>NC_022013.1:51682627-51698210 GCF_000317375.1 Microtus ochrogaster
TCTGTAACTATTTAAAATGTATTTTAATTGGTAAGTTGAGAAATATTCTTATAGATACTGCCATGCATTATTGGTTGTAGACTTTTGGTATGACATGTCTCCAGAATTCCCTATTACAGACTTGATCTCTAGCTTGTTGACATTGGCAGGTGGTTGTAGTAGGAGGCCGCTTGTTGGTTCCCGGTGGCTCGGTAGCTCAGAACCAAAATAATCACATAGAAAACACATTATTTAAATCACTGCTTGGCCCATTAGCTATAGCTTCTTTTTGGCTAACTCTTACAAATTAATTTAACCCATTTCTACTGATCTGTCTATCACCACGTGGCTGTGGCTTCCTGGGTAATGTTCCCAGTGTCTGTTTCTGGCAGTAGCTCCATGGCTTCTCCCTGATTCCACCTCCTTTCTCCCACCATTTAGTTTAGTTTTCCTCACCTAGCTCCATTCCCCTATAGTTCTGCTATAGGCCCAAAACAATTCCTTTATTAACCAATGATATTCACAGCATACAAAGGGTAATCCCACATCAGGTGATAGATACTCAAAAAACTGGAGACTAGTTTAAGGTTTTAGTTTATTGGGGACATGTTCTCAAAATCCCAGCCCTCATGGAAATGCTCTTTAACTCTTTAACCTCTATCATTAAATACTGTAATATCACAAGACCAAAGCTAACAAGATCTGAAATTCTGAAAACTGTAAGCCAAAACACACCTTTACTTTTAATAAGTTGATTATTTTAGGTATTTTGTTATAATAGAAGTTGACTAACACAACAGTGAAGGAACATAAATAATACTTAATACTTATTGAAATGAAGACCATTAGTTTGAGCATTTCAAGTCATCAAGTAATCTCATAGTCAAGAAAAATTACTTTGAAATATTTTGTTTAAGACCAAATATGAAGAAAAAAAGGATTGTCGTTTTTATACGGCTCTGCTCTTATAGCTGTGTGATCAGTTGCTTTTCTGATCTCTGAATATGACATCTGCATATAAGATTTCACAGACTCTGAAACACAAAGAATTCAATTTGTTCCATCCCTAAGGTAACTAACTTCTCACTCACTAGCTTATTCACATGGGAGATGGGAGGTAATTTATATTTTGATATTTCAGAAATCAACTTAGATGGGCTTTTGAAAACACATGGAAATATATCTAATTGTTCAAGCATGTTGGCCAAATATTATACACATGCATAATTTCATATTCCAAAAAGTTTACCCCTTCCACTATACAATACAGATAATTTTATTATTTTCTATTATTGCACATTTAGATGTTAAACAATAAAATAAATAAAATAAATTTTATTATTATCGCTGAGAAGCTGTTTGTTTTCTAACAAGAGACAGAAAGTGAGTGGATCCAAATGGAAGGGGAACTGGGGAAGAACTGAGAGGAGTAGATGAAGGGGTAATAGTAACAAGAATGTATTATACAGAAAATTAACAAGAAAGAAAAATCTTTATTTAATTTCTGAATGTAGAATAATGCAAACATTTCCATACTCATCACCCTAAAATAAAAGTCAACTACAACTAGAACAAAGACCTCAACATAAAACAAAAAATGCTAAACCTTATAGAAGAGAAAATAGGAAATAATCTTGAACTCATTTGAATTAAAAAGGAATTTCTGAACAAGACAAATAGCATAGCTACTCAGAATAACAATTAATAAATAGTACCTCATATAAATGAAAAGCTTCTGTATTTCAAAGAATATCATCATTCACACAATGAAGTAGTCTACAGAATGGGAAATGTTTTTCACCAACTGCAAATGCAGTAGAGTGGTAATATTTAATTATATAAAGAACAGACAGCTGGATGTCAACAAAACAAATAACCAACTTAATAACTAACTTAAAAAGTAATATAGGTTTAGCAGAGAATTCTGAAAAGAAAAAACTCAAAAGACTAAGAAATTCTTAAGAAAAAGTTCAACAGGCTTAGTCATCAGAGAAATGCAAATTAAAACTACTTTGAAATTTTATCTTATATTAGTCAGAATGGTCAAGATCAGAAAAGCAAACATGACATCTCATTATAGAGAGGATGTAAGGGGAACACTCACCCACTGCTGGTGAGGATGTAAACTGTACAGCCACTGCGGAAATCATTGTGAGTGTTCATCTGGAAGTTGAGACTAGATCCAGCTATGTTATTTTGGGGCATACACTCAAAGGACACTTCATTTTATTACAGAAAGAAATGCTCAACCACCTTCATAGTTGCTATATTCATAATAGTCTGAAATTGGACACAGTCTAGAGATACATAAATGGGTAAAGTTAAAAATTGAAATCATATAATTACAGAGCTAGAAAAAAATATTCTGAGGTAACCCAGATTCAGAAAGTCAAATATGGTATTATTTGCTGACATGTGGATTTATCTCTTAAGTCTCTAATAAGCAAATTAAAATCAACATAGCCATATAAATTAGGTATATAGTAAGAGATTCAGGAGGGATTTTCCCAGTGAGGGGATGTAGAATAATTATGGATGGATTTGTGTGAAATAGAAAAGAAAAATCAAATAGGGAGAGGAGTTCAAGTAAAGTGGGTGGTGAGGGAAGAGATACAAAGAGAGACAGATAATAATAATGGACTTTTGAGATGCTGTATAGAAAGCCTAATACAGCAGAAGCTTTTAAAATATGTACCTATATATAAAGGTGATCTAGATGAAATCACCAAATAACAAGGAAATGCAACTCCAATTGGACATTGTTCATCATCAAATAAAGTTTCCAGTTACCTGGAATAGATTACTACTAATGCTTCTAATTAATTTTTTTTTGTCCAAAGGGACTCCATGGAAACTAATTCACATCACAAGTAATTTCCAATGTTATAAGTTTTACTTGACAAACTGATGGTAAGATTGATGTGGTATGTCCTTCTGTATATGTGTTGTTTTATTAGTTGATGAGTAAAGTTGTTTTGGCCAATGGCTTAGCAAAGTTCAGCCAAGTAGAACATCTGAACAGAGATATATAGAAAGAGTAGGTGTCATTGGGGAGATGCAATGTAGCTGACAAAGGAGAAATACACCTTTACTGGTGAGTCACAGCCTCATGGAGATACATAGATTGATAGAAATGGATTAATTTAAGATGTAAGAGTGGGTCACAGAATGTTCTTAAAAAATGTATACAGCCTTCTGGAAGAGGAGAAAAAGAGCATAGTTATCAGAAAAAGTGAATGGTCTTAAAAATTAAAAGTCTTCAAAGAGATAGTAAAAGAATATAAAATAGTACATACAATCATAGATTAAAGAAGAAAATAAGTCACCTAATTATGGAATATACACAGAGAGTCTGGGTTATGTATATTGTTGTATTTTCTTTGAATTTCTTGACTGCAGAGAGACACTTGATTATATGGGCTGCTAAGCTAAGCCAACATATAGGTATCTTGACTTCAAAATGAGAACCTGGGGTTTATTTTCAGGCTAATGTGGTAATGGAATAAGACCCCCCTGAAAGCTCTCCATGAGCTCTAAAAACACATCACCCCAAAAATAGCAGGAAGCAGTTTCGAGAAAACCATGCCCATTTTCTGAAAGGATTGTCTATAAACGTTTGTTTTCATTTAAATGGGACTATAATATAGAAATGAATACTTTGCATTGGTATGGATCTTGGTCTAGTGATACAAATTTAACATTGATTTTGTTACACTGTGTATAGGTATATTTCTACTCTTGTTTAAAGTATTATGTTTATAACACTCATTTAAAAAGTTATGTATAATTAAAAATCACAGATTAATAGATAGTCATTATAATAGTCAAATTTATCATGCTAGTTAGGCTTTCTAAATATATAGAGATATATTTCAGTTATATAAATAATCTTTAATACTTCAAAGACCTACAGAATATGGTATTTAAAAGGTTTCAAAAACTTAGACTTTTCTTGAAAATCGGACATGTCTGCTTTGGGTTGCACCAATCCACTTTAGGAGATTAATGGGCTTTAAAGAAACTTGTTATAAAATTTGCCCTCAATGTGACAAGGCTAGTCATTTGAGCAAGAAACTATTCCTGCCTGGACTGTTTTATGGCATGCTGCATGAACTGGTCATGCAAGACCCACAGAATAAAAGATTGATAACTTACCAAAAGAGATGAGATTGTCTTTCAGGCTTCATGCTTTATGAAAGAATCTGCCAGACATTCTTCAGGACACAGAAGAAAGTGACTGGCAAACTGTCAATACAGGCTAAACAGTTTTTCAAATTTCCTGCTTCATGGAAAAGGCTGAAAGATACTATGGGCTTTTAGGCTGAAGATGGATGCCCCAATGTTACAGAAGAACTTTGGGTGACTGTTCAGGCAGTGAGATGTCTCTGTCAATTCTAGAATTTTAGTAGTTGCTTACAATGTATTTCCTGTTTACTTAGGTAATATTATATTCTTCTGAAGTCTTTGATGGAGTTGAAGAATAGATATTTATAGTTATAGTGTTCCTTAGTTATGATAAAAGATAAAATTTTAGACTTACAACTATAGGATAGATGATAGAGTATTTTACTTAATTTGTCAAATATAAATGAACTAAATATTATAACTATAATTATTGCTTGATAACTGTTCATGTATATAATTTTATTAAGTTAAAGTTACAACCTTCCTTTTTACTTAGAAATAAAAGGGGGAATGATATGGGATGTCCTTTTGCATATGTGTTGCTTTGACTAGTTGATGAATATTGCTGTTTTAACCAATGTCTTAGCAGACTACAGCCAAGCAGTAAATGAAAAGTTATAGAGAGAGAGTAGGCAAAGTCAGGGAGACATCATGTAGCTGCCTAAGAACCAAGAGGCAACAAACCAGAAGCCTCATGGTAAAATATAAAATAACAGAAATGGGTTGATTTAACACCACTTAAGTTTTCTAATGCTGTTAAAAGATACTATGACCATGGAAACTCTTATAAGGAAAACATTTAATTTAGGTAGCTAGAATACAATTTTAGAAGTTCAGTCCATTATCATCATGACAATTGCAGCATGCAGGCAGACATATTGATCAGAATGCAACAAGAAATAAACTATGATGCTTGGAGAAGTTTGAGCATGGGAGAATTTAAATTCTATGTCCACTTCCTCCAACAAAACCATACCTACTCCAGCAAGGCCACACCTCCCAATAGTATCATTCCCTCTGAGGGATCATTATTCTTTCAAACCATCACAACAACCCAGATACAAAACCTTAAATCTACAATGATGACCTGCTTGCAAGTTGCTCTGGTGCAATAGTGGTTGAAAGCATTTGTGACTAACCAACTAACCAACCAATTACCCTGCACAGTACCAAAGGAAATGTAAATGTTCACACAGCAATGCAAGATTATTAATATATCTTCAAGATACACTGATGTAATAGTAGCATAAAATTGTGGATTTAAATAACTATATGATTGGAGTTAAGGCTCACTCTATGAAGTAGAACCCATCCCACGTACTGCTCAGGTAGTCAATACCCTGAGACACGACAGACCAAGGACCCAGGGGAAAACCAAACACTATTGTTCTGCTTAAGTAATGTAGCCATAAAATGACTCCTAATGATATTCTACTATATTAATAAATCTGTGCCTTCTTCAATCATCATCATAGAAGCTTTCTCCTGCAGCAGACAGGAACTAAAGTAGAAATCTACATCCAGACAATGTGTTGAGTAGATCTTATAACTCTCAATCCTAAATGAAATACCTCCATCAAATCCCTTACATCAGGTCCCAGGAAACTGTGGAAGAGGAGGCAGAGTTTAAGAGCCAGAGGAGATTGGGGACATCAAGGAAATAAGATCTTCCAGATATAGCAGGACCTGCACACATAGGAACTCACAGAGACTGTATCCTATAGCACAGGGCCTGCACAGATTTACATGAAATGGTGTTCCAATACAAGGGGAGAAGTGAGCACATGTCCCCATCTATAACCCAGAAGCTATCTCCAACTGATAAACACTTGCTAATAAAAATTAGTTTTCTACAAAAGAGTTTTACTGGAGACACAAACAACTCTTAAGGGCAGGCTCCATGACCAGCAGCATTTGATGACCAACAAAACAAGAACTCAATAGAATTGTAGAAGGCTTTTTGTCTCATAGTGCTTAGTCAGGGCACTTAATTGATTAATCAATTTTTAATTTTCTTTATTTTTTCATTTTATTGTAGTTCATTTGTTTACCTTGGAAGTTTTTTTTATATTCATTATTGTTTCTAGTTTCTGTTTTGATGGGATTCTTGTGTGGAAAAATCATGTGTCCTTGTATATATGTTTCTGGTACTTTTTCGTCATCTCTTTTTTTCTATTAACTTGTTTTGCCCTATTTCAATTTGTTTGTTTTATCTTATTTTATTTGATTAATATGCTTTAGATGCCATTTTCCATTCTAAAGAGTTACAGAGAAAATGAGAATCCAAATGGGAGGGGAGACAAGAAGAATCTTCAAGGAGTTAGGGGTCAGAAACCACAGCCAGAATATACTGCATAAAAAGCATTTATTTTCCATGAAAAATGGAAGGAAAGCTATACAAGTCAGGATTAGTTTGTTTTCAATCAGAAAATGAATTGTACTTGAGATCTGGAAACTTTGTGCCTTCTAGCAACAAGAAAGCTCACTAGTTGTCTTCAGTGGAAGTTGCCTAAAATTTCTATATTAATAAACCTGTTACCTTTGAAAAAATTTTGTCAGGTCTGCCTGACAAAATAAGAGTGCTTTGAATATTCTTTCTATCTTTCATTCATTGCAAGGATGATATAAAAATACCGAGGTTGAATAAGATTGGAGTGCCAATCTCTGATCCAAGTTACATAGTATAGTAAAACTATAACTCAGCATAGGTTTATCCAGTCTCATGTTTGTACTCCTACCACAAATGAAAAGAGAGGTTATAAGATAGGACATGATGATAAGTAAACACAGCAGGGCAAGTTGTGGCTCTCCACTCTGCAGGTACTGCTGTTCTTCCTGTCTAGGATACAGCTCTGGACGTCACAATGACTCATAGAGTGATAGGTTTTCTCAAAAGAAGAAGGAATAGGCGCACTAGCACTCATGTTTGTTTGTATTGGTGAGCAGTGTAATTCAGCTTTTCCTGCCTTTACATCTCCTGTGGTGCACTTAACCCATCCCTCTTTCATTTCTTCACTACCTGTCGCTCCCATCTTTCTCCCCCACCCCTCTATCACCTACTTACTGACTTACAACCGCACCTTGTCAAATGTGGAGCCTGTGTTATCTTTGGGCTTCCTGGCATAACAGGGTGTCGTCTCAGCTCTTCCCAGTGCCTGCTGGGCACCAGTAATGATCTCATGACTTTCCTCACAACCACTTCTCTTTGCTGTAGTCCTCTTTTTGGTTCCACTGCACTGGGTCAGAGGAGAGGCATTGGGTTGCTTACTCTTGGGAGAGATCAAGATCTTGGCCAAAGCTACCACTGACCAAGAGCACGACAAGACCGACCACCAGCGCCATCTTCATAAATTCTTACTGGAGAAGAATATTTATTGCTTTCATTTTATCTAAGAAACCTTGTGTTTGAGTGCCAGGGTATGGTAGTTTGAAAGAAAATGGCCCACAAAGTGGGAAATTATGGCTTTGTTGGAGTAGGTATGGCTTTGTTGGAGGAAGTGTGTCATAACGGAGGCAGGCTTTGTGGTCTCATATAAACCAAGCCCAGTCTATCAGACCACTTCCTGTTGCCTGAAAGTCAAGATGTAGGACACTCCTGCACCACGTCTGCCTGTGTAACACAATGTCACACCATGATGATAATAGACTAAACCCCTAAAAATGTAAGCCACACTAATTAAATGTTTTCTTCCTTATAAGAGTTACTGTGTTCATGGTGTCTATTCACAACATTAGAAACCGTAACTAAGAAATAGTGGCATTATAAACACGTGTGTGGGTTTGGGGAACTAGAAAGACTTCTCTAGAACCTAAGGTATATATAGACAATACAAAGTAGAGGATGGAAGATGGATTGAAAAAGTATCAAGGCTCTTTTGCAATTTCTGAACTTATGACTCATGAAAAGAGAGAAGTCTCAAGGACTGGGTAACTCTAAAGAAAGTTAAAAATGTAATAAACATTAGTCTTTGAATCCTCTCACAGATCCCTTTTCCCTCATTAATTTAATTGTTTGGTTTAAGTGTCTGTTCTATGAAGCTTTAATAGTTTACTGAGTCCCTGCACATTTGCATTCTCATTGGTTTTTCAGGGTGATTGCACAAGCCCTGTGCACTCATGCTTTCAAGGAGCTACTACAGCGACCTCTACCTCACCTGGCTTTTCTTGCTTCCTTCTTTTCAAAAACTGGATTTTTGAACAAAGCTTATTACCAAGCATCGTGCTTTGGAAAACAGGTTTCCTTGATTATGCAATGCATTATTGCTTATCTCACTAAGATTTTGATCATCAGTAAGTCCTATGTACTGTGAGTGCTGCAGATCTGAATGCAATCTTCCTTTAGCCATTCGTCACTTTATGAACTAAAAAGCATTGTATAAGAAGATACAGTTATTGAGAAATTCATAAACAGCCCCACATAGAGGTTCTCCTATCATGTTTTCATTGACTTTTGAGAAAAAATAATGCTGAGAAAATATCTGGAAATGATATGTCTTTTCACAGCTCACGTGCCACATTCAAGGGGACAGAAAGGTCCAAAAGACGATGAGTAGTCCTCATTGAAGCCATGTATCAGAGTAAATAAGGCAAAAACATTTAAACATGCTAGGGAAATTTCCATGCTTCCACCAGCCACAGGTCCATTCAAACATTTATCCATTCTATTACTCTAAATCATTTATTAAGTACCTTTTTATGTGTCGAAATAGCTCCAGGAGAAAATGAACACTTTCCCTGCAGGAAAGGATGGGATAGAAAGAGAGATACTGAAGAAGGAAATGCTTGCTCCTGTGACAAACTGAGACATGAGGATAAGGAGTTAAGAGTGCCTTGAAGTGAGACTATGATTATCCTGGCAAAAATCACACTGCATACTTAAGAAATGAGGGGGATGCTGCCTCCAAGTAAAATACATGGCTGGTGTGCACCAATGCCAAGAAATGAAAAGCAGGAAACTCAGTTTGGGGAAATATTGACCCCCAAGAAGGCTACGGAATAGAATGAAATGAGGTTGGTAATCAGAGAGATGTCTTAGTAAGATTTGTAGGAGCTGTAGGCAGAAAAAAAAATGATGTGTTTGAGTCTGGATATTAAGGTAATCACTCAAAATTCATCGAGGAAGAGATTGACCACAGTGAGAGCAATTAGGAGACTAATGTCATAGCCTAATTATTGCTTCAAGGATGAGAATGGCTTGACCTAAGGAATTATCAGCTACTTTTAGAAAGGGGAACAATTTTCAGAAGTCATTAGCAAGTGGAAAGTAGATGACTTGTTGATTCGACATGTGAATGAAAGAAGTGTATTGAGTTTCTGCCTGGATTCAGGCATAACTGATTGAGTGAGGATGGAAAACTGAGAAGGAAGATGACTTCTGCTTCTGACATCCTAAGTGTTATTTGTACATGGTAGAGTAAAATGAAAGTCTCCAACTTTCTCTTTGAAATCTAAGTATAAGGAAAATAGAAGAATGTTTTGATTTCACAACCACAATCACAATGAAGATAAATGAAGACCAATGGGCCCCAATTGAAGACAACCAGAGTGTACGAAATGACCTATTGTGTAAGTTACAGTTTCTATTTATTTATCATCCAGAGAAGTCATGGCAGGAGCTGAAGTAGGTACCTGGGGGCCACAGGTGAGGCAGAGACCATGGAGTAGTTTATTGAGCACATGAATTATGGTTAATCTGAAATGAGAAAATGCATACTCAATTCCAATGATATGGTATTAATAATACAAGCATTTCAGTATGCATTATGTGTGTTGCAATTTTAAATGGAAGTATAATTATGGTATTAGTATATAGTGCATAGTTTGCATATGATGTATATATAATAACATGTTATATTAATATGTTATAAATTTGTAGATTACTAAATATTTGTAGATGCAATACAACAGTGTCTTAATTAGTCAATCTATGCACTTTGGTTTTATTTAATGTAGTATCTTTTTTATTTCATTGTCAGGTACTAGTATAAACAGAGTAGCTCATAAACAAAAACATTAGTATAACCCTCAGAGTTCTAGAGTTGGGAAGTTCAATATCAAAGCATAGAGACAGCATCTAATGAGGACCTGCTTCCTGGTGCATAGTTGGCCATCTACTTGCTGTGTCCTCACAAAGAGGAACAGTGAGAGTGCTCTCTGGGACTTAATTTTTAATATTTCTGATTTTTCCTGGGACATCACATTGGAGTGTAACAATTGTTGTTGCCAGCAGATTTTAATTTTAGTGTGATTTTCACAGTTGCTGACTATACTATGATCAAAATCTCCCTTAATGCTTCAGTCCTTTTTTTTTTGTATCACATTCTCCTTGGTACCTGTTTTGAAAGTTATGACCTAAAATACACAAAATGTACACCAGTCCCTCATGTACCATAAGCAACTACAAATGGAAATAAGTGCCATAGTCATGATCACATAATTAGAAAGGTTCTAATCATAGAAAACTCTTGAGAACATTTGAGGTTTGGAAGTTGACATGATAGGATTGGCATTTGGTGCTAAGAACGTAACTATCACTGGTAGACTTGAGTAAGAAGTGATGAAGGTCCCAGGACAGTTAGAGAAGATTCTGAAGAGTTCTTGCAGAGAGTTGAATCCAGAATATAAGATATGCATTATTTGCTTTTTGTCAGTCTGACACAAACCTAGACTTATTTAAGGAAGGAACCTAACTGACTGCTCTTTGGTCTGGAGAGGGAGGGGGAGGGGAGCGGAGAGGAGGATGGAAATGGGAGGTGGGGAGGAGGCGGAAATTTTTAATAATTAAAAAAAAATTCCATGAAGCATTTTGATGGCTTCTGTTTTAATGTTGCATATGTGGACACCCTCAGCGGAAATGTGAATATTTTCAGAAGATCCATTTGTCCTCCCATCTCTCTTTTTCTCTCTCTCATTCTGTGCCTGTGTGCGTGCATGTATGTGTGTGTGTGTATGTGTGTGTGTGTGTGTGTGCATGTGTGCATGTGTATGTGTGTGTTCAGGTGCACTTACTCAATCAGTCTCATGTAGAAATCAGAGACTGTTATAAGATGAAAATGTTGTCTTTCTGAATCACTTCTCCATTTTATGTTTTGAGACAGGGTCTCTCTCTGAACCTTAATTTCTCTGTTTTGCCTAGACTGATTTCCCAACAAGAAGCCAAGATGAGTCTGCTTTTGCTTTCCCAGTGCTGGGGCTAAAGGCCCATGATGTTGCATCAGCATTTTCAAGTTTTTTTTTTTTTTCGAGACAGGGTTTCTCTGTGATTTTGGTTACTGTCCTGGAACTATCTCTTGTAGACCAGGCTGGTCTCGAACTCACAGAGATCCTCCTGCCTCTGCCTCCCAAGTGCTGGGATTAAAGGCCTGTGCCACCACTGCCCAGCTGCATCAGCATTTTTTTGTTTTTGTTTCCCTAGATCCAAACTCAGCTCTCCATGCTTATGTAGCAAATAGTCTGTCCAATGACCTATCTCCCCATTCCAGAAGGGAAATTGTAATGAATAATTTCATAAGTGTTGACGGGGGGTGGAACTTTGAGCTACAGGATCTACTAACTAGGTTTCTTTCAATTCCTACAATGTAAATACATCTTGAGGGGGAGGGATGTGGGTGTGCATTTATGTGTGTGTAAGTATGTGGGTGTGTAAGTGTTGAGCAGAGCCAAGGTCACAGCTTGACAAAACCCGATTTGAGTGCTCCATAAAACAGTTTTCACAGTTAGCTCTGCTTATGTGTTTATAAATTCAAAATAGTCTAAACACACACAGTTGTTCTCATTAATTTTTGATAAGCAAGAAGGCTCCCAAATATTTTACTTCTAGGCATATGGTATCTGTCCTTTAGCAGCAGCCATATGCTCTGACATATGATGTACCATCTTGTACCAGATGCACAAAATGCAGATCTGAGACAATGTCTAATCTGCATGTGGGCTCTCATAGGCTGTCTGGCTTTCTTACATTCAGTGTCCTTTGAGTAACTCAGAGGTGATGCTTACATGTGTAAACCTCAAAAGCATCCAGTTCCAGGAATATCTGTTACCCTTATCTCTCTTAAAACCACAGAGATAATTAATATCTTTATAATCTAATTTGAGTTTTTTTAAATTGCTCTTTCCCTTACCAAATCTGTCATCATCTAACCCCATAAAACTTGTCATATGCAACACTTGGAAAGAGAATGGACAAAGTCATTCGTAGTTTTGCGAAATCTATCCAAATTTAATACATTATCATAACTGATTTTTTTCTTTATTTTATTGTTTTATTAGTTTGTGACCCAGCTAGTTTCCTTATGGTGTTTTCTTACATAGTTTTGTTTGATATCCCCACATACATCCTCTCCCCATATCTTGGGCTCTTACCAGTGCCATCCTTGTCCATCTGAAATATTCTTCCTCATATAGCATATATTTTACTGACTTCTCCAGTCTTCTAATTTAAAACCTCCTTTACTATCTCATGGGCCCATTGTTGATTTCATGGCCTCTAGAGACACTCACACCACCATGAATGCACACTTCACTTCATATATTTTCATTTCCATTTGTTTTCTTGCAACTATCATAATTTCATTTTCCCATATGGCAGAGAAAAAAATTATAGATTGTATACAGAACACATTATTCTATTTCTCTCTTGGGGACTCACAATGCGATTCAACTGTATTGCTATCGTAAATAGAGCAGTAACAAATACATATTATACATGCAAATATTTCTATTGTAGAATATACTCTTTGGAGTATGCCAAGGAGGGTATAGCTCAGTTGTTTTGTAGTCTTTTGAGATAACTTCACATTGTTTTTGATAGTGGCTGCACTATCTATACTCACATAAACAGTGAATAAGTGTCTTTTGTTTTCATATACCCATGTCCTTGCTCACTGTCGTTTATTTTATGGTAGCAAAATTGACTGTGGTGAGGCAAAAATCTCAAAATTTCTCTTATAAATAATGCATTTGCATTTCTCTTATAAATAATGATTTGTAATATTTTTTAAAAGTATTTGCTGGCCATGTGTAGTTTTTCTCTTGAGAACTCTGTTCAGCGTATTTTTGTTTTATTTTTTGACTGAGTTGTTCACTTATTTAGTTTTTTTTTAGTTTTTTGCATATTCTAGTTATTAATCTTCTGTTGGATGTATAGCTGTCAAAGACTTTCTCCTGTTCTGTAGACTCTTAACTTGCCTTTTTACTCTCTATCAATACATAAGAGTTATGTGAGGTTGCACTTGTCAATGTTAGTCTTCGTTTTCAGTAAATATTACACAGGCTTATTTCTTGAAGTATTTTTCCGTATAGTTTCCACTAATTGATTTTAGAGTTTTAGATTTTATGTTGAGGTGTTTGGTCTATTTAAAGTTTGTTTGATTGTTTGTTTTATGCAGGGAGAGACCTAAAAACCTAGGTTCCCTTGATTATGTGGGCATCCACTTGTCTAAGAATCATTTGTCCTTTCTTCACTGTGTAGTTTTGGCATCTTTGTCAAGTTGAGGTGGCTGTAGTTATAGGGCTTTATATTTTGCTTTGTTTTTGTGCCAGTACCATGGTGCTTTTGTTATCATGGTTCTGTATTATGACTTGAGATCAGGCATGGAGAAGCAGTTTTAGACTTTTTAATCAGGATTTCTTTGTCTATCAAAAATGCTTTGTGTTTATAGATGATACTTAAGATTGATTTGTCTATTTGTTTGTATAATGTTGCTAGAATTTGATGAGAATTATAGTCAATCTATTGATTTCTTTTTATAGAATGATCATTTTTATGATGTTGATTCTTTCAATCCTCAAGTATGAGGCTATTTCCATCGTTTAGTGTCTTCTTCAACATCTTTCTTACATGTTTTCAAATTTTCTCTTAAACCTTCTTTCACTTTCTTGGTTAGATTCATTCCAAGGAGGTTTATGAAGTAATTATGAGTGTAATTTTTTTCCTGGTTACATTTTTGGTGTGTTTGTTATTGATGGAAAAGAAGACTAATATCATATCAATGTAATTGATGAGAAGACTTTTTGTAGGCCAAGATTGTATCTTGTCATTTTGCTATAAGAGTTTATCATTTAGAAGAATGTTATGATTGACTCACTAGGGTATCATGTATATACAACCATGTCAACAACAAATAAATATAAATTATTTTTTTCTATTTGTATCTCTTTTATTTCTTTTCTTGTCTTATTGCTTTGACCAGTTCTATATTGAATAAAAGTGGAAAAAATGGGCATTATTTTCTGTTTTATTTAGTGAGACTACTTTTGAGTTTTTCCCCCATTCAGCATAATGATAGCTATAGGACTGTAATGGATAGCTTTTATAACCCTAAGATATATTACTTCTGCTTCATGTTTTTTCAAGACTTTTATGAAGAAGAGAAATTGAAATTTTTTAAAGTTTTTGTTTTCATCTGATGAGACAATCTTGTGATTTCTAACCTTGAGTCTGTTTTTTCTCTATTAATGGCATCAAAATTGCAATACTGTGACTTAGGAAAAGGAAAAAAAGAAGAATTTCTACATGAAACAGGCTACTTAAATATAAACAGAGTTCTATTCTCTGAGAACTAATAGATCCTGCCATCAGTCATTGCTAGGCAGGGAACCCTGAGACATTTTAAAACTGAAGACTACATGAGTTGGTATAGAAAGACCTTCCCTACATGTCACTCACAGACAGCATGGGTTCACTGAGCATGAGCATAAACTTGACAAAATTATTGAACTACACACACTACTGAGAACTCACCTTCCAGCCAATTTTCATACCTTTCCTGGGGACAGCCACTACTAACAGTTCAGAGGGCAGCTTTATTCCTCCCAGAAATACTTTCCTTTGACATTCTCGTACTAAGTCATGCCAATGTGTCTTCTTATCACCTTTGCTGTGAGTAGAAACATGGGCAAGAGAACAGAAAATAAACAACAACAACCAAAAAATATCCCTATAGAGTCAGATAAATACTTACTTAAAAATGGTACTTTTATTTTTTTTTCCTACAAGGATATGAAAACTAACCTAACAAACAAATGTACCCTGCCTACTTCCTTCCTTCCTCTAAGTATATGAGAATTAATAACAACTCAAAACCCTGAAGAGGTCCATAGTCCAGGGTAGGAGGCAAGCATAGAAAAAATTAGATAAAGTAAGTCAAATACATACATGGGATCCTTTGAAACCAGATAAATATATTGTCCCTGCTATTTACTCTTACACAGCAAACTAATCCCAAGGCTAAAATGTGTGTTAATAAGTATCTGCCAGCATCTCCCAGTTCTACCAATACCAATATGGCAGTTCTTGCTTGTTAACCACTGTTCAAGGACAGTAACAGCTTATGTGGGGACCAGTGGTTTGGAGGTTGTTTCTGTACTCAAGTGTGTGTGTGTGTGTGTGTGTGTGTGTGTGTGTGTGTGTGTGTGTGTG
>NC_022013.1:51698315-51699672 GCF_000317375.1 Microtus ochrogaster
GAATAAGTTAAGGTAGCTCTCATTGACCTCAGAGGTAGTTATTATGAGAGCAAGTTGTACAGTAGAACAAGCCCAGTCCTCACTGGTCCCTGCCTGCCCGAATCTCCATTCAAACTCTTGACACACAAAACTAACTCTTGGGTGACAGTCAAGGCAACTGTAATCATGCTTTTTTGTCTTTTAAATTTTCAGTCCTTAAAACAAAAAGGCAAATAAGATTTCTTTTCTTTATAAAGACTCAGCCATAGATAGTTCATCAGAATCATGAGAAATAGGCTAAAGTAAGTAGGCAGGTATCTTGAGATTCAACTAGATGACTTCTAGTTGATGATGACTTCTTCATGTCAGAAACCTAAGCACCTTTCATTCTCCATCTCTATCCACCAGAGAAACCTTGTCTTCCAATTGTTATTCAAAGCTTCATGACTGATAGCTTCTTAGGCCTGGGTTTCCTGTTTTGCCTACAGCATACCCATTGCTCACGAGTTCCCAATCTACTTTGACAAGGATTTTAGGGTGGCTCATAAATAAATGATCATAAATTGGATTCCTTATAATAAAATTATAACTGGGACTTATTAGATACCTATCTCACTAGCTAACCTGATGAGTTGTTAATTTGCTGTGGAGACTCAATTTACTAACACCAGAAGGAAATTAAGACATTTATGATCAAAATCAGAAGATTCCATGCCATATTCTATGTTTTCAAGAGACCACACACACACACACACACACACCCACACACACACACACACACACTACCACCTCAACCACCACCACACTCTAATTGTAACAGCTGTCAAACCTTAGTAGGTGCCTCAGACCTTAGCACAACTGATGTCATAATGGAAGTACCATTCAGGCCTTGAAATCCAGCGCATAGGCAGCAATACCTACCAAAACTTGAACTATGACCTAACCCATCAATGTCCATAGTTCTAGGAAAGTTGCTAAATGTACTAACCTTGCTTTTTTGGCTGCAGTATGACTTCTGGATAGGTATTGCTAACTGAGGTGTGTCAACACAGAATATGGTTTTATTTTGTGCTCAAAAACTCACCCTGAGAAAGGTTTAAGACTGTACTCACATCCTGAACACCCAGTGTAATCATTAGCCAGCTAAAAAAAGCTTTCTATTGTTTCAACCCATGTCTGGGTGTTTTTATCTGGTAGAACAACAACAAAATCATACCTAAAGAAACAGAACTATGATTTAAAATTTTTATTTATTTGTGTGTGTGTGTGTGTGTGTGTGTGTGTGTGTGTGTGTGAATATGGGCGTGTTTGCTATATAGCTATAGGAGCATGCATAGGTCATCAGATGATGTTGGAACTTACGCTGGGAACTGAGGGC
>NC_022013.1:51699772-51712280 GCF_000317375.1 Microtus ochrogaster
GGCTGGGAACTGAGGGCAGGAAGTACACTGAGCCATCTCTTCAGTCCAATGGCTGGGAACTGAGGGCAGGAAGTACACTGAGCCATCTCTTCAGTTCCATGGCTGGGAACTGAGGGCAGGAAGTACACTGAGCCATCTCTTCAGTTCCATGGCTGGGAACTGAGGGCGGGAAATACACTGAGCCATCTCTTCAGTCCCACGGCTGCTATTTTGGACATTATCTGTCAGCTAATTTATTTTTAACTTTTGTTTAAGCACAAGTCTCACAGTTGCTAAAAATTAAATTTATTCAGAACCACAAATGACCCTTTGGTTAGACAGAGAGGCAAATTAAACTTGTAGATGTCAGGGGGAGGACAGCTGACAGGTCACTTTATAGGAAGCTCGTGGTTGCCTGCTCTCACAACTGCCTACAGCACATTCCTGTGGTTTTGCTAATGACTTTCCCTGCTAACCCACTCTGATGGGAGGCGGCTCAAAATTTTTCCAGACAGTCCCAGAACATTCAGGTGAGCCTGAGGTTGGAGACTCCAGAGCTTTCATAAGGAAACTGTGACTTTTTTCTTTTTCTTTTTTTTTCTTTTTTTAATTGACTGTCTCTTTGTCTCCTGATGTGATGCAGGGGCTGTGCTGCAGAGAACAGGAATACAGCTTCAGGAGATATACCAATACAAAAAATAAAATAAAATGAAATAAAATGATTGAAGGTAGCCATAAGGTTTGTAGGGTAAATACTTCTCTTTTTCTCCTACTTTGAAGTATGGTTTGTGGTAGAAAATAAAATAAGCTTATCAAAAAATCTTTCTGACTCCCCACAGGAAGTCCTGGACTAGAGGGGGCAGTGTGTGAATTCTGTGGCAGTGCTCTTTGAAAATGCCTTGCAAATTGTTGTTTCACCATGAGCTCATGTTGCTTACTTCTTCAGAAAGCATCTTTGCAAACTGTGTTGCTTCTCCATGCATCCTTTAACCGCCTCTCTCAGGAGATCTTTGATTTGCTGCCTATTGAACTTCCGATGGTGAGCCAAAAGTTTGGGTTTCATCCAGAATAACCGAGAAAGCCCGGAACTAAACTGACTGAAAATAGCACTGACAAAGAAGAAGAAATACATTTCTTTGTCATTTTTTTCCTTTCCTCTAATTTTTGTCCCAACTGGATGAATTCAAAGACTGCTTACAAGGAAAAATGGTACATTCTTCAGGATGGAAGTTTACTGTGGGAGGTAAGAGGAAGAGATATTCATTGTTACACACATTTGAAGTTCCTTGGTGATTCTGGGGAGAAAGCAGTCTGTCTTTCTAGGAATTCGCCTTATGGGGAGAGCAATAAGATAGACAAAAGATCAATTGAAAAGATGTAAGTACATTAATGCAGCACTGTCCTGTTTAAACCATGCTTGACATGAGAGAAAGGATGAACACCTTTGCTTACTCTAGAGCCCAGCTTCTTATGTGAGTTGCAACATCATATGGGGTTACATAATTGGATGAAAAGTTTGACTATAGTCAAAACATTTCTGAATACACAATAGATAAAAAAATAAAAATAAAATGGAAGATGAGCCTGATTTTTCTGGTAGCACTCGCCCATGTAAAATCATGTGACTGTGACTTGGCTGCATCCTTGGATCTGAGCATATAACACGCTGCTTTGCACTGTGTTATAAAATCATATCATGCAACGGTGATCACTACTGGAACATTTCTATTCAGATTTGAGACTATTACAAGTTACAAACTTCTGTGAAAGTACTGGAGAAACCAGGACTACAACTATGTGATAAATTTTAAGCACAAGTTTAGTATCATCAGAGCCAAATTTGATGTTCAAATTATACCTTGTCTGTAAGTCACAACCACGTGGCACTATACAGATTAATGGAAATGGGTTAAATTAAGATGTAAGAGTTAACAAATAAGAAGCTAGAGCTAATGGGCCAAGCAGTGATTTAAATAATATGGTTTCTGTGTGATTATTTTGGGGCTGAGAGGCTGAGCAGTCAGAAACCAACAGGCAGCCTCCTTACTACAAATTGACACCCACGTGGCCAACTAAAATGCATTTAAACTCGAGAAAGTTTGGAAAGGAATTCTAGACACAAAAATTCAGAGTATAACACAGCTTCTTTCTGTTTGCTGATGGCATGGTGCAGCTCCTTCAAGAGAGGTTTTCCCTATTCAGCAGTAGCAGAAAAGCCAGTTTTGAAATACTGGCTTTCTGGGTCATGCTGTTAATGCAACCCCTGGCTCTTTCAGGAGACCAAGCATCTGAAAGGGTTTTGTGAGCAATGTGCTACAGTTTGCTTGTTAACAACATGGACTGGCTGTGTGCCTAGAGATGTGGCGTTGTGGATGGCTCTCAGGGCGGCCAGCAGCTATACCATGCTGGACTGTGTGGAGCAAGCAAAAAATATTGTATAACTCCTAGCAATGACACAGCTGAAGTTTTTAAAAAGCGCTTAACATTTTATCGAGTGCTCTTGGACAATAAAGAATTCCAGATACACAATAGGACCGATTGAGACATAAAAGACCTCTAAATGGGTCACAGTGTGTTTAAAAATGTACATAGACTTCGGATACAGAAGAAAAAGAATACAGAGAGTTATAAAAAGAAGTAAATGTTTATAAAAATGAAAATGTCTTTAAAGAGACAGAGTACAGAGTCATAGATTAAACCAGTAAAGATAATAAAATAAATAGTAAAAAGTGATAAATAAAACAAAAAAGCTACATGAAGATGGAAAATACACACAGAGTATGGATTATGTATACTATTGTGTTTTCTTTAAATTTTTTGACTGTGAAGGAGCTAAATACAGAGAGACATTTCATTGTATGAGCTGCTAAGCTAATCCAATTTATGTGTTTTAAAGAATGTTTGTTAAATTCAAAATTTGAGTCTAAGGATATGTTGCTTTAGAAAAGAGGCTCTTCTTTTGTTTCCACAGAGGATGAGAACCTGTGGGTTTTTTTTTCAGACTAATATAGTTTGATGGACCAAGACACTTTGAAAGGTCACTGTGAACACCCCCAAAAATTATTTTGCTCAACTGCCGACTGAGATGAACCTAACACACAGAATACACCATGAAAGTCCTGATCATCAGTGCTCCCAACCAGCAGGAAGTAGTCTAGAGAACTATACCCATGTTCCCAAATATTGTTTATAGACATTTTAAATGCCATATTCTGTAGTCTTTGGCAGGTTTGAAGAATAACTCTCTACCTGGAATACATCTCTATACATCTAGAAAATCTAATTAAATGACTACAAGTTTGACTATTATAGATGGCTATTTATTAACCTATATTTCTTAATTATATATTATATTTTTAAATGAGCTGGACAAACACAATACCTTAATCAAGACCAGAAATACATATACACAGTATAACAACATTGACATTAAATTTGTATCAGTAAACCAAGACCTCAAACTCACAGAGATTACCCTGCCTATGTCTCCCGTGTGCTGGGATTAAAGGTTGTGCCACTACTACCTGACAATGATATACATTGATAAAATGAGAGAAAAGTTTTCAGTTAAAAACTAGGGACTGGGGAGATGGCTCTCTTGCTACTGTGTTTGAGGAACTGAATTTGATTTCTAGCCTCTATGGAAAACGCAGAATAGCCCTGCAAGCCTGTAATTTCCATTGTTGGTAAAACAGCAAAAGGAAGATTCCTGGAGCTCGTTGGTCATCTGCTCTAGCTTAATCAGTGAGTCCAGATTCAGTGAAAAATTTGTCTCAAAAAATACGATGGGCAAGCCGGGCGATGGTGGCGCACGCCTTTAATCCCAGCACTCAGGAGGCAGAGGCAGGCGGATCTCTGTGAGTTCGAGACTAGCCTGGTCTACAGAGCTAGTTCCAGGACAGGCTCCAAAGCCACAGAGAAACCCTGTCTCGAAAAACCAAAAAAAAAAAAAAATACGATGGGCAGTGATTGAGAAAGACTCCAAATATTACCTCAGTGTACACACAAATGTATTCTTACATACACAAGATAAGATACAGTGGTCTTAGGGATTTCTATAGTATTTGTTTAGCTTTGAACTCCACTTCTGCTCCACCTCTTGCTCTCCAGATTCCGCCCTAAAAAATTCATAATGCTGCAGCTCCTCCCCTTGAACTAGTCAAGACCACACCTATAGGGTATTTAAACTGTGTCCTGGAGAACAAGCACATAGTTTTTTCCAGACTCCTTCTCCCAGGTACATCTCTGGGGGGGAGGGGGCTGGAAAGGTCACCTGGGAATGCTTTGCCCAATAAACTTGGTCTTTTATTTTAATTTGGTTTGATCTGGATAACTGTGTTAGCAACAAAACTTACTATCAGGGCACAGATGCCTTTCGTATTTATATAGATTTCTTCCGTCCTTTAATTTGTTTTTAAAGCATTTGGATAAGAAGTTGGAAACCAGAAAAGTATTTCCTCCTACATCAAAACAAACAGCAATCTTCAGGTGTAGGGTTGGAATATTCCTGTCAGAAAACTGCATGCCTCTATCTTTCTTTTGATTAAATTCTCTAGTTTACTTTAATGTATCTATCTAGCTTTTACTTGACATTTTATTTGGTACAATATTCTAGCATCTCATTTTTAACTATTGAAATTAATATTGATGACTCTGTGTTTTACATATGAAATGTCAGAGTTGAGGTGGAAGAACATCTGGAGTAGCTGGGAGCACATGATGGATGGACTTCTGGCCACCTACTTATTGTTTTCCAAAAGTCATCCATTGATGACTAAGAAATGAAGAAAGGAAGGCACACAGGCATAGTTACAGAAAAGTTGGAATTGGGTGATGTTGGAGCTTACAAGACTCTAAAATAAATGTATAGCTGACAGACTCATAAAGGCAGATCCACAATTGTACAACTTATGAGACAACTCATTTTATAGAGGTGCAGGAAACCTTGTCTTTTGGAAAAGTTGCCGCCATATCTGTGGAAACCTTGTGAAGCCAAGATTTCCCCCCTTTGGAAAGGGACTTATTCCCAATACACCTCAGCAGTGTGACTGCTGCAACAGAATGACTTTACTCCATTCCGCCACACAATGAGGCATTGGAGTGATGGCATTCAATCTTTGTTCTAGCAGACAAATTTACATAGAGTCAATCCCACAAAATTATCTGCTAACAGGCCACCTAGAAATTTTTAAAGAAGACAGTCACTGAGCAGGGAGGCAGCATGCCCCACCTTTCCTAACAAAAAATCTGGGCATCCTCAAAGCTGGTTATCACAAAATGATTAGGTGAAGATAATGGGGGAATGCAGGATTCAGGGATGTTTAGTAACTTTATCTAATGGTTTGGAATGTTGGGCATTTCTCCTTGAATGCTGGCTCTTTCCTGGGTTGGATCACCTGTTTCAGAGTACAGATTTGCCAGGTTCTACCTGCCCCTTTTTGTGATTTTGATATGCATATTATCATTTTTCTTGCCTATGGAATTTTCCAACTATGTCTGTACAAACTAGAACCCTCAAAGAGATCAACTCTTACTCTTCTCTCTACTTCTCCTTCTTCCCCTTACTCTCCTTCTCCTTACTACTTCTTCTACATCCTCCCCTTACTCTTCTTCTTTCTTCGCTTTATTCTTCCACTTATTTTTCTTCTTCTCTGGTCCCTGTCACTTCACTTTTCCCCCTTTTGTGTTATTTTTAGCTGAAAAAGGAAGCAGTTTTTTTTTTGGTAGGAAGTTTTTGTAGATGCAGCTTAAAGCTTTAAACATCTAGAATAAGGAAGCTACAGTTTTTACTTTGCTCATGAACTGTCAACATCTGAATGAGGCCCAGAGAAAGGTTCTACTGGTCCCTTAAGTCTGACCTATTGGGGTTCTTAACATAACCATGTTCATGTCAACAACATACATTCTTTCAGGACTTATTCTTCTCCCCATATAAGCCAGGGAGAAAAGCAACACAATAAAGGCCATCTAATATATATATATATACTTTTTGCCTAAATTTTTCAGGGAAGAACGCCACAGACATATGCAAAGTCATTACCAATCAAAATGTCACTGATTATAGGGGGTTGGAGTGTTACAGGTTATGATCCAACTCACCTTAGGATATTTTAGCCCCATAAATCACCCTTAATTGCAACTTCTGTGTGTAACATAATGTTCATGTGTAAGTACTTTTTGAAATCTATTAACAGATTCTGAGCTTCCACCAATTCTAAGGCTAAGAATGTCACCAAATAGTATCTGACACCAATAGCTAAGATTTCCATATATTGTTATAACCTGCCTATCTGATGTTCCCATAACTATATTAAATGTTCCTTGACTTATGGTTTTCTTTGTTCTGCTACAATGCTTCATAAAACATGTGGTATTTCAGGTAACCTAAATCTCTGTTCCTATGCTACAGTCAGTTATATATGCTGGCTTCAAAATAAACTATTTCTATTCCCTTTTGAAGTAAAAACTAACTTTTGTTTGTTTTGTTTTTGCTTTTTTTCCTCAATGATGTACTATTCACTGGTAAAAGACCAAAAGTATTTGAACATTGCCAGTACATAGATCTTGTTTAAAAAATAGTTCGCTAGAAATCATGTTAGACCCCTGCCCATTGCATAAAATGGCTACCTACTACAGTATCAGAAAACTTTCAGTCAAAACTGCTGGTATTGATTTCTACTGCAGGTCTTCTGTGTGCCCTGGTGAAGTGGGAGTTGTTCTTGTTTCTCTTCAGTTTGCCAGGAATGTTTGCTAGAATTCAGGAGCCACTATTTTTCCCTCAAATTAGTGCCTAATTGGAGATGATATTAGGCTGCTTCTTAAAATGCAAAAACAAACAAATAAACAAACAAACAAAAAAATGTGCCATAGTTGTAAAGTTTGTGTTTGCCATTCAGAGGCTTTCTGGCCTGAAAGGATGATAAACTCATTAGGGCATTCCCTGAAGACAGTGACTGGTGCTCTCTTTGTAGTCTATTGTGCTGTTGGAAAATCCTCGGTTTTGCTTGTATGCACGTAAGTCAGAATAAGAAAGATTTGCTTCAGGTTTGATCAATATTTCTCCTGGAAGAAAGAATGTGACTCCAGGGATGTGTTAATCCAAACTGCTGGGTACATGTGGTTTCTAAAACAACCGCCAGAAGCTGTGGGTCTTGATGACGTATAGACTTCATCTGCTCTGAAACCAAAGCTGATAATAAAGTTTACAGATTATAAAACTCAGCCTTAAATATTTATGTTGCTCCATAGGTGAACTGGGTCTGTGTTTTCTGCCCTGCATGAACTCACACTATACAGAAGGCGATGCATTTTTTTCAGAAAGAGAAAAACTTTAGAGTTCTAAAAAGCTGTTCAATGAATCCAAAGCTGAACTACTGGAAATGGAAAGCTATTACAGTTCTCCCTGCAAATTCCACAGCCTGTTGTACTCGCCTTCTAGAATTTTCTAAAAGTTCAGACACATTCACACATACTGGTTCTTCAGGTAGGTATGGTTAGTGATTGTTTCTCCATTTTTACTGTTTGTTTGTTGTTTTTTTTTTTTTCTAGTCTGTAGGGCCCACGGGTCTACCCCTCTTCCCAGAGTTCATCCTTAGGACAGTTTCTGGCCATCTTGTTGCAATTTCTGGCTAAACATCCTGTTTGCTCCTCTGCTCCCTATGGCCCCACTGGTAGTTAGTTTAGGGATTTTGTTTACTCTGGGGCCTGGTAATTTTCCACCAGCCTGGGGGGATTTCCATTGTGCAGCAGCTAGGTCTACAAGGTTCTTCCTAAGCCTGAATAAATGGCATTCTTCATTCTCTCCTCACAGATGACCCATGTCTCTTGTCTCTTGTGTGTTCCTGTAATCTGAAAGCCCTTGCATGGCTCGCAAATGGTACAGTAGCACAAACTGTACCATAAAGAGTAACAAAGGCATTACACTAGTCCTTATTGTGTTGCCTTCCAGGATCCATGTAGTCTCTCATTTATATCATAGAGACCTATTCTTATATTTCTGTAGAATTTTGTTTTGCTCATTTTGATTTGTTTTTGTGTGACAGTATCTCATTATGTAACTTTGTCTGGCTTGGTACTCAGTTTGTAACCCAGGCTGACCATGAACTTGTAATAAACCACTTGCATCAGTCAACTGAGGGCTAAGACATTAGGTCTGTCCATACATGACTCTGGTGCTCTAATTCTTGTACACATCTCTGGCTTACTGAGTGAACCCAAGCTGATGTATGCTAGAGCCCATGGGGTCCTTTTATGAGTACTATGTAGTCAATTAAAAGCTTTTTTCACAGATCCAATTCTTAAACTGAATGAAAAAAATGTTTATCATTTAAATCTTATACATTATTATGAAACATTTGTTATTAAAAGGCCCACTTCACAAACAGAGAAAGTGTCTAAGAGTATGATCTAATTGATTAGCTTAATGTAATGTGGCCGTAATTAAATTCCAGCATATCTCTTTTGAATATAATGCACAAATAATCACAATGTAGCTCTGAGTATATCTGGGTATTTGGAAAGTATGGGTTTATATTAAATACTTTCCTAAAAAGATTGCACAGTTTACAATGGAGTAAATAAATAGCTTTTATAATGGAGTCAATAAATACAATTTTATTAAAAGTCAGTATATGACACTGTGTTATCTTAGTAGTCATTGGCTATATGTGGATGCTTATATGGTAATCAATTTATATTTAGTAAAATTGAAAATTAATTTTCTTTCTCATGATAGTTACATTTCAAATATTAAGGAACCTGACCTGACCAGTTGACTACTGGCAAGCACAAACATCCAATACATTTCCATCTTTCTATAAATTTATATTCAATAATAATAGCATCTGTCAGACCTGTCACAGTAATGCCTGGTACCAATTTCTGTCTTAGTTATTTTTCTCTTGCTTTGCAGATACCATGACCAAGGAAACTTATAGAAGGAAGAGTTGATTAGGGTTTACAGCTTTTGAGGGTGAGTCCATGATCAACATGGCAGTGAGAATAGCAGCAGGCAGATAGTCATGGTGTGGGAGAAGTAAGTGGGGGCTACATGCTGATTGATAAGCATGAAGCAGAAAAGAAACGGACAGCTAGCTGGAGACAGTAGGATTTGTAACCTTAAAGTCCATCTCCACTGACACATGTCCTCTGACAAGAAAATACTGCCTAATGCTTTATAAACAGAGGACAGGTGCTATAGAACATCTAAGGGCAGTCCAGCTTTTCATTCAAATATAGTGGTGACTCAAGGTGAGCCAGCCAGAGGATCACCAGAGAGCACAGAGGGAGTTCAGTCTCATTTCCTCATAAGCTCTCCTATGTCTCTGAGTCTCCATGGTCTTTGACTAAAATTATGATATATCTATATAAAATAGGATTAGTATCACCTTAGTGGCAAGCAGGCCTGATGGGATGCATAGTATTCACATTTACCTTCATGCCAACGAAGATAAATTGCTCACCACTCTTCCTGCAGCCAACTTCCAGAAATAATGACATGTAAGTAAATGAAATACAATTGAATTTTTTATGTAATGGATTCATTTGTTCTTATAAGCTGTCAAGTTATAAAGAGCAGCCAACATGTTGTATTTTCCTAAGGCTGTGTTCTTTCCTCTTATCAAGTGTATATATGATTTATGAAGGCAGGTTGAAAGATGATAAAGAAAATGTGATTTGCTCACAAACAGAATGCAGAGATAAGCATGAGTTTTAAAATGTACTCAATCAGGAGTTATACTGTAAAATGTATCTGTTCTCTTCCTTCCCAAAACAGTAAAATTGGCATGTTGTAATACATCATAGGTAAAAGTTATTACCCAAACCTTATCAAGGTGATATTACAACTCTTACTTGTCCAAAAGTAAAGAAAAAAAACTTTGAAGTTAGAGTAAATATATGCATTTGTTTACATGGTATAGGCAGCAGCAACGATAGGACCAATTTGCCTATAATCGCAAAACTATCTGAAAACATACCAAAAAGCCTTAGTCTGAAATACAGTTTATAACATTCTCAAAGCTCTATGATTCCTTTCTACAGAAATTTTGATTTAAAAAGGAGTGTAAAAAATTACAATGAAATTGACTAAAGAAAGGAAATCAGGCTGGCTAAGGTCCCTCAGCAGCATATTCCACCATGGGAGCACATGAGTACTCTGCATCAGGTTTTCACCAACAAACAAAATGCTCTTTGTCTCCATGGAGATTGTTGAGCAGGCAGGTTGATGCCCCCATCAGTGCATTCATTTCTTTTGTCCGTGCGTCCTCAGAAAGAGCAACTAGCAATTATTTGTCTTTGTTCAAACAAGACCTAATTTTTAGAGACAGACCTGCATTTCTAATTAACTTGTCAGCATCTGACCTTGACTCCATTTTGGACAGAACAAACTTGGCGTGGTCTTGCCTAGAGTGATTATTAGTCTGTCTTTACCACAAATCCACATTTTCCTATAGACTTTTGAGTTGTTCTAGGCCCTCACTATCCAATAAAACAAATTTGAAATATAAAGCACAACACTGAAGAGAATAGTTGTACAGTGCAGTGCATTTGACTTTAACTATTCAATAACTCATAACTGTGCCAATATTAGTTAATTGTATTGCTTTAATGACAAAATATCTGGAAGTAGCAACTTATAAAAGGGGGAAGGGAGTTCTTCTGGCTTATTCCAGAATGACAGGAGCAGGCAGCAACTTGTCAGTGTGCCCAGATTGATGAATACTTGTCTCAGCTACTTTTCTCTTTTATTCAGTTGAGGACACCAGCCTACAGTTTGGCATTTTCTATGTTCGGGTTAGCTTTTCCCACCTCAGTTGACCTATTTTAAGTAATTGCTCACATAAAAGCCCAGAAATTTTCTCCTAGGTGGTTCTTGAATCTTCCAAAATGATAGTTAATACTAACCATCACAGTACCATAGGTTCCTCACATGTAAATGGGTATATAATGCTATATGACTATAGCATGGATATATTCTAATACTTGAGATTCTAATGCAGATAGGTTTTACTAATGTTCCTAAATTCAGATTCAGGAAATTCTTCTGATGCAATATACTATGTGTCCTACACACTTTTTTCCTCTTATAAAAGATTTTAATTTCTAATAATCACGTCTTTTTTTGAATGAGCTAACCTGTGCTGTGTCTTCAAACTACTTCGTCTATTTCCAGTCTTCAACATTAACATTTGTAATGTGCCATGTACTCTATTGGGCTATCATGGACACATAATTTTTAAAAAGCAAATTTGGCATTGGAGGCTGTTTCTTAGCTATAGAGAATAGATAATATGCTAGCTAGATTTTGTGGCAGTCCACAAATATTACCTTGTTTCACCTTGACAAAAGGTCTGAGAGTTTGAGCTTACTTTTACTCTTTCAATGTTGTTGACAATAGGTGTGGCTACAAATAAGAGATTCTGAGCTAGGGTGTGGTTACCTAGTATTTTGGATATAGAAGTACATCTGTTCCTCCTGGACAAAAGGTGGGAGAATTCAAATATATTCCTTATATCATGTTAATGAAGTCTGTTGTCTCCCCGCTCCCCTTTTAGAGTGAAGTATATATGCATGTGGAAAATAAACATGTGGGTTCAGTATTCACTGAATTGCCCTCCTGTTGCTTTTCTGTGTTTCTGCCTCTTATTTCTCTGATATCTCTATTCCTTTTGCATAATAATTCTAATCTTTATGCTCCTACCCTGGAACATACAAATTTCATCGAGGCTGGACTCTGAAAGATGGTGCCCAAATGTGTGGTTTACAACAGAAATCCCTCAAAGTAGGACATAGCTCAGATAAGGCATGGATGTGTGGCCTGAAGTACAGGAGAAAAGGAAAACATGAAGAATCTGGGAAGTGAATATTACACTGCTGGTGTAGAGGTGAGAATTGACCACTCAGAAATAGACAATAATAGATAATAAAGGAAGAAAAATGGGGTATGAAATATTGGGAGTAAAATTGCATATGACTGTAAATATGGGACTAGGAAATAGTATTCAACTGTCTGTACATTTGCTTAGATGTATTTTGATAGCCAGAGGAACTGGGGTGGAGTAGAAACAAGCACAAAGATTTTTAGAATTTATAGATAGTGCTAACCTTCTGCTCCCTCAACCAAAATGGCAGCATAGACACCAATGATTCCTGGCAGCCTGGGATATGGAGAGGTCAGGGTGTGGCCCTGTCTGCTCTTCAGTCAAGCTGACCTGCAGTACTGTAGTTATGGAGCCACAGTAGCTGCTGTGCGTGTAAGAGAGAAGGTAAGTGGGGCACATGCCCTGATAATGGCTGCAGACAGTCTCCACCAAGATTGTGGCCATCTGTGGGTACAAGCTGTAGCCAGCTACATCTGTCCCACACTGCACTGTGCAGCCAGGAAAGTCAGGAGACATGGAAAATTTGCTGGGGCCCGGAGCCAATCAGCAGGATATAGCTAGAGGCTACATGGCCCATTAGCCAATGAGTCTGTAGGGATAGATCAATAGTTGTTTTTTTTTTTTTTTTTTTTTTTTTTTTTTTTTTT
>NC_022013.1:51715655-51717302 GCF_000317375.1 Microtus ochrogaster
AGCTTTTTAATAATTAAATATTCTTATGTCATATTCCCCAGATCTCTGAGCAGTTGATGGCTGTTTAACGAGTATAGATTAGTTATAACTACAGTATAGAATCTGTCTGGAAAGCTAGGTCTGAGCTTGACTGTACTGGCTCTTACCTTAATAGATAAGATTTACACTTGTAAAAAGACAGAGAGGAGAAAAAACTGCTTGCCATAGAAGGTTAATGACAAAACTGACAATAGTAGAGAACAACTTAATATATTTTAAATCAGGGTTGGATTATATAGAGAGTATTTTTGAAAGTAAATACCAATTTAAAACATGAGACTTACTGTTTTTGTAGTCTGGAATGAGATACAATGAATAGAGAATTATAACATTTAATAGTAAACATAGGTGCATTTAAGTTACATGTATACAAATACACACACACACACACACACACACTTAACAGGAATTGAGTGAAGTAGATGCTCTTGGTGGGCCCTACCAAAGGCATTCCACTGCACAAAACACACACCTAACAGAGTTAGCAAGAGGAATTTAGAGACAAATGCATAAGTAAGCCTGAGGACCAGGCAGGGAATATCTCAGTAAAGATAGGGAGACTTGCTCACCTGACCAGGCCATAAGTTAAGATGGCAATAAGGTTACCTGACCTCAGTCAAAATGGCAGCAGTCTCATGTTGTATGGAAAAGCCACCATTTTTGAGCTGAGGGAGTTTTAAATATAATAACAAGAGAGATCTAGAGGTATGATTCGCCCTGTTGCTGAGCCACTGCACCACAAGCTATGGCAGGGAGCAAAGGCTGGTATTAAAAACAGCTGCCTCATGGATCCAATTAATCTTGTTAGTTTCCACAGTAACAGCAGTAGTGGTGACAGGGATAGTTTGAGGAAAAGCCGAGCCTGTGGGATACTGGTGGAACATTCACAGATGGGTGGCTGATAGTTTGAGGGTTTATACCATAGCTGAAAACATGAGAGCCTGTTAAAACTGCAAATGAACACTGCAGGGCCTATAGGAGGACCTCTCCTCTCTACAGGCAGGGTGTTGAAGTCTGACTGGCTCCAGTCTGGGTGACTTGGAAGTCAGAGGCTAGAGGCTGCTCTGAGTGGTCTCTCATGGCAGGGACCACTTATGAGTGGTCCAAAAGAAAAGAAAAGAAAAAGAAAGGAGAAGGAAAAATCCACCATACCCTGGGCACCAAATCAAATGCACCACACGGCATGAGCTGTGTTAGCATGGGAGGAATGACGCTGGGTAGTCTGATTATGTTTCTAGCTATGGGTAGGAACCAGAGATGAATGTCAGCAAAGGGCTCAAAAATAGTTGTGAAGGCTGTGGTTGGTGACTAGAAGGGGAAAACTCACCACTGAAGTTTCTGGTATGTTTAGAGGCCAGTGATCAGGCAGACAGAACACAGAACTGTTGTAAAGAAACGTGGTTCCAGAGCTTGGGGTTCCATGTGTCCTCAGCCCACCTGTGGGCAGGAGCGAATATGGAGAGAGTCTGGCTGAGTCTTGAGCACCAATTGTTATAGTAAACAAAACAAAACAAAACAAAACAGTCTAGTTCCCAAAATGGCCCACGAGCCACAAGGGGCAGCGGATCCCAGATAGGGAGCCACATGGTGGGTAAGAGACTACAATGT
>NC_022013.1:51717624-51719226 GCF_000317375.1 Microtus ochrogaster
GCCTGCCTCTGCCTCCCGAGTGCTGGGATTAAAGGCGTGCGCCACCACCGCCCAGCAGATCAATAGTTTTTAATGGAAGAAAGTGCTTGCATCAGGTTTCCTGAGTGCTAATGATTCCCTGAGTGGCTGTAGGCCACAAAGGCCAGCGAGTCCCAGACAGGGAGCTGTACGGTGGGTGAGAGACAGAGATGCACCATGTAGAGAAAGTGAATATTTATTTAGAGGGTTATGGAGGGGAAAGGGAAAGGGGAAAATGGGAGGGGGAAGGGGGAAGAGCAGAGAGAGAGAAAGGGAAACAGAGGGGGAGTAGTAGGGAGAAGGGAGCGAGGCAGAAGTTGCCTTTTCTGGAGAGAGTCAGAAAGGAAAGTCAGGCTGGAAGCAGAAGAAATATCTGCTTGCCTCAATGGAGGGGGAGTGAGGGAGTATGTGGGGCTTGTCCCTTAAAGGGACAGGACAGACCATTACATTCCCATCTCTTTTTTTTATAGTAAAACAGCAGAGGTTTAGGCACAACAAGTTAAAAGAATTGGGACAGCAGGTTCTCAAGACTGATTTTTGCTTGTTTGTGGATATCATCTTGGAGGGACAACTTGAGAAAACTTGGTGCTGGTCACATCCTTATATAGCTTGTCTCTTTGCTCCTGTCTGGTGTTTTGTGGTATGGAAATGTCTGGTGTCTCTTATACCTGTTTAGGTAAATATATTAGCAGAACAGAGAACAAAGTTAAAGTTAAGTTTAGGAAAATAAATTTAGGACTAGGGAACTGAGGGGGTGTATCTGACTTGTTTAAAGTGGACCCTTCAATTGGGCTCCCTGGAACTCACAAGAATTGTTTGGGTTTGTGAAAACATAAGTTTTAACATATTTGTGTCAGAATGAGTTTGTCTGAGTTTTTTTGCACAATGAAAAGTATTTTTAAGACTCTGGAAGGCAGTGTGAGAGAAATTTGATAACTTGTATTTGTCCTTACATCTTTATAATTTGCAGGTACATACCTTAATAACTTGTATTTGTGTTTTACTGACATTTGTGTGGTGAGGTTGTCCTTTTAAATTGACAAAACCTCTCAGCTCTCAATCTGCATCAGAGATCTTTGAGAAGAATGAAATTTAACTTGAGTTACTGATTATAGAGAACTTACTTGGTTGACACCTAGAGCACCTCATGGTCCTCCATGGTCACTGGGGGTCATATTTGCCTTTTGCTATTTAGCGCAGGACCTGCCAGGCTCCAGAAGATCCAGTGGGCTAAAACATCTGTAGGAAGACAACCTTAACTTGACCTGAACAGCTAGGCTGTTGATTCCAGTGATTCTGTCCACTGTCTAGATATCTTCAGTTTAGAAGAAAGGTAGTTTTGCCCAGTGGTCAGCACTTAGCAGTTGAAATGAATGGCAGATGGGTGTTATTTTGTGCCTACTTGTCTTCTGTCTTCTTTGGAGGAAATAGAGTGCTGATGCTAGGATCCAACCTGTCTCTTTTTGTTGTGAAAAGCTTTTTAATAATTAAATATTCTTATGTCATATTCCCCAGATCTCTGAGCAGTTGATGGCTGTTTAACGAGTATAGATTAGTTATAACTACAGTATAGAATCTGTCTGG
>NC_022013.1:51719326-51723310 GCF_000317375.1 Microtus ochrogaster
CCCGCAAGAGTGGAGCATCGTGTCTCTCTGAGGTGACTGCCCCCCAAGAGGAGAGCTGTCGAGTCTCTGCTCACTTCCTCTTCCTCCCAGTGTTCTGTTCTGTTTACTCCTCCCACCTATGTTTTAACCTATCAGGGCAAGCAGCTTCTTTATTTAATTGACCAATGACCTTCCTCCATCAACTAACCTCTGGTGGGATGACTGAATGTGGACAGGGTGGCCTGTGCCCTGACCAGACAGAACAGACTATGAAGGACCAGCACCTCCTGGTAACAAGTCCCTGGCAGGACAGTCAAGTGGTGGAGAGCACCCTTGTGCCATACCCTGCTCCCAGATTCAGTTGTGAGCCCAGATTGGTTCTCAGCCTCACAGCCAATCTGTAGAACAGTAGCCTCAAGAAGTCAAATTTCTATTGAAATGCAATAGAATTCACCTTGAGCCAGGTGTCTATGAAAACCAGTCAGCTAGGGAGACTTGCAACTTAGATTAGAAAGACAGTTTATGAACTTTAAATAAAATAACCAATGGCTATGGTCCTGTTTATTGTTGTTTACAGGATATCTTGAACCCCTCAGTGAGATTATTAAGGGGAATAATGATTCTGCTTCCCCAGGAAGCTCACAGAAACTGCTAAGCCAATTACTGGCTCTAAATAAGCATGCAATTAATGTGCCCATAGAGCTTTGAAAAGAAAAAAAAATGGAAAAGTTATACCCTCACTCAGTGTTGAAAAGGACCTGATCCTGTGCTAATACGGGATTGAGAGTATGTTTGTGCTTTTTTCACAGGAAGAGTGCCTGTAAAACAGAAGAGTGTCTGTGCTGATGACATTTAAGCCATTAGTGTCCCAACAGAGGTTCTTAAATCTGTGTTCCTGACTTTCTTACACCACCATGCTGCAGGCTGAGAAGAGAAGGAAGATTGTGGTGATGATTGATCATTCCCAGTTTTTTGGTGGACCTACTGCACAAACTTCCAGACCTTAGTGAGCCCCGTTGACTTTGGAGCTGGTCCATGAATCCTGACTGAATGTTGGACAGCTTGTTCATACTTTATCTTGGGACACAGAACACATTTTTGCCAGTATGGTATTCAATCTGCTGTTGAAATAAAGGACCTAAGAACTGAGACCTCAATTTTCCTGTCTGGGAAAAAAGGACTCATTACAATGGGTAACTGAGGACCTTCCTCAGAGATGATGAAGAATGGCATAAAAGATTCTGCTGCCACTCAGAGACAGGGACCGTTTGAACTTAACTTTAAAACTTAGAAACATCAATGTAGGTTGACTATAGGAGAGAAAAAGATTCATGGCTCGCCTATTACAGAATCTTTTCCTTGTATTTTGATTAGAATGGATTTAAGAGAACTGTGATTTGAAAAACTGCATGTTTATTTCTACACTAGACTCAATGTCCTTTGTTTATGTCTAGAAACCAACTATGAGTGAATACATCCCATGTTCCTCTTTTTGGGTCTGACTTACCTCACTCAGGATAGTGGAATATTGGTATTGACCTGTTAATGTTTGTAACTACTTTGGTTCATTATGAAGATATTACTGATTAGAAAAATGTTAGAGCTTGTCTGAGAGAATTTTGTCATTGCCAATGAGTTCTTAAATTTTACATGTTTAAAAGGACAAATTTGGATTTTGATTGTATCTAAAAATTGTTAAAGATATCCTAGAAAAATTTAAAAAGACAATCCTATCCCTGGTCATCCTCCACTCCTTTATTAGGAGATAGAGTAGTCATAGGAGTATATGTATCACAAAGCATTACCTGCTTACATACAGTTATCTAGTTGTTGGTGAATACTCTTGGTAGAAAATTGCCTGAAAGGTACACAGAGCCCAAAGAAGCATTCTTCCTTAACCCTTTGTTTACAGAGGCTGTTAGTCAATGATGGGTAACATCTTTCCCACTCCCACCACCCCCACCGCTGGCAACCTAGAACAGTGCATACATGATTGAACATATGTATCAATGATGGGTAAGTCTGGAAAATGGGGGAAAGGCCCCCAAGGCAAGCACACTGGGCTGTCCTGTAGCAAAAGCACAAACTTTATTAAATAAAATGAAAAGGGAGGAATATGTGGGGGCCCACAGGTATGATGCTGTTCTGACATAGGGTCAGAGAGTTAGACCTTACTTTTTTCTCTTTCAAAGCCATTGACAACAGGTGTGTCTACAAACAAGAGATCCTGATCTAGGGTGTGATTAATTAGTATTTTGGTTATAGAGGTGGTTCTGCTCCACTTGGACCTGGTGAGAGAATTCAAGTCTATTCTTTACTTCATGTTAACAAAATCTGTTGCCTCCCCCTTCCTTTTTAGAATGAAGTATGCAAGCATGTGGAAATTAAACAGGTGGGTTCAGTATTCTCTAAATGTTCCTCCCAATGTTGTTCTGTGCTTCTGTCTCTTATGTCTCTTATTTCTCTATTCCTTTTGCTTAATAATTCTATTCTTTACATTCCTACCCTTGTATGTACTGACTGCTCCCTGACAAGTTTTATGAAAACCTCACATAGGTTAGACCCATCAGACAGAAGGGACATCATTTGAGTAAACACTTCCATGAGGTCAAGCTATAGACAGGTCCATAGGGCATTTCCTTTATTAATGATCAGTGGGAGAGGACAAAGCTTATTCTGGGTGGTGCTACTACAGCCCACTGGTCTTGGGTTTTATAAGACAGCAAAACATGCAAATCATTGGGAGCAAGTCAGTAAGCAGGACCCCTTCATGGCCTCTGCATCAGTTCTTACCTTCAGGTTTCTGCCCTCTTTGAGTTCTTGTCCTGAATCCTTTCAATGATGGACTAAGCTTTGGAATACACCCTGTCTTTGCCAATTTTCTTCTTGCCATGGTGTTTCATCACAGCAGTAGTAATCCTAATTAGGATACATATTGTGCAAACTGTGGGAGGGTTTTAAATAGAGATTTCTGGAGTTGGACATCACTCACTACAGGAGATGTAGTTCTCCTATGTTTCCAGCTTAATATCACATTAAATCTTTGTTGTTTCTTCCATCAACCAAGAAAATTATATGGAAGATGAAACACAATTTTCTAGAATTTCTGCCTTCCCACTCCCCCAGATATAATAGTCAATCTCTGTAGAAGAACAGGCTTCCCAGAGATATCAACCAAACATGGCATAACAAAACACAGTAAGATTAGGAAAAAAAAAGTCTTCATATCAAAACCTGGTGAGGCAATCCAGCAGGAGGAAAAGGGTCCCAAGAACAGACATAAGAGTCAGAGACACCATCACTCCTCTGTTAGGATCTCATGAAAACAACAATCCAACAACCATGTCATATATGCAGAGGGCCTACTGCAGACTCACACAGGTTCCATGATTGCCTCTTCAGTCTCTGAGAGCCTCAAAGAAACATACATAGTTGATGAGGCTTATATTCTCCTGGTGTCTTTATTCTGATACCTCTGGTTTATATAGTTCTTCCCTTTGAACTTTTAAAAATAGGAATTATTTTACCTAAATGCTGTGATATTTTGTTTACCCTTACTATTACAAAACATCTGTGATTTAAAAACTGTATAAAGAAGAAAGGAACATTTTGCTTTTCTGTTTTGGAAGATACAACTCCTGATCAATTCACCTTATTACTTTTGGGTGAGTGGCAATGAACAACTCATGATGGAATCATGTAATAAAGCAAAATGTTTTCTCATGGTGCCTGCTAGCACAAGAAAGCAAAAGGAAGGGAATAGAGTCTCAACATGCTCTTCAAGGGCATACAGCTAATAAATAGATAATTTCCTACTAGTACTCATCTAGGATCCATAATCTCTTAATGAGACCAGGGACTGGGGACTAAACCTTTATCACATGTTCCTTTGAAGAACTATTATTCTAACCATTGCCAATTTCTAATAACACATTTATTAGGACAAGTTTGCTGCAGTACCCATGTTGTAAATAGGAGCAGTGGGGCTGCGTCCCAGCACCCGGC
>NC_022013.1:51723575-51734235 GCF_000317375.1 Microtus ochrogaster
ATGAGGGCCAAGCAGTTTCTTTATTGCTTAACCAATGAAATCAACAGATTGATATATGACACTCCCACATCATACCCAGGCAAATCGCTCATGTGCAGAAGCTGCAGCTGAATCAGGGTAGGTGCCATGTTCAGCTAACAGTTATGTGTTGCTGACATCTACACAGTGGATAGCTGTGTGTTGCCAGCATTTACACAATGACTGCTTTAAGGTTATTTTACATGATATAACACAAATCTTACTTTTGGGACTATTCTCTTCATGTTTCTGTATAATCTCAAACAAAAAAAATCATAAGATAGACTTGTCATCAGGACTAAAACTCACATTTTTTGAAATTGTGTCTCTATGTTCCATATTTTCCTGATCATTCCAGCATCTTTGAGCAATCTCAAATGAGTTAAATATCCATCTGGCACCTATGTTCAAATGGAAATAGAAACTTTTTGCCAAGAACTTTTCCAAAAACATGAAGATGTAGTAAAATAATGAGATTTTCTAAAATAAGAGTGTGAGAGAGTAAAAAATGAGATGCAGAGAAAACAAAGTAGGTCAGCATTCAGTTTTTTTTTTCCAGAAGTCAAAGTAGTATAAATGATGATAAGGAATATTAAGGAAGGTATGAAAGTTATGTTGGGAAACATGGAAAGATATGTTTGGAAACTCAATGTTAAATGACATTTGGGAGTAGGAAAACTTTTGACTCTGGTAGGAGTTTGGAATTGTATTTAGAACATGTTTTTTAGCCTTGATTAGTATCAAGGAGTCCTGTGGTTAGACTCTTCCTGTTGTCTGTAGGCTGGATTTTGATCTATCCTCTTGCCTTGCTAAATATGATTTTGAACCATGAGAAACAAGACTATGGTCCCACCCAATGTGGTACCAACCCATGGAACAGCTTTTTTCTCTCCTGCTCAATATCATCCTGAAGCAATAAAACAAATTAAAAAAAGTTGGCTCTCTGATCTTTTAGCTCAGTTCCCATGGATTCTTCCTAAGAAATATATTGGGCATTTGCTAAGAACCTTGGACTTTCTGAGTTCTGATCCATAATCTTATATTTACTATCTCTAAAACATTAGGAAAAGTTGCAATGCTTTGGAGGTTTGGAATATGTTAGATAATTATAGATATATGAAGGCGTAAGTCACAAACAATGCCACACCAGTTTGGAATTATGATTAATAGGGTGGTATTTATTTAAAGGGGAAAAAACTTACAGATAACCGTCCTAGACAACAGCCCTCTGCGCAATCAGGAAGAAGTCTAGTTGCTGGAACTGGAGCAGGAAGCAAAGAGAGCAAGAAGGGAAGTAGCCGCTTTTTTAAAGGGAGAGAGACCACACCCCAATGGGCTGGTATCTCAGAGGCTATTGGCTGGAGGAGCGGAAGGACCTCCCGCAACAGATATATATTATTCAGCATTGTTAGAAAATAGTATAGTATAGTTAGAACTTTTTAAGCTGTAATATATATATATATATATATATATATATATAGATATAGATAGATAGATAGATAGATAGATAGATAGATAGATAGATAGATATAGATATAGATATAGATATATATAACAGTATAAGAAGAAAAACATATATCTAAAATATTAATTCTTTCTCTTACCAATGTTTCAGTGAATTTGTTATATTAAACCAGGTGCTGTGGGAGCTTATTGCCTGCTTATGCACAGAAGGTACATCACACACACACAGAGAAAGGTAAACGTGTTATGCCCAGACTGCTTGCCCTCCAAAGAGACTACCAGGGATCCAGGACTTGGATGCAAGAGGAAGGTTTAATCCAAAGTACAAGCCTAGGCAAGGAACTTGTCCAGAACACTCAATGCAGTGAGGGTGGGAGGAGCTGCCTTCCAGAGATTACAGGACTATTTACAGACAATCTCCTATCCAGTACTACCAGTTTTTACCAATTTTCATATCCAGACCTAACTGAGGAGAGAAAATTCAAAATGCATGATATCATTATGTAAATGAAGTATGGACATGAGTATGTTCAGTTTGCCCATTCCTATCTGTCCCCAAGGACTAGTGGTCCTTTGTTTAAACCCCACAATTTTTATATTCAAAGGTTACAGATTGGAGTAAAAAGTGAGCTGAGGGGGTTTTTAATACTGTGAGTTAAATATTCTTTTCTATTCATTTTATAAATCATTTCTACATTTTGAATATAAAAATGTGGGGTTTAAACACTTTAAATTATCAATTCTTACATATCAATCTGAAATTCTAACATCTCTTATTTAGCTAGCAAGAGCCCCATTTACTTGAATGAAAGGACATCAAATTACATAGTAACTACTTAGGGTTAAATAAAGGCAGGGGATTTATCAGTCTTAAATCTAGAGCAGTCTGTGTCTGGTTCTCATTTGACCTGTGCAGCATTTGTTTTTACCTCAGCCATGACCATCCAGTGCTCTGTACAGAGAACTTGAGTCTGTAATGTTTTAAGTCACTTGCCTAGAGTCTAGAGTTCAGAAGCAGGAGAAAGTTACATTAAATTTTTCTTTCTAACTATTATTATATACTGCCAATACATGGAAACTAAAAATAGAAGATTGTTTTTGCAGCACTAACTATTAAATCCATTGCTTTCTTATAAGTAAGTGTCCTCTGACATCATACTCTAGCACTGACCACGCAGAATATTTTTCTCAGTATCAGTTGAGGTGTTCTTAGGGTTATTATCGCCACATCCAGGCTCTAGAGGACAATCCAGTTCATCCCTCTCAGCGGCTGGGAGTAGCCAGCATTCCTTGGCTTGTTCCTGCTTTCTCCAACAGTTCTCTCTGTCTTGGTCATATTGCTCTCTCTTCCTTTCTATGTCTCTGTGTAAAATCTCTCTTTTTTAATTTGCAATGATACATGAAATTGCATTAAAAATAAAATGAAAAATTCAAACTAATCTCTGCATTTTAAACCAAAGATCCCATTTATGATAATGTTTTATTCCTGGTTCTAGGAAGTAGATTATTGGTGATGCAAGGAATATTTTTATCTCTACTGCAAGCGTCTTCTTGATAAATGAAAAGCTCATGAGCATCAGTGTACCAAGCTCATAACTAGATCCCAGACTCAGACAGAGGGGTAAAGGAGTGGGACTTCCAATTGTGTGAACTCTTTTCTTCTTTGTAAGAACCCCCCAAAATGTGAGCTTATTCCACCTTGTCTGAAGGTCAGAGAGCTTGAGTTTATTTTTGCTCTTTCAAAGTTTTTGACGATAAGTGTGGCTACACAAGGAGACATTCTGAACTTAAGGTTGACTTTGTTGCTGCTTTTGAGTATCTGTCACAAAAAGATCTTCAGGGTCACCACCAAGAACAGAAAGCTATTCCCAACACTACTCCCATCCTTGTATTTTCTCAACTAACTAATTGGGACAAATAATGTTGCCTTACTACTTACTGACCTGAATGAGAGTTGAAACATGAATTATAATTTTTTTTTTGTTTTTTTTTTTGAGACAAGGTTTCATTGTGTAGCTCTGGCTATTTTGGAACTAATTTTGTAGACCAGGTTGACCTTGAACTAACAGAGATCTGTTACCTCTGTCTTCTGAGTGTTAGGATTAAAGGCAGGCTCCACCACAGCCTGGCTTTTTAAAAATTATTTTTAATTAAAGTTCTATGAAAACAATCTGATCTGTTGTCAAGAATAAGTTAAAACCAAATTAAAGGTGTTGCTTTTTATACTAGAGAATTATTTTTTTTATAAAGGTCCTTAGCTCTCACAAACATATTAACACTTCAGTGGAAAGCTTCACAGGCTTTCAAACAATGTAATCATTTTTTGAGAGCATCTGGAGAGATGGATGTTTTGAGAACAGCATTTCAGAACACAGCTGTAATGGAACTCCATCTAGTGTATAAATAATACATCATAGATCTCTAGTACTATTTCTCCTTCACAATTTAGTGCAAATTTTTGTCACTATGGAAAGGAAAAGAGAGAGATAGCAAAGAGACAGAAATGGAGCCAGAGGGAAAGACAAAAAAAAACTACTGGAAACAAGGAAACAAAATAATTGCAATGTCCCTACCATGCCTTCCTGTCAAAAAGGATTAGTTACAATGGACTTGTCAGTAAATTCCAGTTAAAAAGTTACTTAGAAGTATCCCATATCTTATTTCACTGAAGGTCAATCAGCTATATGGCCAAATTTTTTTTGATTACAAAATGAAAATACATACAAGGTATAGGCCCTACATACAGTAGGAAATGAATAACATTGTTATTAGCTGAACTAAAAAGTAAACAAAAACATTGCATTTTCTTGGGTGAAAAGACTGAATAATGAAAGTGGATTTTTTTTATGTCAGAAATCACTTTATATAGGCTGTCATCTTATTACAAAATGAGAAACTTTCTGACAATTGACAAAATTATTACTTTGAAAAATTTTAGTAAACTTTTGAAAAGATTGGGAATTCTTTGCCACTCTTAAGGGTGTGTGTGTGTGCATGTGTGTGTGTGATCAATTTTAGAAGTAGAAAAATTACTGAAGAGCATGGAGTTACGAGGGGGAATGTTCCAGACTAGAGACTGTTTAAGTGTGTTTTGTATGAAACATGATCTGTGACATGATGTAATAATCGAAAAGCAACAGAGAAACAGAGACAGTCCTAAATGCCTGAATCCCCAGTTGCTGTAAACTCTAACCAGCAGATCAACATTTACGTCTTGGCATAGTCAAGCTAACTAATATATCTGGCAAGTCATATATAATGTTTCCTTCTCCATTCATCTTACTGTATCACAACTATTATGAATAAAACTGTGATATATTCAAGAATATAGATATGTCTTTATATTGTAGAATGTGGTCCTCTGAGTAAAACTGCCACCATCTTCATCCGAGGAGTTGTGCCTGCTTGTAAGGGTCAATCACTACTGGGCCTGTGGAGTTTTGGCATCCTCTGTTAGAAGACGGGAGTCAGAATTTTTATTGGTCTATCACTTGAGTTTGTAGAAAGATTCTCCCCACATTTGGGTACAATTTGACACTAACTGCGGATGCTGAAGTATTGTTTCAGCCTACTTGAAAGGGGAACCACCTATGCAGATGAGAAACCTCTATCTATGGTGAGTGAAGATTTTCTAATGTTGCCACTGTGGGGTCACCTGTGTTCCTACCAGTCGCTCTGTGAATGTGCCCGATAAATTTACTGGTTCCTCAGGGTAAACGTTGTTAGTAGAATTAATCGTATTTTGGTTTGGCTTGGGAGATTGTATGGAGGGGTTAAGTAATGTCTACACCTCTCCAAGGAAGGGACTCCTGAAACACCTCTACATATGGTTGACATTTCCTGTAGGTATGGAGCAGGAAGCACTGCTGAGCCATATCAATGCACAAACATTAATCTTTTAGAATCTTCCATGCTGTTTTACTTAGTGGCTGTACCAATTTGTGTTCTATATGGATCCATGATATTGAAATCCTCCCTCAGTTGGAGTTTCTGCTTGTAACCCTTTGCTCCTCTCTCTATTAGCTCCTTCTTGGAGACTACTGGAATTTTTCCTCTAATAGAATTCTTCTTTTGGCCTTTTCCCTTCTTGTCTATATTTGAATCCTCCCTTGGGTGGTGTTACTGTTAGCCATCCTTTCCTTCCATCCCTCTAGAAGCTGCCTGCTTTGTATTTTCCATCTGCCCTCCTAGGCCCCTATAGTATTGGACCCCTTCCTTGGGTGGAACATGTGTCTATGACCATTGTCCCTCATATTCACATTCTTCCCTTCTGTCTCTCAGTTCCCTCTTGGAGCCTATTGGAACCCTCCATCTGGTAGATTTCCTATCTGTTTCCCCTTTTCCTTTCCTCCTTGCACTCAAGGATTTTATTAAAGCCTCGCTGTCTTACTCAAACTGCCTTAGTAGAGCTCAAAGGCCAAAGATGTCACTCATGATTTTCACATGCTCGGAGATTGTAACAACTACTGTCAACACACAACCAAATGATGCCAAATGTTTATCTCTAAGCTTTTTTTTTATTTCCCACTCATGAAAATATTTTAGTGCTATGATTTTTTTGCTCTCCGCTTTCAAAGAAAATCTATTAAGATTTTTTTTGTGTATATAAATTGTTTATCTCAGGATTTATAAGTTCACGGGATATAGTATAAAAATCTGTAACAAGAATTACCTTAAAACTTATAACAAAGCTTGGTAGTTAAAAATGTATGCGTAAGTAACCTTAATCTGCTGCAGATACTATATATGTGATTCAACTCTTTTTAACAAAATTATATATACTACAGCATACTGTATATGTAACTTGAATTCAACTCTTGTTTATGAAAGAACAGCAAGTCTGAAGATCTCCTGAGTAAATTGAGAGCATGGGGATCTTGGGGTATGGTTGAAGGGGGAATGGGAGAGGCAGGGAAGGGAGCAGAGAAAAATGTAGAGTTCAATAAAAATCAATTTAAAAGTAAGCTAAAAAAAGCAGCAAGTCTGTGGCTCAACTCCATCTCTGTAGATGACCTTATCAAGATGGAAGAAACCATGTGACTGGCAGCCATATTTGCTAAGGTTAAAGGGTACATGCCATGAAACTTCACCATTATCTAGGTTAAGATAAGCATATAATATAAGGCCAAGGAGGCAGCACTCATAAAACTTCTTATTTCTACTGCTTCTCCTGCTTATCACTGTGTCTCCCTTTTAGACTATGGAGGTAGCAACAGGTCGCCAAGATACTTTATTGGGATGTATTTTTGTATTATGGTAAATAATTAAGGTTTTAAATATATATTCAGGTTAACAGAAACAAATATAGAAATGCATGTCTAACTACTACTCAAGTCTTTGGTGTCTGTTCAACAAATACACCATGCTGACAGAGAATGAATGGGGAGTTTATTGAGGGAATGGGGGAGGAACGAGAGAATGGGAGAGAGAGAAAGAGAAAAGCAGAGAGATGCAGAGAAAAAAAGGAAAGAGAAAGAAGAGAGAGAGACAGAAAGCTAACTGCTCAGAGAATTAACAAAGAAGAGAGATGGGAGTAAGTGGGTCTTGTCTCTTAAAGGGACAGAGTACTGTCTGCCATGAGAGGAGGGTGACACACTGTGCCAGGTTCCCAGGTGCAGGGCCAAAGTGTGTCTGGATGCAAACAATGCAAGAAATGTTTGATAAAAAGGTTTATAACTTCCTAAGTTCTACAAAGGCCAAGAGTACCTGACTTGAAGATATATGTATAGCTTCTTTGTCTTTGCTAACTTGGCTAACACTTAGATATTTGGATAAACAGAGTCATACAAGAAACTGTGACAATGTAAAAAAAAGGTCAGGAAAATAAGGTTTCTAATTCCTGTGTGGACTGTATTTATGGCCTTGTGAAGTTCAATCTCCCTACATCCATTTATGGTTTAAAATTTTATTATGATGCTAAAGGTTATTCAATTAAATCTTCAACTCAAACTTTTAGGAACAAACTTAGCAGGGATAAAAGTATAAAATTCTAATTTTATAAAAGCTACTAGCTTGTTGCAAACTGTTAAAGATAATTAGGACATGCAAGTTAATGGTCAATTACCATATAATTCATCAAATTCTTCAATGTGCTAATAACTATGCTCAAAGTCATGCTACTTAAAATATAATTCATTTATAGAAACAAGCTTTATTTAGCCTCCTGAATATGTTTTCAAAAGTAAGCCTAGAACAAGTAACTAAAAACAAGTTAAACTTATTTAAAGTCAGGTGTACTTAACATATGCTCTTCAAACTTCTAAGAGATATTCTGAATATTGCATTTAAATTATTTATTGAAAAGGGTTCATTGGAAAAATACCAGTCTGAGCATTGACCTTGAAGTCTCCCAAGAAAAGGATGGGACACAGATGATCCCACTTACATTGTGATGACGATAAGCAGTTGGTAAAGAACTGCCAAATGCCTCACCCAGGGCCAGAGCCTTCCCACAACTATGGACACTGTTATGCTGACTGCCCCACTCTGCCTCATCACGGTAGGGCAGGTTTCCCAAGTTCTTCCTGCCAGGAAAATCTCTCAGACCTTCCGGGTCTGGCAGCCAAAGCCTGTGACATCTGAAGAGCTTATGGTCTCCTGTGTGACAGCCCAAGACCTAAGACATTTGGCTGAAACAAAGCCCTTTAGACCACAGAATCCTAGGATAACCAGCTAGATAGCTGGTAACCTGTCATTTTAATTATAACCATGGCCATTTGTGTTCCACTTCCTACTGTAACTTATCTTTATTATATTTCTGATGGTATAGATGACTAATTGTAACCTTGACAGTTGGGCAGTTGCAAGAAAACCAGCTCCTGCCCCTACCCCTCCATGATTGCAGTTGCCTGGTCAATTTATTTCATATGTAAAATCAGCCCTCATTTTTCTCGAGCTGCTAGGTTCCCTTCTGACGAAGGCAGAAAGAGAAGTTTTCCTTGCTGATGAATTTCACAGTGAAAGAAATAAACTCACAAAACATGTTTCAATGCTACTTTTTAAGAATCATTTCTTTATTTAAAGAATCCTGCTTTGCAGTAATTAATCACTTTTATCTCATGGTAAATGACTGGACGAAAAGAAAAGGTTTGAAGTTTATATATGTTGTGAAGGTATAAGAGGTAATTTTGGAGGATGTAAAAACTCAGGTTGCCAGGGTCTAAGAAAGTAAGGTGTGTAAATGCAAATCAAATATTAAATAAGTTGCGAGGGTCTAAGAAAGTGAATTAAGGTGTGTAAATGCAAGCTGTAAAGGTCTGATGTGTGATTTAAGGTATATGTGGAAAATACGATTTCTGATTTCTTTCCCTCTCCACGCTATTATAGTAAGACTTCAAAAGTTTAGAGTTTTCCCATTAACCAGTGGAACTCTTAATCTAGCTCTGCTAATGTACTGACTACTATTATCATACTCATAAGTGCAGAAATGTTACATTTCCTTTCGTTGTTTGCTAAGCACAGACTAAGAGTGCTTCTCATTGTGCCAAAGATGTTTCTGTCCAATCTGGATGTCAGCCCTTTAGAGAGTGTTCACGGATTTCAGCCCCAAGCTTTTGCTATGACTCAAAGAAATGAGGCTACTGCTTTCTCTACAATGTGGATTTAAGGACAGATTACAAACACTGGCTATGCAATATATCTAAAACTTCTTTGGCTTTTTGGAAACTTGAGAAGAAATCATGTAAGCTTCAGTGAGTCATGACTTGGGTTCACATCTCACAGATCAAAGGACTCCAGATGAGTGCTCCTGCTAATGAGTACCTTAGCTTTCCTGCCCAGAATATCAGGACCACCTGTGGGCTCTTTCTCCTCACCTTGGGCCTTGGGCCAACTTCCATATCCCTGACTATAAGGACCACAGACCTAGAAATTTCAAGTGTATAACCAAGATAACAACTCCCCCAAGCTCCTTAGCATTAGCTTCTGTCCCTAGGGTGTTGTGGGAGCTGCGGGCTGTGTTCCTGCCGCCCCAGATCCTGGTCGCCTGGCTAGCTTATGCCCCAAAATAACAACACACAAACTGTATTCTTTTAAACACTGCTTGGCCCATTATATCTAGCCTCTTCTAGGCTAACTCTCGCACCTGGACTAGCCCATTTCTAATAATGTGTGTAGCACCCCAAGGTGCGCTTACCGGGAAAGATTCAGCATGTCTGACCTGGTGGCTGTCTGCATGGCATCTGGCCGGGAGAGGGGAGCATGGCCTCTGAGCTCACTTCCTCTTCCTCCTAGCATTCTTTTCTGTTTACTCTACCCACCTATGTTTTAACCTATGAGGGCCAAGCAGTTTCTTTATTATAATTAACCAATGACCTTCCTCCATCACTAGGGTATACCTGTTCCTGCAGATTTCAAAACAATTGCAGACTGCAAACTTCCTGCTTGATGCCAGTCCCAGGTGGTCACTTGGAATCTTCACTGCAGACTTTTTCAAAGTGGTTTGCCCTTCACTAGCCCTAAGTGGTCCTGCAGACCCTGGGCAGTGGGTGAAACAGACATCCCCCAGACTCTACTTCTTTCTTCCTTCTAGACCTTTAACAAACATTCCGGTCTTCCTGGGCCTGGATAATGATACCCAAAGAGGCCTGGTCAGTCGTCCTCATCAACTTAGAACTTGAAGCCTAATATAGACAAGTTCAACAGAACCACCACATACAGACTGACCATGTGTGCTTCAGCATTGCCAGGGCATAAATTTCTTTAAAAAAATTCAGGTAAGAATCAATTACAGAAGAGATTATTTTGCCCCTGATTATCAACATAAAGACTGAAATGTCAGATGCTAAAGAAACCTGGAAGCAATGGCAAATTGAGATGACTGTCTAATAATATGGCAAAGCTGGCCTCTAGGCTTTGTGATCTGAACTATATATTTATTTTGGTGATAATACAAACATGTCTGTGGTCATGTAAAGGAATTTGGAAATTCAAATATAGAAAAGTTTCCTAGCTATTATATTATATATCCTGTCATTGATCTAGAATCACATTTTAGAACTAGAGAAATGGTTCAGAGGCTAAGTAAAATCTCTTTGACTATTCTTCCAGAGTCCCCGAGGTTGTTGCCAACATCAGAAACTCACTTCCTGTACTCCCAGCCCCAGGGATTCCAACTCCCTCTTCTGCTTTCTCTCTCTCTCTCTCTCTCTCTCTCTCTCTCTCTCTCTCTCTCTCTCTC
>NC_022013.1:51734387-51754603 GCF_000317375.1 Microtus ochrogaster
ACACACACACACACACACTTACAAAATTCAGTCTTTCTAAGTCAGATCAAATCTCAATACGGAGAGCCTATCTGGACACACAATCCCACTCTAACCATAGAGGAAATGTTAATTGTTAGCTCCAGAGGGAGAGAAAAGACACTTTATCTGAAAAGTGTGTTCCCTTGTAAGATGATCACACCACCGTGGAAAACATCACACATGCAAGAATATTTTGGCAGAAAAAAATTGTGCTTGTTGGTATATGTATATTGACTTGGGAGGAGTTAGGGTTGGGATTGAAGATGATCATGTACAAAACCTGAAACTCTCAAACAACTAATTTAAAAGTTGGTATGTTGTTATTAACAAGAGTAACAGATGCCTATAATAAAGTTAATCTGATTACAAAAAACAATAAAAGTTAATAATAACAAATAGAGTGATGTGTGTGATATGCTTAGCATTAAGCGCATCGTATAGTGATATGTCAGTGATATTATGGATTAAAGTGTATTCCTTAAGACATCTTAACAAATCATATCTTCAACATGAAATAAAGAAAAACAAAAAAATGCATCATTAGTAAATACTATAAAATCCATTTAATAAGTGAAACACAAACTTCACTACAAATAAATGCTGATTTAAAAAGTAAAATCAAGTCAACTTATTTTTAAGGTTCTATCCAAAGAGTGTTCTGGATTTAGGACTGAAACATTTTCTCAGAGAGTCAGTGTCCTATCTGAGAAATTTTTTCATAAATAGAAGTTTTTACTTTTGTCAATCTAAATTTAAATGGTCATCTTCTTCAGGTTACCTACAAATATGGCATTTTACCCTGTTATAGTTGGTACTCATCCACTGAACCCTGATTGACAAGTATGATTGATGTTTTTATACCATTTTCATTCCAAACTGGCTTGAAGTGCCTCTTTTCATACTTCAGCAATTACCTTTGTCCTCTGAATCTTAACACAGAGAGATACTTCCTGGATAGAGCATTAGTTCCTAGGGAAAGAGCAAAGTAAGAACGTGACAAAATCTGCCATGCATGCTATTGCAGGAACTCACCCTATCTTTACCAGATCCTTAATGAACAAAGTCATTTGTTCTATGATTACTCTTTATTTCTCTAACTTCAGTTTGTAATGTCGCACTCCACTAGAATTCAGTATCTGGCAATCCCAGTAGAGGGAATTTCTTTCTTCCAGGTCCACTCTCTATGCAGTTATAGGTCTTTAGACACTATAGTCTGAAACACATCCTGGCAATCCCATGTTTATGAGGTGGCTAGCATCCCTTAAGAGAAGAAAAGTATCATTTTCCATGAAAGGGGAGTTAAGTCAATGATACACCCTCTTCTATAGAAAAAAAACTATTTTTTTATTAAAAACACATTCTTTTATTTTAAATGTTTTCATTTGATGGTTCTAACCATCTCTCCCTTAATTGTTCAAACTTTTAACATTCCAAATTTAGACAGAATACATGTTCACCGTACCATAAATGTAATTGCTAATGGAAGGTTCTTTTGCTCCTTATGTTTTAAAACCTGGAAGTTGTGTGTTCTTTTCTCTGATACACTAGGAGCCATTCCAGTAGGAAGGGTCTTTCTTTTTTTTTTTTTGAATTTTTTTTTTTATTAAGAAAGAAAAAAAAATTTTCCGCCTCCTCCCAGCCTCCCACTCCTCCCACTCTCACCCCTCCCAACCTCGGAGGACTTAGGAAGGGTCTTTCAAACAGCTCCCAACCTCTCCTCTCTTTTCTGCATTAAAGTCCTACCATTTTTAGCAGCATCTTAAAGCCTCTGTACCCCAAGATGTTCCCACAATAAGGCAGTTTCATGTTTTAAAAATTGCATACATAAAGTTAAAAAAGCAGAAGAAAAACCAGACAAAATACACATCTGATGTTGGGCATGCCCTTTTGAAAAATTCTTTAATAGTTTTTTTCCCTTTTTTATCTTTTTGTTAATGAGAGTAAAGTAACTAATTTTATGACTAACAAGTACAAATATTGTCAGTAGGTATGTTAACACATAAATGTAACTGAATAAAAGCTTGTTCATCTGTTCAGCTTAGTTCAGAGGTAGAACTTATGAGCCCCAGTAATGAACTTAAGTTGTGAGGACTCTGTTTACTTGAAGCTACTAATATTGCCTTGGATTTTTTTTCTAAAGAAGAGATGAAAAGAAGTACAAAGATTCATCTTTTCAGCACGTGGTAACATTGCTTAGACTCCATGAGTGGCAATCACCATCTAGATTCTGCACACTGCAGCATTAAGTCCCCTAGAGATTACAAACAGTTTGCATTATGGGCAGAAATATTAGCCTTAATAGTTTGTTTCCTCTTATATAATTTCTGTCACCAAACTTTTCACCACAAAACCCAAGGTACCAGTCTAATTTTTTCTAATAATCCACCCTCTGCTGCTTCATTTTGTCAGATCATAGGTCTTATCATCCCATCGGGCATTTACTAAACTTAATGCTTAAGTCTTCACTCTTCTCTAAACCTGGGTTTTGGGGTGTTTGCTTCATTCCTATTACCCATGTCTCTGTTCCTTTTCCCCTTCTTTTTATAGTGTTTTGAGTTATTATAAAAAGCAGTTATGCTAGCAAATTTATAATTAATTACCTTTTATGGAAATGGATGTTTTGCCTCTCTATATGTCTGTGAACTTAAATGCATGTCTGCTACCCACAGAGGTGAAAAGAGGCAGTTGGGTTCCCTGGAATCAAAGTTAAAGATGTTTGAGACCTACCATGTGTTTGCTGGAAGTCAAAACCAGCGTCTCTGGAAGAACAGCCAATACTCTTAAACACTGAGTATTTCCACAGCCCCTCGAGTATTTATACTTAGCAATGAACACAACACATTTAAGGCACAGCTATTGAATGCTTGCACCTTCTACTGTTCTATGTCTTTCTTGAGACCAAATACTGGTTTGGGTTTCAATTTTCTTCAAGGTAAAGAAATTCTTGATTGGCCAACAAATATATCTCATTCCTAATAGCCGTTTGGGTGCACAATAGATACTAACTAATATTAGCTTAATAACTGAATGTATTGACCTTTGCATTCTAGAAACCGTAAATGATGACGACAGACTAAAATACCACAGAAAGAGGGAAAAGTAAAGTAGGCAGGACAGAGGAGAGGAGAGATATTTCGTTTCCCTGGGTTACTCCACAGAGTATTCCTATTTTTAAAAATAATCTTCAATATTTTTGTAGTTGAAGATATAACTAATAGCATAATTTAAAATGAAGTGAGCAATACGCAAACATGTTTATATCACACACTTCCTATGGGCAAGGGGGGCAATAAACTTTTTTGATATCAGTTACAAAACAAATTTCTCATTTAAATATACCATAAGAGCTATTTTGAAGTCTTAAAACTCCAGTATATACTTTCAGGGAGAAAAATTAAAGTATCCAATAGTTTTATAGAGCAGGAACTTGTTACATGTCAAAATACATTAATGCCCTGAATTTTAATTTGAGGTGACTTTGGGACCATAGACACTTTTCTAGATATATAGTTATACTTCGTATAGTTAGGTATTGTGTTGAGTGAGAGTGTGAATATTTACTGGTGAGAATCAAGAACAGACAGTTTCACAACTATCTAGATAGCTCATGGATGCTAGAATAAAACTTTACATAAATCTATTAGGATTCTTTCAAATGTTTTAAAAAGCTCCACGAAATGTTTCCAGAAGTATCATTATTATGGGAGGGTTTGTTTCTATTAGCTCCATGCTGGTGGTCCTAAGATGTGTCCAGCCAAGGGGCACTGAGGCAGCTCAGTGAAGGATTTCATTATGTATAAGAGCCAATGTAATAAGTGTTCTAAACTAGAAGCATTTGCAATAAAAATTTCTTTACTTGTCCAAACTCCTTTCTTTGGAAAAAAAAAACTTGATACCTTTACTCAAACAGTCATGCAAAGTTTGAAATTGTAATTGTTGAAAAGAAAAAGTAGATTGTCCTCTGGAATGGTTATCTAATTATCCGTACTGAAGGCTACAGAGGTAAATGTTCTTTTTTTTTTATCAGACAATAGCTTAAATCCATCTTCCTGATTTCTAATTAATGTGTTCAAGATCTGAATCCAATTTTCTACATTATGAATAAAATTCCTTCATTTAATCTAATGTCCTCTCAGACAGGAGCACTCTTACAATTCTGTAAGTGCAATCTTTTATTAACCTTCAAATCTAGATTCCACTGTGATTGCTATTTATTGAAGCCATTTAGGAAGTGTCTATTTAAATAGAGAAAGTAAAATTGTACAGATAAAGAAGAAACCATGCTGTCTCTGTGAAATGGAATACACTCCGCCTCTGGGGGCAGCACAAGGTTCAAATGATTGCTACTCTGGAAAGCAAACTCTACAATGGAGTTCAGCTTTCAAAAACATGTCAACAGAAGCTTTGACAGTTGACTTTTGAGAGGAAAGGAGGAGGCAGGCTTGGGGAGTGTCACCCCTGGAACTTGAGTGCAGCCTATCGTGGTGATAGATGACCTTGCATGAAGCTTCAAAACTAAGACTCACCTTTGAAGTTTTCCAACTTGGTGATAGGGCCAAGCCGGATTTTGGATGTTTGATCCATTATTAGCTATGGGTTGTTGCCATGCTGGATGTGACTGTGGATAAGGCAATGCCCAAGACAGTACTTTGTAGGGATTGTAAACTGATATTAAAGATGCTGAGTGGTTAAATCTTTCTTTCTTAAATAGTTAGCCAGCCAATCAGAGCATCCACCACTGTTTGCAAATTCTACTGTCTTTTGAAAATGTGATAAAGCTTGAAATTCAAGCTAATAACAGTGATGAGAGAACTTCTGTTAAGTGATATAGGGATGTGTCTATCCATGAAAAACTAGAGCCTTGGACAACATACTCTACTTCTTTCCTCACTTGGAAAGCCCAAGCCATTCAACATGTCTCATGTTCTTAGTAGAAATGTCACTGAGATCCTCACTTGCCCAAATGATTCCTTTCTCCTCACTGGTCTCAGGCATTGAGGGGGAAGTGAAAGCATCTAGAAGTGTGGGACTCTAGGCAGAGGATGCCCAGAGGGTAGTCACTATCTCAAGTAGGCTTGACTAACAACTTGTTACTGAAATAAATGCTCAAAAGCTATCTATGCTATATTTTCCACCGTGTATCCACTGGGCCCTCCAGCTACCTACTGGAATCTTCCTTAGAATATTAATCAATAAAGCAATAAATTTTCTTTTCTCTAATGCAGTCTACCTAAAAGATATATCACCTGCCAGTGGAGGTCTGCAAATTCCAGGAAGCCTTTATTTTATCATGCTCCTACTAATTTCTCTTCTATGGAGGGATTAGAAACATTCATTACAGTCCTACTCTTGTTCAAACTTTGGAAATTCTTAACTCATTGGTACATGATGGTCTGGGCAAGTAAAAGTCAACCCATGCAACTTGTGCCTTGTTAGGATCAGACAGACAGTTCAGCATTCAACAGTACTGCTTGCTACTGTTATGAAAGACCAGAGTTCAAAATGAACCACCCATGTTGGGCTAGAACACAAGTGCCTGTAAATTTAACACACCTTCTGGTCCCTGTGGGCATACATGCAGCTTATCCTCACAAGGACACATATGAATAAAAATCAGTCCTCAAAGAGATCATGGCATTTTAAAGTCTCTAACACTGCATGGTATTATCACAACGTTAATTATAAATAAAAACACTGCATGGTATTATCACAATGTTAATTATAAATAAAAAGAAATTAAAGAAATTTATATGAAAATTCTAAGTACATACAGAAATCCATTAGCAACACAAAGCAAATACAAATGAACCCCTTGTGGAATATAAGTATTGTGTCATTCAAACTGTGCCATGAGTGACCCTGAGGATAATAAAACTTTACTTTATAATCTGGATTCTATTAACAATAAATGCTCAGTTACACTATTCCACTTTTTCTAATCCATTAAGCTGATGTCTTAAAATTAGCTATACTAAAATGTTCATATGAGATATAACAAAATGCCAGACTGTCACTGTAAAAGGTTGAATTTTAATTACTAGTCTTATAAAATATGAATTAACATGATGGCAATTCACTTGAAATCTAATTAGCTTGCCTTGGTTATCGTTATCAATGTCTGCAATCCTTAAACAATTTTTACAAAGCTAACACATTAATAAGAGTATGATTATGTCTTTCCCCAATTTAATATCTATTTAATTATATCATTAAGTTGGTTTGTCTTCCTGCAAAGTATCAATTTTGTGCAGACTATCTGTAACAGTCACTTGATTTTTGCTCTTAAAAACAACTCAGCGAGCCAACCGTTAAATGTGTCTGTGTTTAATGTCCAAGTATCAGTTCTCTGCCAATCTAGGTCCATTTTTCTGTTTCAGAATTCCTCTGAAGTATACATGAAATCACAACTGTCCCATGCCCTGAGCATCTGACATGAAATAGACCACACTAGGAAACTGAAAGAACAGAAGCAAGGGAAACACAGCATAGGGTGGCACAGGGAGCTGAAAAGTCCTGGATAAATAAGGGCCCATTATAAAGCTTCATATTTCATAGATTTTCAAGCACCTATGATAGGCTGAGCTATAGTCATTGCTTGTTACTCATATGACCAAACTCAGATTGTTTTTGGTGGAAGAAAGAAAAACATGTGGTTGGTAGAGAGATGGAAACAGTTGTTCTGTTGACTGTGCCTGTTCTAATGGGGCGCATGTGCATTGGTGGATCCTAAGGCCACTGTTCAGCACGTGGTGGGGGGCTTATCATCATCCTTGGGAGACAGCATGCACTACAAGAGTGATGAATACCTCGTGCTACATTCTAGTGCAAGATTTTTATAAGCTTGCAAATTTTGCTTTTTCTTAGTCTTCTCCGGAAATAGTCAATCACTCAGTGTTGAGATCAAAAGAGAGGTATAAACGTGGCAATGAAATCTTTCCCTAAGGGGTCTGCTCATACCACACTTGTTCTTTTACCTGTGAAATTTCTGATTCTGCCTTGTATAGATGAAATAACTCCTTGCTCTTCGTGATCTTCAAAGTCCACAGTAAAGCTGTGGATGCCCTATGGAAACTTCCATTGTCTCCAATAGTTTATAATTGCAGGGAAAGCAGGTAACAAGTCCAGTGTATGAAGATGCCTACTCCACTGGCAAGGGAGTGAACAAGAAATGCAAATAGTAATTTGCTGCCCTGAAAGCCATCAAGATATTTCGTAGTTGTTAAGAGAAGATGCCAGATTAATTTTTATTTTTATAAAATTCTCAGGATTTAATCAGTAAATTGATTGAATATTAATTTTAAGATTCTCTAATTTTTTTCTCATCGGACAGGGTCATTACATGGAAGATAGCCTATAAAGAATAAAAGAAAACAAATCTCAGAAAGGTGATCTCAACTCTTCAAAGGAAATCAGAAGAGATATAGGTTAAATGACCCATGGAAGTTCAGGGGAGAATAACCATGTTTTAAGTTCAAAACAAATCTTGGTTTTCATTATTGTTATTATCATGTTGCTTTTTGAGAAAATGTCTTATGTAACCTACATTGTCCTAAAATGTACTGGGTAATTAACATAATCTTGACAACCTGATTCTATTACCTCTACCTCTCAAGTGCTGAGAAAGCAAGCTTTAACTACCTCGTCTGGTACTTCACACTGCAGAGACTCAGACCCCTGGTGTCATCTATTCTAAGCAAGAACTCTTCTCCCTGAGTTGTATATCCAGCAACTCTTAAGTTTTCTCATAAATATACTGGCATTAAGCATTAAGTCTTGGGTGTTAAGATGGTTTAGCATCTTGATGGACGTCACCAAGCTTAATAATGTAAATTCAATCTATAGAAAACTTATGGTGGAAAGAGAACCCCAACTCCTTCAGGCTGCCCTCTAATCACTAGCCATGTGCACACAACCCACACCACTTACGCGCAATGTCATGCGGCATCACTCAGACCCATTACTATTTCATACACAAGGGAATAGATACTAAATAGGATGGAGTTTGTTTAGGTTTCTGTAGCTACAACATGTTGCTTAAGGATGGTGAACTTGAAGCTCAACTCCCTGGAAATGAATTTAGGGGAAACGCAACCTGTTGCTACCTCTGTTGATCCTTCTTCTGGTAAGAGATGCTTTACTAAATCTTTGTGAGCTTCAATTTTGGGGCTCAACATTTTTAGGATATTTTTGTCCCTTTTCACAGATTTGGGCTCTTTCCAGACTAAAATGGGTTGTGGTGGCTGCTTGTTTGGGACCAGGCTGACAGGCCTAAAGGCCCTGAAATCTGGAAACTAGCAGAGAGCACCAATCATCAAAAACATTAAAGTGAACAAAAGTGCACCCATGGGGAGACAGGAGTAAGACGTATCACAGAAATTTTGATTATTTGCTTGTTTGCTTAATTTTTTACCTCAATTCTTGCTTTCCCATTAAAAACTCTGGGATTTGAGTGCTAGGATATAAGCCCAAAAATGTATGAGAGCATCAGCAACAATGATGATAAGAATTGTATACCGTATTCTTAGCTCTGATGCCTCTAGAATAGGTCACAGAAGGTCTAGTCTCATGGATAAAATCACAGGTTATGTTCTCCTCAGTTATAATGGGAATGTGGAAAATGTGGTTGAGGTACATTGCATTTAACAGCTAATGAGAAAAAATGATTTATTTTCTATCTATATACTATCTATCTGTCTGTCTGTCTGTCTATCATCTATCTATCTTTATCTATTCATAATCTATCATTGTCTATCCATCATCTATCTATACATGCTGTATAAATTCTAGATTCTATGTCAGGTTTGTACTATATCCTTGTGCTAAATGTAGGTCATGATTTTCAAGGCACGAATGATATCATTGTCAAAGGGATGAAGATTTATTCTTGAGACCAAAAAACCATTTCATTTGCAAATATTTTCTTTTATTTTTGGATTATGTATATGTGCATATCTGTGTGTAGTTATGGGAACAGGAATGAAGGTACTCTTTGGGGTCAAAGGTAAGAGATCCCCTTTGTCTGGGGCTACAGTTACTGGAGTTGCAAGTACCATGTCAATGACTGGGAACTTAACTCAGCAAGTGGTCTCTTTGAAGCCATCTCTTCAATCCCACAAAGAACCTTTATTATTTTATGGATAAAGCTCAACTATTTGTATGGCACATAAATTGGCATCTCATTTAGCTATGGTACTATTTCATGTCAGGCCATTTAAGAAACAAATGTGTAGTTAGACTCTTTTAAACAAATAATAGAGATGAAAAGTAATGCATCTAAACAATTTTAAAAATTAGAGACAGATTGCATTTCAAATACCATGTGTAAATGGTTAGGTCACCACCCTCCCAGCCCTCCATCATTTTGTTTCTCTTGTTATGGTTTGTACAGTTTTCTTTTCTTTCTTTCTTTTTTTTATTGAGAAAAGGAAAAAAAAAGTATCCGCCTCCGCCCAGCCTCCCATTTCCCTCCCCCTCCTCCCACCCTTCTCCCCCTTCCCCAAACTCCTCTCCCCCTCCCTCTCCAGTCCATAGAGCAGTCAGGGTTCCCTGCCCTGTGGAAAGTCCAAGGTCCGCCCCCCTCCGTCCATGTCTAGGAAGGTGAACAACCAAACTGGCTAGGCTCCCACAAAGCCAGAACATGAAGTAGGGTCAAAACCCAGTGCCATTGTCCTTGGCTTCTCATCAGCCCTCATTTTTCGTCATGTTCAGAGAGTCCGGTTTTATCCCATGCTTTCTCCGTCACAGTCCAGCTGGCCTTGGTGAGCTCTCAATAGATCAGCCCCATTGTCTCAGTGGGTGGGTGCACCCCTCGTGGTCCTGACTTCCTTGCTCATCTTCTCCCTCCTTCCACGAGTACTACGCTGCGGTAAAAAAACAATGACTTCTCAAATTTTGCATGCAAATGGATGGAAATAGAAAACACTATCCTGAGTGAGGTATCCCAGACCCAAAAAGATGAACATGGGATGTACTCACTCCTAATTGGTTTCTAGCCTTGTACAGTTTTCTTATTCTTGTTCTGTAAACTCTCTTTTGATACAAATTTGACTAGGTCTCTTGCAACAAAACTAGGCGTTAAAAGTCTGGAAATATCCTTTCTACGTTTCATACGATGGTCTCCAGAGGCTACACCATATTTCTTATTCCCTTCACAGTAATCTTGTACCAGATGACAAGTATTGGAGCTGCTGAGTCTGGAGCAGAGAACAAGTCTTCCTGGTAGGGCACAACATTCATCCACTCTCAGCAACACTCTAGCTTCTCCCTTGTTGGTCACAAAATATATCTGCTTCAGATGAGACAGATCCTCCCTCCAGCCTGGATCCCTGGGAAGCACTTCAGAGAGCTACCCTGCCTACCTGAGTTAAAGTATGGTTCTGAAGTAACCAGCCCAGCAAAAACAAATACACTCTAAATGGATGCATTGCTTATCAGTCTGTTAAGGAAAATGGAATTTCCCAAACCGTCTCATGCTGGGAGAGGAAAAGTATGGTTCAATCTAAGTTGAAATGTCTAGAAATGTTCTCAGTGTGAAAAAGACTTACAAGATCACCATGGTGACCAGGACTGCGCCTTTCTCTGGAATGCTTAGATGTATACATCACAATCACTTTATAAATATTTTAAGGACTCCAAAGACCCACTGAAGCTATTTGTTTATCTTTCTATATGGCCAAACTAAATTAATCTTCTTATTTTTACTAACAGTTTGGTTGTTTTAATTGGTTTAGTGAGGACAAGCGTAGTTAATATTGGTCTCTTGGAAGTAGAAACCATGATCCCAATATCAGTAACACTGGTAAGAAGCTCGCTGACTGAACGCTGTCATTAGAACTCTGGCTTTATATGTTATGATCTTATTGTTGACCTTTTCCTTAAAAAAAAAAACAAAACCCTGTGGGGGTTGCTAGTCTGAAGATGTGTGGGAAGGTATTAGAGGTTCCAAATTTATTAATTCTTGTAGGAAGTTTAAAGCATTCATGAAATATACTGTTACATGAAGCTCCAGTATGCACCATATGTCAGTGTTTTGTGGGCTTCCTAAATAGAAAACCCACAGGTCTGCCCAGAAGCAATGTGCTCCTTGCTAGTATCACTTAAAGAATTCATAGCCCACAATACTGAATCTTAATAATGGAGTCAGCTCTTGGGGGGGGGGGAGCAACTGCTGTATAAAGCAAATATTGCCAATGCTTTAAGAATCTATTTTTATTTTATTAAATTATGCTTGCCTCTGGCATGCCTTTTAAAGTTGCTCTCATTTCTTTTAAATGCGAGGCCATGGGTCCTGTGCTAATTTGCATGCTAAACACCAGCTGAAGGCATTTTATGCCAATTCAAGTTCTTTAATTAATGAACTTTTAGCTCAGAGGAGAATGGCTTCACTTACTTCACTGTTAACCACTGAACAGCATACTTTATGTCCATTGTCTCGGACGCTGGGTTGTTTTCACAGGAGTAGAAAATTTAGTAGCTGTGTTTGTATGCATGACGCACCTCCTGGATGCTTTGTGTACTTAGCAAACACTCAAAGCACAATGAGTATGCAACTGGCAGGAAATGGACAACAGGGAGGCCCACAGAGGAAGCTGATTCTGACAGCACTCACTTCTCCTTCTCAGCCTAGAGATCTATTACTTTATGTCATCTGTGATGATCTAGACTCTAAGGTTTCTAGGAGTACTGGGGTTGACAACTGACATTTGCAATACTGTCTCAACTGTTTCCTGATCATAGACATTCTGTCATCTCACCATATATCCTTTTTCACTGTAATGTCAGAGATACAAAGTTATTGATGTGTGCACACAGAGAAGCCTAGTTTTGTTTGCATAAGTGCTTTTCTCAGATGGAGTGTAGAGCTGTTTGTGGGACGAGAAATATTTGGTTGTTGTTAGGTTACTACCAATCTCAGAGGGTTCAATAGTTTTAATTCTGAATAACTTATTTTTTGCTTCAGCAATTCAGTAGCCACATCTCCCATTAGATTTAAGTCAACTTTCTAGTAAATCGCTTCTTGTTTTGATCAGCAGGGTACTTGGAACTGAAAGAGACCAAAGAGTAAGCATTAGACCTGCCTCGCCAAGATCCACAGCTCACTGTGCTGTGAGGAGTTATGACTCTTTTATTTGCTGTTCTAGATTGGTCACACAAATAAGCAACTGGCAGAGTGAATAGTTAAGGAATATTTTTGAGTGAATTAGTAAATGAATGGTTTCTCCATCAAAAAGTCCCAATCAGAGAAACAGCACTACTGACCCATTCTCTCGTGTGCTAACAAAGCTTTGACATGAGCAGGCATACTGAACGTGGTGTGAAGACCGCTGTAATCGTTAATGCAATCAGCCTGACACAATCTAGAATCACCTGTAGATGAGCCCGTGGACAAGTCTATGGCATTGTTTCAATTATGTTCAGGTGGAAAGACTGACCCATATTTTGCTATTGCAACTAACTTCTTATATTTCTCAATCCTAAAAAAAAAAATACAATGAAATCTGCTCACTTCCTTTTTTCTTCTTTCTCTGCATCTTCTTTTTTAATTTATTCTTTGTCATTTATTTTAAACTAATATTCTATTAAACTAACTAGTATCATACCAGTCCACTCCTTATTTCATGAGGAACGTCACTAGATTCAGTTTTAGAGGAAGAAGACAGATTTAAAAGATATGTCTGAGAATTATAAATCATCTCTCCGCTTCCCTAAGAACTGCAGGAGCATTTATGATGGCTACTAAAATAACAGTTACTAGAGCCATGAGAATGGAAGTTCATAGTTTATTTATAACTGACCTAGAGAAGAATGCATTTGGTGCACAGTTAATCAGGGCCTGCTGCTGGAGACCTTCTTCAGAGGGGGTCTAGGTTCCAAAGAGGATATGTGGAGCTGGGGTTGGAGTAGGGGGAATAATGGATGGGCTTGATCTGAGGGTGAATCAAAATGACTGCCCGTACCATTTATTGAGAAAAAAGCTATACCTTTTAATTCACTAGTCCAGTCACAGGCAATATGGAAAGCACACTCAGTGATGCTGGGACAAAAGCTCACTATTAACTTCATAATAGAGTTTTTCCTGAGATAAAAGTGATAAGTTTGGCAAACGCCTCTTGTTCTCTAAGGTTCAGTATCTCCACCAGTGGCCCTCTTGCATCTAAAGAAGGGCCACAAGTTCCTCCTGCCAGAGATAAGGATAATGACTACTTTTAGTAAGCAGAAACTTTCCTCAATCGTCTGAAGGAATAGAAGAAAAAGAACATCTTTTGGGGACAGTCACTCCACTACAATTTAAAAACATCTTTTATTCCTCAAAGGGCACAATTCAGTGTTTGAGCTGAGCTGTTTCCTAGTTGTGTCCATTTGTGTCTTAGTCTTACTCTATTGGGTGTTCTCCTTATATACTCCCTAAAGGGAAGGCCCTGATATCCTGCTCTTTTCCCATCATACAGTGCCATTCTGATTTCTCTATACTTAGTAACTGAACACTTGCCCTGAATGGTCTCAGGCTCTTGGAGGGCAGGTGTGTGCTGAATAAATCTTGAACTTTTCTCTTCTATGTGTAATTAGGATCACATAATGGGATTCTTGTCTGTAGAGTCATTAGGCTATTAGGTTTCACATGGCAGGATTTTTTTTCTAAGTATTATTTGAGGCTCATGTTTTATATATTTTTACATTTTCATCCTTTATAGCCTGCATAAAATCTCCAAAACGGCAAGGCATAAGGGAACTCTGATAACCCATAGCAAGAATCATTAAAAATAAAAGTCCAAGGGTGCTAGAGGTTGCCATCCACAAAGTGGAAATGCTGGAAATTTGTTAGTTATGGTTTCTATGTAGTCCGTGCTTGGTAACCTTTCTGCTAGTCTCTTTCGGCCACCAGTGTTCTCTCCCTCTCTGAAGAAGGCCTGTGACAAGTTGTGAGTCACTGGATGAGGGTGAAGGGATGGTGCTCTCAATAGAATCCAGTAGCTAAAATTTTCTGTTTCCTTTTTCTATGTCCTTTGTTGGATTTCATCATATTCTTACCCCAAAAACCATTGTCGCAAGAGAATGGTAGGCTAAGAATGGTTGAGAAAGGCATGCCTGCTGTTGCTCTTAGTTTGGTTGTTCATGACTCAACCCTCAAGCATAAGTACACAACCTGTGCTTCCATAGTAGCTCTGATAAAGGAAGCTATTAGGTTCTGTGCTCAGAGTGCTACCCTGGCAACCCCTAAGAGTCATTCAATGTTTCTGGGAAAAAAAATTTAATTCGTTGACCCTATTCTCATACTGTTTCTCAAACTCGGCAGAAGCTTATAATGAGAAGCCTTAAAGGAAGCACCTGTAGAGATACAAGAGCATTGATTTGATTAAGGATAGTTCTTTCACTAACTGTCTGATCAGAGATGTGTCGCCACTTCTTGTTAAATGAGCATAATCTAAGGCTAACTACATCATGGCTCAAAACAGATTGATGGAGGACATAAATATCTTCAGAAACATCAGAAATCTATATACTTATCAACCATGTTTACACCTGAATCTTGTGCTAACATAGATAGTGTTAAACTGTCTGAGTTAGAAAAATATCACCACCCTCATGATTATCACCATTTTATCATCTTCACCATCACCACCAGCAAAGTCATTATCATCACCACCATTGTCAACATCATCGCCATTTCTGTCAAACCCAGGATATCTTATGAACTCTTACCTTCATTGTGTGACACAGTGAAATGTTAAACTCAAGCAGTTGTTTCTCTTTGATGCTCTATAAATTGCTTCCCCGAGGCATCAGCTGACAAAACTCAATTTTATTTTAAATTTATACTTATCTAGTTAACACTTATTCCTGTGTGTTCTTTCTTACGCCTATTTTCTCCAGACTCATTCAGAATAGAGTTCTAAAATGCTTTGAGTCTTCAGAGAGGGACTGCTTGTTTATAAAGCTGGATGACAGCATGGAGTCCCCAGGATGTGCTAATTCTCACTGATAACCTGCCAGGGCATGAGAAGAGAGAAGAGTTACCTGAAAGCAGGGAGCATAGGGAGTAGAAAATACTGGAAGGAAATACCAAAGCAAGATCCTTGAGCAGATTGCTAGGCAGAAGACAGTATGCTGGAAAATAGGAAGGCAGTGAGAACTTACCACAGGGATGAAGAATGACTTGGAATGTCTCCATGAAGCGCTGAGTTGTGAGTGCTCATTGTCCAAATCAGTGACCTCAGTCATCTTGATGCCAGCCCACAAATCTTCCGTACTCCATGGCGCAATTTATTTATATATACCAAGTTTTCTGCATTCAAGTCAGTGCCTAAATATATGGGGATACAGTTAGGATCTAGGCACTTTGAATTCTTGCCACATCAGACTGAACATGAAGAATTCTTACACAGATTTCTGCCACAGAAACATAGTGGAAGACTGCCAATACTAACACCATAGGTTCCTGTTTGCCTCTCTTTGAGGTTTAATGATGTCCTTCATACATTCATCCTTTCCTGTGAAGCTCTGGCTGGGAGAGTTGTGCATCATGTAACTTTAGGTTTAAGTGAAAATCGGAAAACTACCTTTTGTCCTTTTGTAAAGACATCTGTAATTCCTCGAATAATCTCAGCATGTCTAACGGTGACATTGTGAGCTTTTCAGTGGCTCCTCTGCTCTTTTGTGCGTGACTGTAAAGCTAATTTAAGATATATATTTATGGATGAATAAATCTGGAATATGTGCACGTGGTCTTGAAACTATGTATGCAATAAATAGCAGCTGTGAATGACTCATCTCGGGAAATAGAGTGAAATTTCTATTCCAGGACATGGCTGATCTGCATTTGCTTCCAGTCACATAATTCAACATTGCTGACACCTAGAAACTCGACAAGCAAGCTGCAGCACTCCCATAGCCTCATCTCACTCTCTTGGCCTCAGATCTAAGGCATCTGTGTTCCACATGTTCCACAGGTTCTCTTGATTATCTTGTGGTCGGATGCCCATACTTGGTGTCAGAGAAAGCATGCCATAAAACTCCAAGGGGAGGCCAGTGCTAGAAAATTATGAAACAAGGATGTGACTCCCTGTCAAGGTTTGTAGAGTTGACATCCTTTCGGCAAAGATGATGAAGAGCAGACCGTTCTGTGACCGTTGGCGTTTTTCCAGTGCCAGCCACACGCTCCTCAGAACCAGGCCTTTAGCACAAGCTTTGTCAAGGAATTTCAAAGAGAAACACGAGAAATGGTATTTTGGAAGGTACTTTGAAAATGACACTCTTGGAGGAGAGTCATTTTAAAAAGACCCTCATGATGTTCAGAGAGTGTGCATGCCATGTGTGCCCTAAATTAATAAAGTGATGGGAACAAGCTAGAGTTGATTTTATAATCTCATGTGCTGAAATAAACACAGGATGCTAACTCTCCAGTTAGCCTAGAAAACGGAGAGAGTATAGATGATTACATTTTGCTATGGGATTAGATACAACAAAAGCTAAAAATGGGTGTCATTTTGTTTTCTGCTGCTAGAAAAAAGTTCCTTATCCTGGCTGGTGTATAAAGTAAAGAAGCTGATTTGGCTTATGATTCTCATGAGTTGAAGGGCTCATGGCATCAGCATCCTGGCAATGGCCCATGGAAACATAACAATGTGACGGAAAGAAAAAGAGAACCAGACCCGCTGTGAGCAGATGATTCATGGAAAGTACCAGGCTCCTTATCGCCACCCATTTATATGAGAATTAGCCTAAGCCCAAAGGAACTCCCTTAATCACTCCTGAAGATGATGCTTCTATGATCTAAATATCTCCCACTAGGTTCCATGTCTTTTGGAGAATGGTAAGAAAAGTGCTTATTTCAGCCTCCATCACTGAGGGAAGCCAAGGCAGCAACTCAAGGGAGGGACTGAAGCAGAGACCATGGAGGAAAACTGCTTATCAGCTTTGGTTCCCTGCCTTGCTCAGATAATTTTTTTTTATTTTTAAATCTTCTTTTTCATTTTGCATTATAATCTTTTTTTCTCTTTTCTCTTGCAATATATCCTGACTATAGTTTTTTTCTCTCTTTACACATCCCAGTTCATTCCAACCTCCCCTACTATCAAGATCAACTCCCTTTCCATCTCTCATTAGAAAAGAGAAGACCTATAAGAGATAATAACAAAACATAACAAAATCAAATACAATAACAAGAAACAAAAATGCCACATTAATATTTGACAAGGAAAACCAACAGAAATTCAGAACAAGAACTCAAACATGGCAGGAACCTGGAGGCAAGATCTGATGCAGAGGTTGTGGAGGGATGTTACTTACTGACTTCCACCATATGGTTCCTCAGTCTGCTTTCATATAGAACCCAGGATCACAATCCCAGGGTTCACCCTACCCACAAAGGACTGGGTTCTCCCACATCAATCACTAATTAAGAAAATGCTCCAGAGGCTTGACTACAGCCCAATTATGGACACATTTTCTCAACTTGGATTCCTTCCTTTCTGATGATGCTAGCCTGTGTCAAGTTGACATAAAATTAACCAGAACATCAACAGCACAGCCTTGTTTTTTTCCTTCAGATTCTTTTCTTTTTTTGTTCAGAACATTTAGGATGAATAGAATTATTTCTCATCTTAGATGTTCCTTTCTCTCACCCAGTGATTCTCAGAACAGTCCATAGAAATATTGCTGGCATATACATTATCATGCTCCATGGAGGCTGGCTGAATCAGAAACTGTGAATATGAGTCTAACAGCCTACATTATATCAGGTATTTCTGACATAGCTACCTGGAGAACTATTGCTTCTGACCACTCCTTTTTTCTTCCTGTTTTTCATTTAGTAGAGTGTTTGGTTAAAGGATACAAATAGCTCAATAGCATGCTTATAAAATGGTAGACAGTTAACAGTATACTCTGCAGTGTTCTAGTGTCTAGAACATAGGCTGTCACTGAACTGAATCAAAGTTGTGTGATTTTTTTCAAGCTGTGACAATCACTTTCTTAATGCTATAATCCAAACTTCATGTGGCTGTGTGAGAACTGTATGATTTTTTGTTTTCTTTGCATTTAGGAACTAGGCACTCAATATTAGAAACTATTATACTTGAGCTATGTAAGTGTTTTTATGTAGGTATTTTATTTATTATGTTATCTGTTGAATATAAGAAGAGACAGAATGCAAATTAAGAATGTTCACAACTGGTAGGGAGGCTAACATTCCTTTAAGGATATTCATGTCCTTACATACTTGAAACCATAAATATGCTTTTCACCTGGAAACAGGACACTGAAGACACATTTGAAAACATGCTATTTCAAATTTTAAAAATAACATAGATTTTCTGAGTGCGCAAATTTACCATAGAAGCTGAGCCCTTAACATTAGTAAACTTTTTCTGGGTACAGTCAGAGACAGGAATACTGATCAGAGAAGGATAAGGAGAAAAGCGTAGAAAATGGAGGAAGATGGGTCAGATCCAAAAAATTGGGAAACATAAAAACTAGATAATGGAGGAAAGTAGATTTTTCCCAGAGACTCCAGAAAGCTATGCGTACATTCTCAGTCTTAATTCTACCTCATGAAGATCCTGCCACACTTCTAACCTGCAGAACTTTAAGATAAACCATTTGCTTTTCTGTCTTGTGTTTGTATAATTTGTCAAGGCAGCAAGAGGAGTAGTATCTAGTACACCAAACAATTGAGATTCTTGGATAAGTGTTCTTTAATTACACCATGTGACAACTGCCTTATGTATCTCGGGTTTTCCAAGTGCTTCGTCCTTTAGACCATTTCAAAGTTTCTCTTGGTTAACAGAGTTGAACTCTGCCTACACAAAACTGCCTCCTAGGCTCTTTTGAGTTATACTTCTTCACTTAGACAATTAAGGAGGAACTAATGGCCCTTGCATTAATGCCAGAAGAAAAGGACTTCAGCAATCCATAAAATGGATAAGTAACTACTGAATGATTAATTGCAATTTAGAACTTCTTATCTAAGACAAAGATATAGTATATCGCAGAATGTCCAATGCTTTACAGAAAAGTGTTCTGCTTCAAAATTATCCTGAGAATCATGTTTTAAAGAATACACACACACACACACACACACACACACACACACACGTGCACAAACATAAACATACAGACACAGGCATTGAAACCTTACACTAAAGTTCTGTGACATCCATGAAATGTAAAATACTGCTGAGAATGAATGCCATTATAATTACCACATTCATTATGAAAAAAGGTTGTCAATAGTTCAAATGACAAAGCAAAGAGAAAAATTAGGGGTAAGTTTACATAGAGAAACTAAGTTTAACTATTCTTTTTTAAAAGGATGAGAAATATTATATTGATGTTGAGCACATATGACTCTAGGATTGTCAGTTTTCCATGAGACTAAGTTAAAAGTGAAAGAAAAAAATATCTGATTGCTCTACTTTGTTATTAAAATACATTTTTTCTACCCCACTCAAAATAATAATAAATGTAACTAGGGGCTAACATATACAAAATTTTAGGAATTTGACTAGTGTAATCTCCAATATTAGGATTTCATTTACTAAGTTTTCTGTATCACTGCTCAACTTTATATGTGTGCAGTTTATGCTTTTGAAAGTTTTTTTTTACATTTTAAAATAAACTTTAATAAGATATTTGCTAACTTAAGTTCAAATAAGGAAATAATATCTACAACCAAAGTATTCTCTGTTAATGTGTTCTGTTAACTCAGACAGCAGCAGCCTTCTTCACAATGGGTAGGCTTGATCTTGCTCAGTGGGTATACACTGTGTGTGTTCTTATTTTAGAATACAGAATATTGCTGTGTGCATGGTATATGGAGTGAAACCAGAGTTGAGAAAACATATAGCATAGATACGACATGTTGCCTCTTGCCTTTGTGTGGCACTCAGACTTACTCAATACATCTGAGGGCCCATATTTTGTAAATATAGCAGCTAATTTCTTGTGACAGCAAATAAAATTATCAGCACATACTGAGTTTGCAATATCTTCACTTCTTAAAACCCAGTCTGAGAGACTAATTCTTGGTGGACATAAGAGGTGAGACAACAGTGGCCCTGGGACCCTTGACCCCCCCACTCCCTGATGTGGGAGTGTCATATATCAATCTGTTGATTTCATTGGTTAAGCAATAAAGAAACTGCTTGGCCCTGATAGGTTAAAACATAGGTGGGAGGAGTAAACAGAACAGAATGCTG
>NC_022013.1:51755318-51765474 GCF_000317375.1 Microtus ochrogaster
CAAGAAATGTGGCTCTAGAATTCCTTGCTAAGCAATAGAGGAGAGGGTGTCTGAACTGACCTTACCCTATAGTCAGACTGATGATTATCTTAAATATCACCATAAAATCTTTGTCCAACAACAGATGGGAACAGAGGCAATGACCCACATTGGAGCACTGGACTGAGCTCCCAAGATCCAGTTGAAGAGTGGAAGGAGTGAGAGTATGAGCAAGGAATTCAAGACCATCCTCCTACCTCTCCAGTTTTAAGAAAGGGCAAGGCACTCTGTCCTGTGGGAAATCCAAGGCCCTCCCCACTACATCCAGGTTGAGCAAGGTATACATCCAAAGAGAATAGGATCCCCAAAAGTAAGTACATGGAGTACATTTTTGTGTTTTGGCCATGGGATATCTTGTTTTCTCCATCGATTGTGAAAGAACATTTTGCTGGGTATAGTTGTCTAGGTTTGCATCAATGGTCTCAGTGTCAGCAGCGCATCTATTTAAGGCCTTCTGGTTTTCATGGTTTCCATTGAGAAGTCAGGTATAATTCTGATAGGTTTACCTTTATATGTTACTTGACCTTTTTCCTTTTCAGTTCTTAATATTCATTCTTTATTCTGTATGTTTTGTGTTTTATTATATGGTGTGGGAATTTTTTTTATCCAGTCTATTTGGTGTTCTGCAAGCTTCTTGAACCTTCATAAGGATATTATTCTTTAGGTTGGGAAAGTTTTCTTTTATAATTTTGTTGAATATATTTTCTGTGCCTTTGAGCTGGAGTTCTCCTTCTTTTACACCAATTATTCTTAGGTTTGGTCTTTTCATTGTGTCCCAGATTTCATAGATGTTTGTGACCAATGAGTCTATTTCCTCTATAGTATCTTCAGTGTCTGAGATTCTTTCTTCTATCTCTTGCATTCTGTTGGTTATACTTGTCTCTGTAGTTCCTGTCCACTTACCCAGATTTTCCATATCCAGCCTTCCCTTAGTTTGTATTTTCTTTATTACCTCCACTTAGTCTTCAAGTCTTGAACTGTTTCCTTTACCTATTTCATTGCTTTTTTTGTTTTCTTGGGTATCTTTGAGAGATTTATTAATTTATTCTAACTTTTTGTTTGTCTTCTCTTCCATTTCTTTAAGGCAGTTTTTCACTTACTCATTAAAGATCTCCATCATTTTCATAAAGTTTTGTTTAAAGTAGTTTTCTTCTACTTCTTCTGGGTTAGGATGATCAATTCTTCCTGTTAATGCCCACTGGCTTCTGGTGTTACCATGTTGCTTCTTAGGATGTTGGAGGAATTCTTGCATTGGCACCTACCCACCTCTTCCTTCAAATAAGGCCAGTAATCTCTTGGCATCTTGGTCCAATCTTTACTGTGGCTGTCTGAGTACTTAAAAGTTTTTTTTTTATTAGTCTGCCCTCTTTTAGGTCCCCTCAGCACTGAAGCAGGCTGTGTTGCAGGGTTCCAAGGACCTCTCAAGTGAAAAGGTAGGCTTGGGGCAGGGTGGGTTGGGAGAAAGCTAAAATTTTTGTCTTCTTTGTTGATAAATTCAAATTTTATAGAAGCGATGTCATTATTTATAGAAAATAGAGATATTGCTTTGATAACATTTAGTTGATTTAAGGATGGTTTCTTTTTAAGAAATATCTTAGAAGTGATGTGCTTGGTAGTGAGTTAAGGTGCATATTTAATATTGAAGGCATGCTAAATTGTTCAGCAAAATCTGTATCCTCTTAACATTTTAATTTTTGGGGCTAAAGCTTCAACATACAGTGAGTGGTATTTATTTGACATCTAAATTAAGGCAGTGAGCACTCATACACACATACATTTCCTATATTTAAAACAATATGACCCAGTCAACACGTATCATAGAGCAAGGATAATTCTACCTATAAATAAAATACATAAAAATGTAAGACAGTTTCAATAAAAACCTAACTTGAAACAAGTCCCAGAGATTCCACACATTTCTTATTTAGATATTTCTAGAAAATGACTCCAGGAGCCGTAAGAAATACAAGTGAAGCCAGATATTATAGAATGCACCTGTAATCCCAAGTACTCTGGAGACTGGAAGAGGTTTCAGGATCCCAACCAAAGTACAACACTAAAAAAAAATAAAAATAAAAATAAAAAAAAAATTAAAGGTGTTCTGTAAGCAAGTCCAAGCCCAAGAGGCCTGATTATCTCATTCAAAATCTTTGGAATCTATGTGATTGACTGCCAGATAATTACATGACTAAATGAATAATGCATCTATTGTGGATAAATCACTGTCCTCGTTATCTTTCACTGTCAACTTGACAGAGCTGCAAATCACCTCAATTGAATGTCTGTGGTAAGTAATGGTCTTTATTGGGTTGGTGGGGGACCATGTCTGTGAGCGAGCGCCTTGATGAACTGATGTTCTTGTGAACTGTCTTGACTTGTGAAATGATGTAAGAAGGCCCAGCCCACTGTGGTCAGCACCCTTCTCTAGGAAGTGGGATCATAGGCTGTATAAGAAAACTAGCTCATCTTGAGCCTGAGAGTAACCCAACAAGCAGTGTTTATTCAGGATTCCCTCAGATTCCTGCTTGAATTCCTGTCCAATTTCCCTCAATGATGGTGGCCACTTGGAAGGGTAATACAAATAACTCTCTCCTTCAAGCTTTTTGTTTGTTTGTTTGTTTTGGGCAGAGTGTTTTATCACAGCAGCATAATGACTCTAGAACAACCACCATGCACAGATGTTTTGCACAAAGGTTTCTTCTCATCTATGGGATACTTCCTGTTACTAACCTGTACCTATTTTTCTATCTTCTTTAAAGCCTATTTTAATTTAATGAAGTGATTGAAGCTCTGTGTTGCTTGGTGTATATGTTGAGGATGGAAATAACTTCAGTTTATAGTCAAGGACACCATATTGAGTCTCTTTTATTAATATTTATTAAATTTTGTGCATGTTAAGTCATGGTGATTACCTAAAATTCATTGGCAAAAGGATAATAAATAAAATAAAATTACCTACAAAATAAGAACAGATCTAGATTTCACAGAGAAGTGAAAGTCTTTTTGTATTATTATGTGCTTCAACTGCATCAGGAAGCTCATGGAAGTGTGGAATCTTTGATCTCAAAGTCATTCATATACACAATGAACAGGTGTTGAGTGCCTGCTATGGTATCTGGGAATTTTGTTAGGAAGAAGAAGTAATGGAAAATAAAATACATACTTAGTAGTGAAAAAAATATCCATTCACCTAAGCTCATAGGACACTTTACAACAAGGCAACTAGCTAAAATCCTCAGCTTTTAGAATGGTGAATGATAAACTCAAGGTCAAGGAAAGGAAGTATGGGAGAGAGAGTAAAACTTCCTTTTCTACAAGTACAAGCATGTGTATCCAGCCTTACCTACTAATGGGAAGGTAATGACAAGAAAAAGCACAGACTCTTACCCTAATAAAGTATGCAAACTCATGCCCCCAAAGAAAACAAAAAACCTTAAATAATTAGTAAGTAAAGGATATAGGTGAGAAGGTGTGAAGTTCTACAAGAAATGGGTGAATGGGAAAAAATAATGTTAAGAGTACCTGGGTTTAAGACACAGTCATGCTGCAATATAAAATACAGAGGTCAATAATTTATTATTCTAAAGATTTACTTTTATGTGCTGGGTGGGTTTCTTCCCTGTTTGTAGGTGTCCCATATGCACGCCTGCTGCCTTCAGAGGCCAAAGTAACTCTGGATCCTCTGAAGTGGAGTTGGAGGGGTTGTTAGTAACCACATTGGTGGTGGGAAGAGAAGGTGGAAACAGGCAGCTTGTGCTCATAAGTACTGAACCATCTCCTCTGCTTCTCATGGAATTCTCTTGAAAAGCGTGCCAGGAAGTAGGGTTGAGGTAGAAGGAAAAGTAGATTGGATGTCAATATACTGGGATCTCTGGTATGAAAAACAAACAAACAACAAAAAAAACAATGGAGCTTCTAATTTGCTGGAACATCAGAGGCCCAGTTGGTGTGGGTGGGGTGGGGACAGGAAGGAGCATAGCACCATGGTAAGAGTTAAGAGTTACACATCAGAGCACACACCATGGTGAGACTGTTTGTTTTACTCAAAGAGAAAATAGAAGCCGTGGCAGAAACTTAACAGAGAAACTACAGAATTGGATACATTTTAAACAGTTCATTTGTTTGGCCTGTGAATAGACTATGGTGAGGTCCAGGCAAGAGGGAGTGTACACCTGTGGCTCTCACAGCAATGTGATAGAAATTGTGAGGGGTCAGAAGAAGGTAATACCTGGGGAGTGTCAGGATGAAACTGCACTTTGTGACTGTTGGTACAGCTTGTCAAACAATAGTTAAGAAAAAAAGGAGCAAAGAACAGCAAATTCAAAGTGGTACCATATATAGACATTTGTTCTAAATAGTAGTCAAACTGGGCAAAGTCACTGAATTTTTCTGGATATTTAAGTACCTCTCACACACAATATTATCCTGGTATTCTTAGCACAATAGCAGTTAAAAACTTTGTTTCTGAAGAGAATGCTTTCTGTGATTTTTTTTGGGGGGGTGGGAACAGAAGATGCCCACTTAGCCCTTTAGGAAGCCAGAAAGACATGAAAGCAGAGCTTTCCCTCTTCCTCTTACTGTCACCGCTGTGGTGTTCCTCCAAAATGTCACAGCTTGTGACACTGATTTTCCACATGACTACAGCCAATTTTTTAGTACATAAAAGGAAACAAAGACACAATGAAGGATTAAGCCAAGCTTGAATGTGTAATTGTGTATTACTATTAAAAAGTTGGATAAGCGAATACAGATTGAAATCACACCAGAGGCACAGATGCCGTAATCAGCACATGAACTCCTCTCCGTTAAAGACATATTTTCCCATGTGTTTAACCACTGAGCTGCCCTTTCCAGTGTGCATCTGTCTTCAGAGATCAGGACAGGCAACTAGCTTAAACTGAACACATGACAAGTGTGAAGCGCACTGTGTTTCAAGTACTTAAAATAAAAGAATGTGAACTATCAGACTAATACTATATGCTGAAATAGTAAGATAATGAATGTTAATTTTCATAAATTGTGTCAGTAATGTGAACTTAATCTATCTCCCTTCGTATTTAATATAGCTACCAGATAATTTGAAATCAAATGTGTGGTTTACATACTAGCTACCTCTAAGCTATAAAGCAAGACAGAAAAGATTTTGAATATCTCTTTTTATGTCCCAATTTTAAAGGTTTGCCTGACATAAAAGAGAAGAAAAGCTCACTGTTTGTGTAATAGAAAGGGATGGCTAGAATATAAGAAAATAAGTAAAATAGTTTATAATTTTAAAAATTCCGTTTGTATTATTTTGCATACAATTGGTGGGGTTGGCACATGCCAACAGTGTGTGGGGGTCAGGGAAATTTGGAGGAATCAGTTGTCTTCTTCCACCTAGTAGATGTTGGGAAAGGAACTCAGGTAGTTAGGCTTGGTAGCAAGCACCGTTCACCACTGATCTGTCTCATTGGCTCCCTTTCTGAGCAAGTATTTTTGTTATGTGTTTTTAAGGCTGCAAACCCCTCATTTTCTTTTTCTGAAATGATCTCAAATGATAATTAGAATTTGAAATCTTGGCTAACATCGGTGTGAGAGGTTCTAACTCAGGTGAAACATCTGTAGACTTTAAGACAACAGTGATTTTGTTTTAATATACTAACCTTTTTCACTGAAATAAGGAAAATTAACAAATACTGTTCATGCTCAAACTAGTTGTTGTGACTGCTAATTATAACCTCTCTGAGTGTGAATACCAGTGTGGGTGTATTGGGATGTGAGTGTGTGTACTGTTTAATTGAAGATGCTGTACCAAGAGAAATTGCCCTAGTAGGTTAAACAGCTGAGAATCTAAAATGAATTATGAGTTTTTCCATTTTTTATAACTCAAAATTAATCTACCTCAGCATTGTGCATATATACAGTCAAGCTACTGTTTTGTTGAATTTCTCTTTTCTAATGTCTCTATCTCAATTCATTACATAGTCCTTTGGGATAGTTATCCCTATTCCCCATAATCCTAGCTAAAAATGCAATTGAAAATGCTCAAAGTTGAAAATTGCCTGAAAGAATAATGTTTGTTTTAAGTGTTTGTATTTCAAAAATATTGAAACAAGTAACTTGATATGTTAGTGCATGTTAATTATCTTGAATTGAAAATTCTTCAATATAATAAGGACTTCATAAAATGAAATGGACATTGTTCCTTGAAAATATAGATATCTGTCTGTTTCTATGGGAATCTTTGAAAGTACGCTCTTGATTAATTTTAGTTTCCTTTCTATGAAGCATAAGATCTAAGTCACATTTTTATATCTCATTTTTATTATCTATCTAATTGAGACAGAGTGCCATCACGCTTGCTCTGCTGTGCAGGAGAGTTTCAACCTTTTAACTCTCCTGCCACCCCTTGGTACTTGTTCATTGCTTCTTGATAGACTTTCCTTTCTAAGTATTTTTGCCATTTTGAAGTCAGTGTCTTCCAAGTCAAGCTACTCCATATGTTGGATAGAGAAATGGACACGTGTGGCCCGTCTCCTGACAACATGCATCACCTGAAGAGAGCTGTTTAGTTATTCCTCCTGGGTACTTATTACCGTAAGGAGGCTCATCTTACCGTGAATCACTGAGATTCTGGGCCAGCTATCTCATCCACCTGTGCTGCAGGAAGTCCCGCATTATCAGCACCAACCATGTTGACATGTGCATACCAAGACAGTTAGGATTCCGGTCATAAAGAGGAAGCCATTCTGCATTGTTTAGCAGGTCACTTATTCACTCTGGTGGCACTGGATTTAGTTTCTCAAAGCAGCTAACAGAAACAAAAGCAAAGGTGGGTAAGATGAAGTTTATGGAGTGATTTAGTGTAAGAGGACTTGAGGCAGGTCATCTATGTCCTGTGGCATTACAAGCAGAAGATTGTAGTAGAGTATTATAGAAAGGAAGGATGTGGATGTGTAGGCTTCATTGGGGCATTCCCTCACTTTTGACTACCCTCACTTCTGAAACCAGACCATGTTTACTTACCAGATCCCTGAGTGAGTTTGTGAAGCTGACGTTAAGTCCTAAGAATGGCTCCATTTAGTCAAAAGGAAGCAGAAGCTTTTCAAATCATCAAATTTTTCTTTATTCATTTTTCTCCATCCTTGTTTTTTTCTGTTTTCCTTTTACACTTCCAATTAAGAAGCCCAAAAGAACAAGAATGTGGAGAAAGAAATACCAGTATCCATAGGATATCATTAAATGGACCGAACAAGCCAGACTCCCCTATTTTATCATAACTTATGAAAGCAACAGATATGGGAAGAGGAAGCAGAAGATCAGACAGACATTTATTCCTTCCTGAAAAACGTGTTGTTTTTCATTCATGAAAAGTGTGTCATTCATTCACTCATAGACTGTGTATCTGTCACTTACTACAGGGCAAGGTTTATGCTAGACCTTGTAACAAAAACAGGAACTTTTCTTGCAACCAAATTCCTGTGTAGAGCAAACAATAATGAATCAAAGAACAGGAATATCATATGGGTTTTAACAAAAATATTTATGGAAGATTTTTATATATTCTTCTATATTTAGGTGTTCAGGGAAGTAAAATTTTACTGAGGTGGTAGTATGCAAATGAAGTCTTGATTAAATAATGACTTAAGAAAAGAGGGATAAAGACATACTGGAATCAGGAAAGTGAAGAAGATATGGTCGCATCAATATTCTGAAGTGATAATAGCAAGGTATAACCTATAATAGTAACAGAACATAAAAAGAGACAAATAGATACAGCAAACACAATTGCTATAGAGTTAGATCTCCTTCTACTGGTTATAAGGAAGTTGATCTTCCTGGCTTGCTTTTAACATCGGAAACACTTTCTTGAGGATCAACAATCCCCCCCCGTGCCTTCCCCTCTTTTCTTGCAACATCAGAGAATGAGACAGGAGAAAGAAACTTGTGTTTTCCTTGATCCAGTCACATCAATAGTCCGTACAAGTAAATCACTGCCAGTTTGACTGTCGATTTTGAATTTGATAGGTTACGAGCAAAAAGTCCCTGAAGAGTTTAAAAATGAAAAACAAGGAAAGATCAGGGCATGGATTTTGAAAGTGGATATTATCAAAGGAGTGACATTTATGCTTCTATGTATACATGTTATGTCCACCAGGAGACATGTCTAGAATCTCTAAGCAGCTCAAAAGCTTGAGATCCACCTCTTCAGGTTGTGTTCACTTAATTGTTTAGACATTTTGAATTTTTGCCCTTGCATATTATGTGAAGATAATCACAGTGTTGTCAAAAGGGTTAGACCTTTCCAAATTTACACTCATCTCTGTATAACAAACAGATTGCAGATATATGGCCTCCCAGAGGGTGTCTGGGCTTTAGTGTTCTTTGCATCCTTCTCTGTTTCCTAGATCTAGGTAGATTCTTAAGGATAGATATTAAAATAGATTAATCATGGAATTGTTTAATTATTCAAACAACTGAGAAATAAGGCAAAATAATCAGAGATCCACTCAAACATATATATATATATATATATATATGTTTATCTATACACATATATTCATAGATGTACACATATATATGCATGTTAAAGAGTGTGAATAGTGGAAACAGGAAAAAGATTGAGTAGAAGTTTCCTAGGCTAAGAAACCATCTAAAAACTGTTTAGCAGAGATACTGTGATATTGGTGAACAAAAAATATGATCTCAAAAGCTCAAAAATAATGAGACTTCCATTATTGTGCTTGTTGTAGTGGCCCTGCCATCATGCCTGGCTTGGACACACTTTGGGAGCTGTGGCCTTGGTATGAACACAGAAGCTCCAGAGTTCAGATGCTGGAACCATTCTTAATTATGACCTCTGTATTGTAGATCTGAAAAGTACATCCACATGACTCTCAAAATAACAAAAGTATGGCATAGCTGAGTGAGCCCAATGGTGTACTCATCATATACTTGCTTCTTCATTGTTTCCAGCTCCTCTTCAGTTCCTTTGTTTCGTGAGATTAAAATTCTGGTAGTATAGCAATATTCCTTGTCAAATGATACAAGTTATGGTTCTTGTTTTCCCCAAAACCTGTGGTTAAGGATGTACTACGACAACCAACATTTTTTTGTAACCAATGTGCCAGTATGGAACAAACAATTGAACAATTTTTTTCTTCCATGACATTCTGATTTGCCAGAATTATGTCATATTCCTCCCTCAGAAATTGTGAATGCTAGTTATTTATGTCATTTTATTGCATCTATTCTCTCTCTCTCTCTCTCTGTGTGTGTGTGTGTGTGTGTGTGTGTGTGTGTGTGTATGTAAGTCAGAAAACAACATGCAGAAATCAATTTTGTTCTTCTACCACGTGGGTCCTGGAAACTGTACTCAGGTTAGCAGGCAGGCTGCCAAGCACCTGTCTGTACCTGTTGTTCTATTTCTCCAGCCCCAAGTCTTTACTTTTTAATCATCAAAATAAGATATTTCTCTTTATCTGTAATATTTTGTTTTAAAAGGAAAGAATGAAACATGGAAGCTGGGGTTGCTGTTACTATTTGTCTATGACAACAGTAGAGATATAACCCAAGGACTCACACACTAACCAACGCCCCATTGTTGGGTTAGAGCCCCAATATCTATTTTTTAAGACAGGGCCTCACTAAATCACCCAGATTGACCTTGAACTCACTTTGTAACTCAGGCTGACCTTTAATTTATAATCTTTCTGCTTCAACCTCCCAGGGAGCTGGAATTACAATCCTGTTCTTCCAGAACCAGTACAGAAGACATTTTATACATTTTTTTTTTCTTGCTACCGTGAAAGCTCAAGGAAAATCTGTACCACAATACAAAATTTTGTTCTTATAGCACACTGGTATACGTCTATGAAAATGACAATATGCTGGGTTAATATTCTGGCTTTGGGTCAGCATGCTGTTTATAAATGCTACAATAAGCAGCTCAAGTTTCACTCCCACTAACTAAAACAAGGTTCATCCAGTAAGGCTGTCAATGCCATCTATGCCATCCAGCCTTTAAGTTAACGGCAATGAAATGTTCAACTTTTTTGTCATCTCGTTCAATAAAAGAATAAGTAATGTTAGCTCTTACTTACTACCAAGGAATGTTGTAAATTAACACCATTATCAT
>NC_022013.1:51766059-51770075 GCF_000317375.1 Microtus ochrogaster
CAACCCGATATTCAGATTCAGACATTTCATTTGTCAGTTCCCCACACATTATTGTGATTATTTGTCGTTTTCCATCCTCATTTTGACTTTTCCTGTCATACAATCATAACAGGGACGTGAAGCTAGAAAAATAAACCAGCATCCCTGTGTTGTATTCTATCATATACAATTTAAAATTTAGAAAGTCTGTAAGATTGGTATAATTTAGCTAAAGACATTCTGGTATTTGTTGAAGAAGAAATTTGGAGAAGGGGCCTAAGACATCTCAGCAATTTGATCCTGTGCATCTCAGTGCTGTGTCAATCTCATAAGTAGAGTCCGTAGGTGCAATTAGTCAAAATTGTATGCAATTTGAATCCTGGTTTGGATTAGAGAATTAAATAGTTGCTATCTCACTCTGGATATATGTTCATTGTTTTTCACATTTTATAGGGTGTTTCTTCTGCAATAAGAAATATATAAAACATGTTCTTCATGGTATCTTACTTGATTTTGTTTATACAGTATCTTGTGAGGTTTAAATAATTAATTTCATTTTACATACGGGAAAATAATATTTCATACATATGAGGTCCTAGCTATAAAATGATTTAATATAGAAATGTTAGAGACCCCAACACTTATGTGTGTGCACAAATATAAAGAACATATTGTGTACACATGCATGTGAATTCCAGAGTCTGACACTGATTGTCTTCCTGGATTTCAGCAATTTTGCTAGATTGGCTGGCAAGTAAGACCAAGGAGCCCCCACCTCTGCCTGTGGAAATCTGTGTTTCTCTGTCTTCTCATGGAGGTACTGAAGATAAGAAGTCAGGTCCCCACAATCATGCAGTAAATTTTCACTGACTGATACCTCTCTTTTGCCCCTAAAACACGTTCTTAACCATGTTGGGACTCCAATAATACCATATCAATGTATCAACTTAGTATACCTTAGTATGCTATGAATTTAACCTCAGAAGCAAAACATCTATAACCTTCATCTTCCACGTATTAATTTTCAGGCTTTCAGTGAGGCACAAAGGAGAGACTTTCTCTCCCACAAAACAGAACTATGAAAATCAGAATGCCTCACCTCAAAGCAAATTATGAAGCATAAAGGACCATCAGAAACCTTTCCCTTCCCTTTCTGAAGACCCTCCCATGGCAGCTGTATATTTTGTCACACATGTGGAGAAATAGAAGTGCTATTTGGGATAAAATGACCCAATCAGGTAGGCTTTCTGGGAATTCTGCTGTTCATTGTGAGCATTTGTTCATTCTTGTCTTTCCAGTGCTCTCCAAGACTGGGCATTTCTCAGCAGCATACAGTTTCCACCTCTTCTCTGACCTTCTACGTGAAGGCTCTGTACCATGTAAAACATTAAATCAAACTGTCATGTATTTTTCTTCTCTTGTTAACCAATGTTTTGTCATGGAAGTTTCAGCCAGAGGTGGTGAGAAAGCATTTCCCACTAACATAGTGAGACCACAATGCTGTTCATCCCTGTAACTTGCTTAGTAAAACAATTCATGAAGAAAATCCTTCCAGTCATCTAATACATTTAGAAAATGATTTATATTATAATCGCTTCACTCTTGGGCAGTTAAAAACAATATGAACGTATTAAAAGGATGATAAAAAGATGGGTGCGGGGGCATACACAAAATCCTCAAAATCAAGGAAGAGGCAGGAGGCAGAAGGCAGGTACAGCTCTCTAAGTCATAAAGAAGAATAAAAGAATGACAAAAAGCTATAAAATATCCTCTCAAAAATTACAAATAATAACTGCTTACCTTTGTTGATTTACCATACCTAATATCCCACATTTCCATATCTCTGAAACATTTATTCAATACTGTTATTAGTTCAACATAGAGCTAATTCTAGATACATAATCAGCTATGATGAGAAGAATAGCTGCTTGGCTTTCTCTTTCCCTTTCCCCTCTTAGGAAGTTTGTCATAGTATTAGTGTACCTTCTGTTTCTTCATAAGATATTTTACTTCACCATGTCTCCAGGACAGAATTTACAGGAATGATAACTCAATGCTAATCTAGTTGGGAAACCTTAGAAAGAGAGAGATTGAGAATTCAAAATCACTAGTAATTTGTAGCTATCTAACTCATGAGAGGAAAATTTAAGTTTTTTCTTACCACATATATCCTACTAGATTAGAATGTATTTTTTTTTACCATTTTTTAGTAGACCATAACTTCTCTGAGGGTGATGACATTTTTATTTCATTCACTATAGTATACCAGAATAAAATCAATTGAATACATATTTGTTGACTGAAGACAGCCAGTGATAAAACAACTGGTAAATGACTTAAAGACAAAAATGCATTCTTAAAGCTTTCTATTAAAAACAGGGAGCGCAGTTGTCCTGGGTTTGGGAGTACGGCCTTAGTGGCTGGAAAGTATGGGTACTTGTGGCGTTCTCACGGAGTCTGCTTCCAGTCTCTACTGTTGGCTGTAAGCCCACACTCAATGTGTGACTGTTCATAATTGCTGAGTCTTTCTGTATCCACACACTCAGCAGCAGTCAGAGAAAACTTAAGGCTCCAAAGTATCATTCACCCTTTCTATTTCTATCAGTGCACTCTGAATACATCAGTGCTAAAAGCTGGGTGGGGAAGCACTCTGCATATACTAGCACTGGTTAAGGTCTCATGTGGGTGAGCCATACTTTAGACATATATTGAAATGTAGAAGAAGTTCGTATCATTGCCTATGGATGGACCTTTACATCCCATTTCAAAAAGATGTTGGCTATGATTCCATGAGCACTGAAAATAAAATAAAACAAAAATTCAAAAGGAGGCTGAAGTAATGGAAGACAGTGGTCCATGCAGGATGTGAACAAACCTCTGTAATTTGCTTCTAGGACTTAGTTTAGTCCATCTAGAAGCTGTCTCTCATGGAAAGCCATCATAGTACTTTGTTTTTTTTTTAATTTTAGTTAGTGTATATTAGTTGTGCAGAACAATGAAATTTTGAATTGGGTATTCCTGTCCTTGCTTTAGACATGGCGATGTTGAATCCAAAAGGGGTAAAGTCATCACATAAAACAAGTTGGGTGTTTAAGGCTTCCAGCCCTGAAACCTGAACATGAGCTAACTACAAGGGTGACCTGCAATTTATGATTTAAAGGGAGATGTTTTAACTAGAATTATAATGGATTTTCAAAACTTTGAAAAGTAAAGAAAATTCTAAAGAGGAGATTACTCATTTAAATTGTCTTTTAGTTAGCTTCATAACATGGACCAGAAAGCTGAAAATACTTGGTGTAAATTCTTATTTTTTCTTGAATTAACATATATGTGAATATTTATATTGCAAACATATATACATACATTATTTGTCTGCATGTCCATATACCTATCTGTCTATCTTTATATCTATCATCTATCTATTTATAAATCTAGACATTTGGATACTGGCCAATATCACAAAACATAGGAGAAATCAGTCAAGTCCAAAAGGCTTATTTAGTCTCTGACAACACTTCTTACACTTGCAGTAAATTCTGCAAACAGAGAGCCAGCATTGATTAGCATGTGCCATTAATCTCTTAATCTCTTTCAGAAAGGGTCTCTTAATTTCAATGGACAGAAATACAGTGACAGATAAATGTGAAGTCAATGGGTAATGATGCTTTTTTTTTTCTTGCTTATCTTTTAGAATAAGTTGGATACAAGAAAAAAAACAGATATGATTTCAGAGAATTTCCTTTAGGATGATTAAAGTTATTTATTCCTTTTAGCATATGATCATATCATTTGTTGATTACTTTTCAATTATTTATTTTTACTAGATCAGGTTTCATGATTCAAGGGGGCCTATTTAGTCCTAGGTCCTCCCCCCTCCGTTCATATATAGGAAGGTGGACGTCCAAACTGGCTAGGCTCCCACAAAGCCAGCACCTTAAGTAGGATCAAAATCCTGTGCCATTGTCCTTGGCTTCTCATCAGCCCTCATTGTTCGCCATGTTCAGAGAGTCCGGTTTTATCCCATGCTTTTTTAGTCA
>NC_022013.1:51771125-51771851 GCF_000317375.1 Microtus ochrogaster
AGTTCCTTGGGCAGCTGAGGATCAGGCAAATCTTATCAAGAAGCCAGGATGCTGGAGTTCACAGATGCCTCAGTTTCCAGTGCTACCTACCAAGAGACCAAATATTGTTCCAGCTCTGAAAGAATATTATCAGAGAACAGATAAGCTCCACAAACTAGGCACAATAGAGTTTGGAGTTGAAAGACATGAAGCAATGACTAGCACCAATTTCAAGAATAAGAATATATTTGGGGCTAGCTCAATGTTTCCATGAATTAAGTGCTTTTTCTGAAGACTGTGGCCCTGATTTGGATAGTTGGGACCAGAATGATGAAAGGAGCAAACTGACTTGCATAAGTTGTTTATGACCTCCACGCATGCTCCAAAAATGTGTGCTTCCCCAAAACACACACAAAATTCTTAAATATAAAAGGATATATTTTCACATTTGTTTGAATGTGTGCAAATAAGTCCACCTTACAGAATTTGTAAAAATTTTAAAGCTATTAAAATTACAAGAATTACAAACTCTTGACTCTGCATGAATAAGCAATATCTGCTCAAAATATTAATCTCTTTAGTTACTACTCAGCTAAGTGTGTATGTGCATGCAAGTGCATGCATGTGTGCATGCATGTGTTTCTAGCTACTTGAACTATCTAAAAATATTCCTCTGAAAATACTGTTTATTTTTCTTTCTGCAGATGAATTCATCACCTACTAAGATGAATCAGATAATAAGCTGTG
>NC_022013.1:51772326-51777994 GCF_000317375.1 Microtus ochrogaster
CCCCAAATCCTACCAGTTCCTCCCCACATCCTTTCCTACCAAGATCCACACTCTTTCTGCCTCTTTAGAAAATAAACAGGAATCTAAGGAATAATGATGACAGAAATTAAATCAAATCAAACAAACAGAAAACCAGACTATGACTAAACAGCCAATTAAGAAAAGGAGACAGAGCAGCATACAATGTCCATGCAGATGCAGTGACAGACCCATTCCTACACTCATGAATCCCAAAATAAAAAACAAAAGCAGAAGCCGAAATATATGTGCAAAGGACCGATATGGTAAAAACAAAACAAACAAACAAAAACCACCAAAATGTCCACACTACTTAACATCGAGACAAAGACCAAGAATGTCCAAAGAAGACACTGAGTTTCTTTTCTGTTGGTCATCTAATGCTGTGCACAGGGCCAACACTTAACAGCGGTTTGTCTCCCCAGTGAGACTCCTTTGGAAAAAACTAAATTTTCAATTGAAAGTGTCAATAAATTGAAGAAGGTGTCTGGGTTAAGGATGGAGGGCATGTGCCCACTTTTCCTTTCAACACTAGAACCCAGTCTATTGCTGATGCTCGTAGGCCCTGAACATGCTACCTCAGTCTCTGCAAGTCTATATGTATGTCAGGTCCATTGTGTCTTGAAGGTCTTGATTCTTGGTGTCTTCCATCCCTTTGGCTCTTAAGTTTGCTGTATCTCCACATCTGCAGGGTTCCCTGTACCCTGAAGAGAGGGATTTGCTGGAGATATCTCTTTAAGGGCTGAGTTTTCTAAGGTCTCTCACTCTCTGCACAATGTCTGGTTGTAGACATTTGTGTTTGTTCCTATCTGCTACAGGAGAAAGTGTCTCTGATGATAGCAAAGCAAGGCATGAATCTTTAAGTACATCAGAATGTTATTAGGAGTTGAACCCCTGTCAACTTGACACATAAAAATCACTCTTAGGCCACAACCTTTCCTTTTTTGTTCATCCCCATGGTCTCACCTTCAAATCGTAAATAGCTTTTAAAGTTCACAGGATTTACCGTTCAGTCCCTTTTAAATACCCAGTCTGTTTTTTAAAAAATTCCAAAATATCTTTTAAATGCTAAAGATCTCTCTACTGAAGGTTACAGTAAAAATCAAAATATAGTTAATGCTTTCTCACTTCAAGAGGGAAGAACAGGGCACAGTCACAATCAAATCAAAGCAAAACTAAACCTTAAAAGTGTAAACAACTCAACATGTCTGGGATTCACTTACAGTCTTCTAGGCTCCTCCAATGGGCTTGACTCACTTCTGCTCTCTGCAGCACGCACTGCTCATCTTCTAAGCTTGGGCAGGTCCACTCACAGATGCTGCTGTTCTTGGTGGAGATTCTATGGTACCGATATCTCCAAAATGCTGAGGTTTTCTGTTGCAAGGGATCTGTACTTTCCCCAATTGCCTGTTGTAGTCTTACTTCATGGTGCTAAGCTTCAACTTCTCGGCATGACCTCTTCCATCCTTCTCCTATTACAAAGGCTGCACCTTCACCAGTGACCTCTCCTGGAGCCTCAGTTACTGTCCATGTCCCCTCATGCCTTTGAAACCAGTACCACCTGGGCAACTTCTGCATTATTAAAAAAAAAAGCTCCCAGTGACTTCCTCAGAGAACTCAGGTTGTCCCACCTCCTTCAAAGATCTCCCTCCATCATTCTGTCCCTGCCAGCCACCATGAATTTCCCTCAGCTCCTGGATCAGGAGTTACTCTTTCCAGCATCGGGTCCTTCCAATAAAATGTTCGCTGTTTGTTTCCTTCTCAATGATAAGAGATTCCTTCTACACAGCTTTCCGAATTTTGCTGGACATCACTTCAAAGCACTTTTCCGCTTCCTCTCCAAAGTCTGACACAGAGAAGATAAGGTCACTGTTACATGACTCCATGTTCTTTATCACAGCAGTTACTAGAAATATTTTTTTTAAAAAAGCAAAACTGAAAAGCTAAGTGTGGTGGCACATGCCTATAATCCCTACACTCGGGAGGATGTGACAGATGTGTGAGACCAATTGGGGATATGTAATGAGACTGTTTAGAAAACCAAGTAGAACAAAAAGGAAAGGAATTATGTACTTCAGTAGTTAATCAGTGTCTATTTTTTTTAATGTAAGCTCCACAAGGGCAGAGTCTGATTTTCAAAATATCTTTATCCCCTTATGCATAAATTGTTTGAAGATGGTGTTAAATAAATATATGCAGATATATACAGAGTTAGTTTGATAAGTATGAAATCCTGAGTTTAAAAGTTAAACTACTTTCTTTATTAAATACATTATGCATACCTTAAGAGGTATATAATATGCTTATATGTATTATTTTAAGTATGACATAAAATTTATGTGGAGATTTAACATTTTTCTAGTGTTTAAAATATTTTTTATGCCAAACAAAATCTGCATAAAATTTGATCCTGGTCTAGGGGATCACAACTTTTACATTTGAATCAAACTGGTTAATATGTACTATACAGGAGACAGTGAACATTCAAGGAACAAGAAAATAAAGCAATGGTGAAAAGAAGGGATTGAGTCATGAGCAGATTTTGCAGTATAATAACATATGCCCGTATAATGAGAAGTAATTCTTTGTGGCCCAGCAGCTGCCTTTGTATACATAACTATGAGGGATAGATACATGTTTATAACTTAATCTACAACAAATTTTCTTCCCTGTCACTTTTATTTTTCTACTTCATTTATGTCCTGAAGGTATCATACTGTTTACCTAAATCATTTACACCTTTATATGTGCTTTTTCAACATCAAAGCAAGGTTTTTCAGTCAATCCAACATATGTCTTCTCTTTTACAGACTCTAGTCAGGAAATACTTAAGGAATTTGTAAAGTTACTCCTTGTTATTACATTAACTTATTTTTCAGAGTTAATCATTTGAGGGACAACTTTTCTATGTTCATAGTCAAATATTTCCATACACTATTACATTATGACAAAGCAATTCTGTGTTTCAGTATCACTTTCTTCTTTTCATGGTAGCAAAGCAGTTTGTTCTGCGTCGTTGAAGTGAACCAATTCTTCTGGGGGACCTTTTTCCACCAGTCATAATGCTACTTGCTGTGGAAAAAAAAACACACACCTAAATATTAACTTTTACCTTTATCGAAATAGATTCAATGATAGAAATATGAACAGAACCCAGATTATGATAAAGTTTGCATGAGGCTAGATGGTCCCACAAGTACGCACAGCCATAATGGGAAATACCTGCATTGTCTGTACATGACATTTCATACACTCAGTCAGGCTGAGGACCTTAGCAGTATTTATACTCTTCAGTTAAGGATGTGGTTCTTTTGGTGCTTTTCCTATGTAAAGATTCATCTGCAGCATCAAATGAACCAACAAAAAAGAATGTGTATCAAGCCTTTCTAGCTTGGAAGGTACACTTTTGAAACTGAGATCGCCAAATGAATTCACATGTGTAATTGTATTGTACTTCACCCACAGTGAAGCTCTGTTTTCACCACTGTTTTGTCATGTCATTTCTGATGACTTTAAGGCTCAACAATCATGACCAACTTTTCACGCTAGCTTCTTCCAGGTTCTTTCTTCACGTTGTTCATCTGATTGCTCGAATGCAGCATGACTTAGGATAGATACTATTTTAGTTTCATTTCCATTGCAGTAATAAAATGCTCTGAAAAAAATAAAACTTTAGGGGAGAAAGTTTGCTTGGCTACAATTTCAGGTAACTGTCTATTGTTTAGGAAAATCAAGCCAGGAACTCAAGACAGAAACTTGAAGGCAAAGTGTGGCAGCAAACATGAACGGTGTGTCTTGCTGTCTGTCTGGAAGGTTTCTGCTCAATTAGCTTCCTCAGTTATTTCAGGACTACAAGCTTAGGAAATACTATTGCCCACAGCAGGCTGGACCCTCCTACATCAATTATTAATCAGAACAACACTCGAGACATGGCTGCAGGCTGACCAGATCTAGATGCTTCCTGAAATCAGGCTATCTTCCCAAGTCATTCTAGGCTGTGGCATTTCAACCTAAAGAGCGCTCATGCCTCCATAATGAGAAAAGACAGCTAGTTCCTCTGAAGTTTGGTGAAGGGGCCTTCACAAAATTCAGAGACTTTCAAGCAGAAATCATAAGGTGGAAAATAGGGCACAGAAGACTTCATGAATACTGAGTAGATGGTTTCATGAGTCTCACTATGCTTCTAGAATGAGCTGTCTTGAGTAATAATTGAATGAATCTTAACTCTGCTAATGCTGCCTGTGAGAAATTATAGATCTTACGAGCAAGTGAAACACTTCAGATTCATTCGCTTTTTACCCTGTAAACTTGTAGCCTGAGCTGCTTTCCTTCTGTTTAAGGCTAAGAAATGAGATACTCATGGGGCACATTTGTGTAAACTCAGCACATGGTGAGGGTTCAACAAATACTACTGGAAAAGAATACATTTATTGTGCATCTGAGGACAAAGTAGCTTGTTTGTTTATTTTCCTTTCACCATGTCGGTCTTCTCCATAGAAATCAGGATTTCAGAAAAGGGTGACTTAATCGCTTGAACTGCCTTTCTGGATTTCACTGAATCTTAAATAATGTCTTTGTTGATATTTTGTTATGTGATCATACAATTAAGATTTATGGGAAAAGAGAAATAACATGACTGCCACCTTCATCTGGAGTGTTTTGAGCATTCCTCACTGTGTGGGCTGCTTACAGCCATACTTCTTAAACTTTAAAGACAGAAAAGTCCCTTGTTGCTGTCATCCCATGAACCATACTTTTAATAGCAAAACATGAACATCAGAGTCACAGAGGCCACTCTTTCAAAATCTGTGTTCTGTGTCGTAGTTACCGAACTAGAATACTTGGACGTGAGGCTAGCAAATCTGAATTTTCCATGCAATATATAAGATCTTTTAAAGAGAGAATATTAAGAATTGTTTTTGTGATCTAGCACTCAATTTCTTTTATGGTGCTATTGTTATGGCACAAAAAAATAGTAATGGCTGTTCTTACATGTTTGTTTGTTTTATGTTTAAATTGTTTGGGAAAACTTAATTTCACATTTATCTCATGATTCTTTTCAACTTAAGTTTTTAGATTCAAGAACTTATGTGTTAGTAGCTCACTGAAGCAAATCAGTATTTTCTCCTCCCTCTCTTCCTCTTTTCTCTCTCTCTCTCTCTCTCTCTCTCTCTCTCTCTCTCTTTCTCTCTCTCTCTCATCTCTATCTCTGTGTGTATGTGTTTGTGATGTGTATGCGTATCCATGGAACATCACAAAGGGAAAATAAAACAGACTGTATGATTGGGGCAGGAGAGACACTCTAAGACAACTTGGTCCAGAAACAAAAAATATATAGTAACAACAATTTGGTTCTAGAAGGTTCTGTAATTTAATCTATCCTAACTCAGCTGATGCTGACCAACTTGTATTCTACCTGCAGAGCAAGAAGATAGGAACTAACATAATCAAGAAACAGCAATGCTCATGAGAAAACGAGAAACAAAAATATCTTTCCCAAGTCATTAAAATAATTTAACTGCCTCTGGAATATATACACATTAGAGTACTACTCTGCGGTAAAAAAAAAACAATGACTTCTCAAATTTTGCATGCAAATGGATGGAAATAGAAAATACTATCCTGAGTGAGGTAACCCAGACCCAAAAAG
>NC_022013.1:51779075-51791629 GCF_000317375.1 Microtus ochrogaster
AATAACACAGAAAACTGGACAGAATCTAAATATCCACTAACAAGAAAGTGAATAAAGAGGTTATCTGTGATGGCCAAGGCTTATTGAGGTTCATAAGTTTACTTTTGCTTTTTATTTCTTGTAGATTTTTCTTGATCATGTTGTTTTGAGACATTTTCTGGCTCTGTACTCCAGACTATCCTCAAACCTTCAATTCTCTTGCCTTACCTTCTTGAGTTCTGAAATAACAAGCTTCTGAGATACTGGGGTCTTCCTATTGATTTTCAAATATAGACAAACATGGAGAATGTGAGTGTACAATATTTAAGGAAAGAAGCAGACTGAGTTTCTTGTGGAAAACATCAAGCAAAGGAAGCATAGAGTTTTCTTATTTTGTTTGTTTATTTTATGAGATAGGGTTTCTCTGTGTAATGGCCCTAGCTATCCTAGAACAAGTATTGTAAACCACATTGTTTTCATACTCACAGAGATCCACCTCCCTCTGCCTTTCTAATACTGGGGTTAAAGTCATGTGGCACCACCATCCAGAGATGCATGGAGATCTTAAGGTAACCAGCTAAAAGGTGAAGGCAATGGTAAAACTAGGTAATTTGTGAAGAAAATAAAAGGCCATGGAATAGAAATTTTATTAGGATTTGGAAGAGTTGAGACCTACTGAAGAGAAATGGCTTAAGACAACATTGATATGAAAAAATGTTCCTGTTTGTGTGATATATTTTCATTATCATCATTCAGATTTAAATTATGGTGTTTGCTTTGGCTAACAGGATGATTGATGTCAAAGAATGTTCTGTGAGTAACAGAAGACATTAAGAGAACTATTTGAAAGGCTCTGAGATGACAACATTTAAGAGCACAAACTGTCTTCGTAAAGGACTGCAGTTTGTCTCCCAGTGCCTATATCTGTTGACGCTACAACCACCAGTAACTCCAGCTTCAGAGGCTCTGACTCCCTCTGGCACTACGCTCACAAGAGTATTCCCACACAGGGACACAGTATGCATACACATAATCAGCAATGAAAACAATTAAAATAAAAGTCTTCTGAAATTGGAAATTGTTATTATTAGTGTTGTTTTTTTTAAAAAAATGCTTACTTCTGTGTCATTTTGTCTCTGTAGATCAAAAATTAGAAAAATAAGATGCTTTTCTATGAAGTGTGGTTTTTAAGAAATGGCAGATGGTGTTTGTAAAAAAACAAACAAAGAGACATGGAAATTTGAAAAATTCTTGCAGTAGTTCATCTTGTGGAAACAGAATAAACAGAACCTAGGATTTGAACTGAGAAGACAAACTGAAATAATGTTTTAGCTTTACATAGGGTCAGTGTCCTCATAAACAAGCTAGAATTATAACATCACAGACCTTTGTTATCAAATCACATGGAGGACACATGCCAGGCTAACCACACCCCTTACAGGATCTTCTCGATGAATGATAATTACATGATCAACAATACTGTGAAGGCAAATGCCCTTATAGTCTCCTCCTGTCTGCCTTGCAGTATGTAGACTAGAACTTCAGCTCCTCCTTTATTCATCCGTGTGGTGTCAGTCCTTCCTTTCAGTCTTACATGTGAAAACACTGGGGATTGTTGTAATATGCATACACATATATATTGCATATGTATAAATAAATGTGAGGTTAAACAGTATTAAGAGTTCATGGTAAGGCAGCAGCCACTGCAATTTGCCATATATATTTTTTTCTTCTTTTTTTCTTTTTTGAATTTTTCAAGACAGAGTTTCTCCATAGCTTTTTGGTTCCTGTCCTAGAACTAGCTTTGTAGACCAGGCTGGCCTTGAACTCACAGAGATCCGCCTGCCTCTGCCGCCCCAGTGCTAGGATTAAAGGCACACGCCACCACCACCCAGCAATTTGCTATATTTTTATATCTATTTAACTTGTATTTGTTTGTTTGTTTTTACTGGGGACATGAGATGCTATGGCATATTTGCCTTGCTACATTCAACTTGAAAAATGTACTTTCTTAACATATCCTGTTGAAACTCTGAAGTCTTATTTTATAAATCATTTTCTCTTAAAATGAAAAGCAACCAAGCAGAGCAAAAAGTACCATTTTCCCTGAACATAAAAGAAAACCGTGTTCTGGATCTATTTGTTTTTTTCCTTCAAAATAGAGTCTTCCTTCTTATAAAATAACCTTTGTGATATTAACATAGACATCCTCAAACCTACATCTGAATTGAACATTTGGGCTTGCTAACCTCCTCATACTTTCTAATGATTGTATTCCACTCCGCTAAAATAATAAATGATAAACAGTCACATGAGAGATGCTTGCATCCTTACTATGCCAGCACCTTCTGTCTTAGTGGCGCATTGTGCCAGATGGAATGTTTCATAACACTGCAACAGACAAATTATATTAGATATCCTGGCTAGCACAGTGACACATACCACCTTGCTGCAACTCAATTTTGTCTTTGCCTACATCTCAGCCCATTGCATTTTAAATCAGCAATGGGAGTGTATAAATTATCAAGTATGAAAAGAATGAAAAATCTGTCTGCAGCTTCTGTAATGCGTGAATCCCCTATTAATTACCTTCATTGCATTTTTATGCTAATAGTCAAACCTTAAATTTTGAAATAGGTTTATTGTACCCAGGAAGCCATTATTTAAAAGCAGCATCTTGTTTTAGGTGTAGGCTAAGGAGTATGAGGTCATAGGAATAAGCTTAAACAATTGCTTAATATTTACAGTTGAGTAAGATAAGTCAATATAGACTTTTTAATTGAATGTTTAAAAGATTAGTGATGATCATTGGGGAAAAAGATAAATAATCCATATCATAATCTTTTATACATTGTTGGTGCTTGAAAAAGGAGCACACACATTTTTAGTAAATATCTTGAAGTGACACAGAACTCAGGAAGAAGCTGCACCTAGATAAACATTAATGGACACTAGATGGTAAATGACAGAGATGGAAAAATGATAGGCAAATTAGCAGATAAATTGGTCACTAGATGTTGGAAAAGAAGCAGGATTTGTTGGGGGGGGGACAGACAGACAGAGGCAGGCAAGCACACAAAATATGTAATCATGGGACGTGACAATGTATTTATAAGTGTTTTTAGAGAGCCTCAGTGCTGCCTTGCCATGCATCCCAAGCTCACTGTGACACCAGGGTAACTACTGTTGGTGACAAGTTGCCACTGAAATGAAACAACACTTAGAGGCACTCTATTTCAAATATTTTAAGGTTATATGCTCAAAATAGGGTTCTAAGAAAATGTTCTGTACAAATAAATCTGGCCGACAGTTCTGCCATCTATCTTTTTACAAACTCTTTGGTAAGTCAAAATATTCCTTTTCTATGAATTGATTAGTTATTATACACAAAAATATGCTTCAGTTTCACTTTGGCTATGACAAACTTATAACAAAGAAAAAGGTCTGATTCGGTAGATCCCATTTATTCTTGTGTTAATTTTGAATCTTGTTCTCATGGATTATTTAGTTAGTGGATTTTAAATGGGGCCTGGAAGTACTCAGTGCTCTTGCAGGGGACCCGAGTACCGATCCTAGCACCCACATAGGGTGACTCAAAGCCAACTGTAACTCGAGCTCCTGGTGATTTAATATCCTCTTCTGTTTTCTACAGACACTCACATGCACATAAACCAGATATGCATAAATAAAAATAAACATTATCCTTTAATATATATTTAATTGGCATATTTTACTTTTCATTTTTGTCATAAAATTAATGTCAACCTGAAAACAACCTAAATGCCCCTAAACCGAGGAATGGATAAGGAAAATGTGGTACATTTACACAATGGAGTACTACACAGCAGAAAAAAAATAATGACATCATGAATTTTGCAGGCAAATGGATAGAGCTAGAAAACCTCATTTTGAGTCAGATAACCCAGACCCAGAAAGACAATTATCACATTTACTCACTTATAAGTGGTTTTTAAACATATAGTAAAGAAAGCAAGCCTACAAATCACAATCCCAGAAAACCTTGACAACAATGAGGACCCTAAGGGAGACATACATGGATCTATTCTACATGAGAAGTAAAAAAAAAAATCTCCTGAGTAAATTGGGAGCATGGGGACCTTGGAAGTGGGTTGAAGGGAAGGGAAGAGACAGGGAGGGGAGCAGAGAAAATTTTAGAGCTCAATAAAAATCAATAAAAAAAGAAAAAAAAAATAATGTCACTAAATGACAAAATTATCTCAAAATAAACAACTCAGTCTCAAAATCTGGACATAGATATCCATAGAATTTTTTATCTGTTTCAATATTCAGTTTACTACACACATATATGAACATTCATATAAACATACATAAGTAGGTCAATTTTTATTTTCTGGCAACTAGCCAGAATTTTAATTAAGTAATTTCTGTAGTACAGTCTTAATCCATAAAGAATGTACCAACTTGCTGTTTTAAACTACACCTTTATTATTGTACATGGGAATATTCCTAACTGTTCTTTTAGTAGAGTTATCCCTGGTGTGACTTGCTCAAAGCACATCTATTTCTCAATTATGATTACTTGGTAATTAGATTTTATAAAAGATACTTAGCATGCTTTATTATTTTTAATGCATGATTGAGACTTGCGGTGTAGCGTAGCTTCTAGATTGTGTGGAACTGTGAGTTCAAGCCCCATACCCACAAAAACCTGAAATAGTACACTCCTTTAATCCCCAAACCTGGGAACTAGAGTCAGGAGGATCAGAAAGTCAAGGTTATCTTCAGTTGCATAGCAAATTTGAGGCTTACCTGTGTTTCATGAGGTTCTATCTCAAAAAAAAAAATCATCCCTTAAATCACCTATCGAGTGTTCACATTATCTTTAAGGTGACTTTTCCTACTGAAATTATTTCTGGAAGTTCTATAGAGTGGACATCAGAGGCAGTCAAGGTGGACTACATTAGTTTCTTCTTCATATCATTCCTTTGAGTTAGGGTTTGACTTTCCTTAGCTTCAGTTTTTCCAAATAAATACAACTATAGTATTCACATCTATTTTTGAGATTTTTTTATTTTAGAAGAAAATCTATGAAAAGGATGTGACATGGTGCCTGCCCCATTTGAATATCAGTACTGCTGCCAATCCTTTAAGATCTGAAATTGGCATTTATTATATTATTTACATAGTCATTCATTGAATGAATTTATTACATTGTGTGATTAAAAATAAAGATTTAAAAGCACATGACTGTTAAGTTAATGCATCTCAGAAATGGACTGGATAAAAGACATGAAGAAGATTATACAATTTCCTTTTTATTGGCCGATACTTTGGGCATCTTATGATGAAGTCTTTGGGACAGATTACTCTGGGAAATATTTGATTGGATCAGCCAGATTCTCCACAGGAATTGGTTCTCCCGACAGCATTTATCACATAGACCTGCGCCTGAGTGGTGTGTGGCTCTAGGCATTCACATCCCGCACTTCTACCTCAACATGGTGACAGAATGTGCTCCTCACACGCTGTAGTTTAGCAGGGAATCTCTGCTTCTTAAAACAAGGTTGTGACAGCTGTCTAAGCAGGTACGCCCTGGGAGGGAAGAATGAACCAGCTGCAGAGACAGGGACTGCTCTGTCATTACCAATCCTGTCATTTAATATTTGCCAAGTGTCTGAATTGTGCTGTATTCTTCAGGACCCAGGTGCCGCCAAGGAGAGGAACAATTGAAAGTCAGCCCAAGTCAAGGAAGAAACAAGCACCCAGGTTCTATAGAATTGCTCGCATGGTAGACGGGGGATGGTTAGGTAGGTGGAGGGTGCTCATTCCCTGCGCCTGATGTCCATGCTGAAAGAACATTTCCTTACCTGAAATAGCAGGCCCTCCAAGGCAAAGGGAAAGGTGAGGTTTAAGAATTAAAGTAGTCGACAGATTCTGAAGCAAGACTAACATCTTCACTACTTTAAAGGCCTGAGTTCTCTCCCTGTCCTCCCCTTCCCCTAAGATGGAGAGCTGCAAAAAGTGGGTTAATGGCTCTTTCTCCAGCGCTACATTGAAGATTTGAATCTTTAAGTATTTTCTCTTTTCTTAGAGATCACTGTGCATGGCAACCTCTGTATTGAAGCTAACATTTATATTTTGATGTGAGCCACTATCCTTAGCTATTAATTACATCTTTCTGTAAAAATTTGTGATCCTATTATTATTTTTGAAAATTTATAGAGGTATAAGACTGCAAAAAAATATAAAAGCTACTTAAAATCAATTATATATTACATTTCTTTGTTTTACTTCCATTTAGAAAACTTCAAGCTTACAATTTATATTTATAAATTCTCAACAGAATAAGAAATTGATTATAAAAGCTAGTTTGAAATCCTATTCTTGGGACAATAAACATATACATTTTTGAAATTCTTAAAATGCATGTAATGAATGCAAGCACACATGCATTCACCGTACACTCACTCATACACACGAACTCATGCATACACAAAGGCACTCATACTCATAGTCACTTACACAAAACATACATTCACTGACATATTCACTCATACAAACACTCACACACCCACATACACACTCTCATCCTTTTCTCAAACGTAATATCAAGCATTTACAGATATTCATTTCCTTGTTTCATCTGGATAATAAACAATTAGTTTTATAATTGAATTGTGACATTTTAATTGTGCTATACTTTGTATTTATACACTAAAAATGGTTAGAGACAGACTAATCCATACGTTTTAAAATTAAACTCATGCATTCTTGGGCTCTGAATTCATTATTAATCTTCAAGTTTGGCCTTTTTTTCCTTGTCTTTATATTTATAGGCATCAAACAAACAAATGTTCAAAATTTAAAACATGTGAAAAAGACAATGCTGAATCTATTGCAAAAGGGAAGAGAGGTTAATACTCAACCCTGTTACCTCAGAGTCTATTGCTAGTCTTCATTGCCAAGGACAGTGCTTACATAGGATGAGCCATCTATGCTAATAATTACTGACCAAAGGAAAAGCAAATTTTCTCCTATTTTAGCCGCAACTGGTAATTGTACTACGTGAAGCAAGACTCCTTTTCTTCTCTGGACTGAGGTTTTCACTACCTTAAAAAGCACACTGTGTTGCTTATTAATTTTTTTTAAGAGGTGCTCCTTGGACATTTGCTCAACTGTGTTCATAGTGACATTATTCATAATAGCCAGAACCTGGAAACAACCTTGATGCCCCTCAGCTGAAGAATGGATAAAGAAAATGTAGTACATTTAAACCTGGTGTACTACTGGGCAGAAAAAAAAAATACCAATGGCTTTTTAAAATTTGCATACAAATGGATGAAACTACAAAAAACAATTCTCAGTGAGGTAACCCAGACCCAGAATAGAAAAGCATGGTATGTATTCACTCTTAAGTTGATATCAAATATAAAACAAAGGATAGCCAGTCTATAGACAATGATCCCAGAGAAGCTAGGTGGCAAGGAGAATCCTACGAGAGACATACATGGATCCTCCTGGGAAAGTGAGACAGACAAGACCTCCTGACCAAATTAGGAGGGGGGAAGGAGGGAGGCTGAAAGGAGAGGTGGAGGGAGGTGGAGAACATCGGGGAATGGGATGGTCAGAAAAGGGGGAAGGACAGTGAGGGAGAGAAGGAAAGAGATATCTTGATTGAGGGAGTCATTAAAGGACTAGTGAGAAGCATGGCACTAGGGAAATGTCAAGGTATCCACAAGATGACCCAGCTAAGACTCTAAGCAACAGTGGAGAGGACACTTAACCTGGCTGGCCTTTTCCTGTAATCAGACTGATGATGATGACTACATTAATTCTCATCATAGAACCTTCAACCAGCAACTGATGGAAGGAGGTACAGAGATCTACAGCCAAGCACTGGGTTAAGCTACCAAGACAAGTGCAAAGGAGGGAGGAACAATAATACGAGCATAGGGGTCAAGACCATGATAGTGATACCCATAGAAACAGCTGACCTGAGCAAATGAGAGCTCACTGACTCTGGACTGATAATAAGGGACCTGCATATGACCAAACTAGGCCCACTGAATGTGGGGGACAGTTGTGAGGTTTGGGCAGTTTGTAGGGCCACTGGCAGTGGGGCCAGGATTTATCCTTAGTGCTTGAACTGGGTTCTAGGAGCACATTCCCTTTTAATAAATACTTTGCTCAGCCTAGATATATATTTAGATCAAGGGGAGGGCCTTGGTCTTTCCCTGAAGAGAAGTGTCAGACTTTATTGACGTCTCATAGGAAGTCTTACCCTTTTTGAGGAGTGGATGGGCAGGTGGGGTAGAGGGAAGTGTTGGGCAGGAGGAGGGAGGGAATGGAGATGGCTATGGAAAATGAAAAAAAAATTGTATTAAAATTGTTATTAAAAATGTTTTGTAAATACCACAAAGCCTTGGAGAATTCACAATTAATTGGTTTTTTAAACAAAAGGCTCTGAGAAAAGCTGTCAGAGCCAAGAAACTGGAAGTTTAGTCTGAGTAGGAAACTAGGAATGAGTTTAAGGAAGAAGTTTAGTCAGACTGCTAGTAACTTTAACGTTATCTTAGTTATATGATGGCATTCTCTTGAAATTCATGTTAAAAATCTATACTTTTTCCCAGTCGGCCTCTTCCATTCTTTACTTGTATGACTTTTGAAAATTTATGTTCTTATAGAGGGATTTTAATTTTGGTGGAATAATTAAATGATTTCAGGTAATTTATGTTGATTTGGAAAGGACTTTTGGCTCAAGTTTTAAAACACTTTGGGGGCCAACATGACATCTCAATGGTGCTTGCTGCCAGCTCAGCAATCTGGGAGAAGTAAAGGGAGGATAATCTATAATTTGATATATTGTAAGAAAAGAAACTATTTGCAGTAAAAGAAAAAATGAAAAAAACAAACACAAAATAAAAAATTAATAGTTAAACCAATAATACTGTAGAAACAAAAAACACTGTTACTTCTTAGTCAAGAAGGGAGAGAGACTGTTTCAACAGAACCATGAAGTAATGAATATCCTTCTTTCATGAATTATAATACAACATTTGTAAAATTTAACCGTAACATAAGTTTAATATAGTGCTACTTTAAATGGTAATTTTAGCTCACTTGTGTAAAAATCAAGCAAAAAATATATTGAGTATCTGAATGAAAACCATTTCACAGTTGACCTATATTCTCAGAACATTAATCAGAAAAGGAAAATGTTTTTATTTTTCCCATTAAAAAAGTAGAAATATTTTTCCCAAGGTAAAAATGAGAACTTTGTTGGCTTATATGGACATCTTTCTGAGCCTCTGTGATCACTGCTTTTCTTTCTAGTTTTACCTCACCTAAGGGCATCACATGTCAGGCAAGACATTTAAGCTTTCTCTAGAAGTATATTGTCCTTGGTAGTATAACCTATCAACCTGACACAGTCTAGAATTACTTGAGAAAAATTATCAAGTGAAGACTGCCTTTATCAGATTAGTCGGTGAATATGTCAATGTGGAATTTAAAAAGGAAATATAAATTATACTTTGAAATTATAATTATATCACTCCTTTCTATTCCCAAACTCTCTCATACCCTCACTTGAGCCCTTTCAAATTCATGCTTTCTTAAATTATTATTTTACACACACACACACACACACACACACACACACACACACACACACACACACACACCTAAATCTATTAATACAACCTGCTCTATCCCCTTAGTTTTACTTTTTTTTTTTTAAAAAAAAAATGGATCACTAATTAGGTGGATCTTCCCTGGAGATAATTATTTCTATTATTCTAAAGATTCCTTAGGTGCTCTTACTTCTTTGCTTATGGTGGGGCCCCTTGCGATTTTTCCATTTTCCATGTGATTATAGATAATGGTGTTATAGTTGTTTAGGTCTTGTTTATGTAGCCATATTATTGAGTTATCATTGGAGACACAATCTCACAGCAACTTTTCTGGTCCTCTGGATCATATAATCTTTCTACCTCCATGAGGGATTGTTTTGCTTGTTAATTAATAGAAGGGTTCATTCTATGGTGGATTTCAAACTTCCCTAAGAATGTGGTCCTGGACTGAATTAGAAAACTAGTTTAGCATAAGCCTGAAGGAGCCAGACGGTGAACCAACAAATATTTTTCCTCCACAATTTCTGTATCCAGGTTCCTAAGTGAATTCCTGCCTTGACTTGCTTCAATGTTGGAACAAACTGAGAAGTGTAAATTGAAATAAAATCCTTTCTTCTGTCAGTTTCTAATAGGAAGTGCTTTTTATCAGCCAGAGAATGAATCTAGAACATGCATGTGTATTTGAGAGATATGGTTGTAGTATTTGAAGCATAGTACTATTTAATGGGAAGTAGACAATTTATGAACTATACTTCCAGACATCACACACTTTCCCTTCTATGTTGTCTCAGCATACACCAATAGAAATTATATGGAACATAGCATAGAAATTGCAACACACCCCTGTTTTATAGTCATTAACTTTATAGAAACTTCCTTTTGAATATTGCAATTATAAAAATATATGGAAAACACTGGATATTGGTCCTTTTATGACAATTAAGAAAATGGACTTTGTTTTTCCCGAGTTCACCCTAAACAGGTCATTTGACTTTTTTTGCAATAATCCAGGGAAATTTTTATGTGACAACCAGTTAATAATGAAGAGGGATTTCAAATATATATTTGTGGAGAAAAATGCTTTCTGGGTTTAATAGATTATTTTAAACATTAAAGTACTCCGACAAAGTAAACTGGTGTAGCCATCCATATCAGGAGGATGCTGAAGTCCCATTATTGTGCTGAATAGGGAACTATGTCATAATAAGGCCGCATTTTATTTCTACAATCTACATGCACTATAAAGGAAGTTTCTATGGTCCTAAAAAAGATGAATTGCCCAAAATAGTTAGCATCTAACAAAACCACCAATGATTTAGCCATTCCATGTGGATTCATGGCATATTACTTACTGTAGAAATTATGTAGAACAAAATCCAAAATGTTTTTCATACATATGCATAAGCCTGTATGTCAAATGTGCACACATGAAGGCCTACATCTCCACTTGCACATACGTACATGAGTTTACATGACTTCTTATGTATGAATACACAAGATACTGTATATGCTTTTATACCAGATGTTTGAAGAAAGAAAAGAAAAAGAATTGACTGTAATTGCCAGCTTCTCATAGCCAGGAAAGACCATTTCTATTTAGCCTCAAGAAAAGTGGTGTCTTTCACTCTTTGTGTTTTCTATTTTCTCTGTGGTTGGGAGGCTGTTTGTTGAGCACTTGTAGAAAGATGAGGATTCAAGATGAACTATGGTCCCTGTTTTGATTACGACAAGAGGGGAATAATAGTATTTCTTTAAAAATAGCCAGCCATCCATTTTTCTACATGGAGACAATCAGGAAGATGGGGACAAAAAGGAAAAAAAATAACAGGACCACAAAAAGGCATTTAGTGGCACCATTGATTGTTACCAAAAATTAATTTGTTCATTGTTGTGAACCTTTTCATCGGGAGAAACTCTATCAAGCACAACATGATGTTTGCAGCAGATATCCTCAAGGCAACAAGAGGTAAACCTCATTCCAGGCCTCAGCAAATGCTAACAGTGAAATTGAACAGGAGTGATCAATTCAATTCCAAACAATAACATTTAAACAAATAATAAGAAAGACCTTAGGATCAAGAAAGGACAAAATTAAAAGGCAGTCTTTTGAGAGCAGAGTGAAATTCGAATTAAAAAAGAACCCAGTTTCAATAGATAGAAACATGTTTAAAAGTAAGTACATTTCAAAAATAAATCTATTGTAAGATAAAAATCCTTGACATTGTCTTTGCACACACAAATGTACTTAGGTTCATAGTACTTAGGCACAGAAAGGAAGATGGGCTGCAGAACAGACTTTTTATTATGGTTTGATTGTCTGTGATTGCTATAATGTGGAAGATATTAGGTTGAAGGTAGTCAATATCTTCAATGTTTAAAGGAAAAGAATGGATACTGTATTCTTACTTGTATTTGCTGATGTAAAATACATGAAAGAAGCAACTTAAAAGAGGAAGGATTTATCTCCACTCATTGTTTGAGAAAATATAGTCGCCATCATAGCATGAAAGATATGGTCATGGGTTGCCACTCACATGGTACTGGCCAGTGAGAGGAACGACTCATCATGAATCTGACTTGGTTGTAATTCATAAGCTACACCTCTATATCTCTATATTTGCCAGCTGGTTTCTTATGTATGAATACACAAGATACTGTATATGCTTTTACACCAGATGTTTGAAGAAAGAAAAAAAAAAAAAGAATTGACTGTAATTGCCAGCTTCTCATAGCCAGGAAAGACCATTTCTATTTAGCCTCCAGAAAAGTGGGGTCTTTCACTCTTTGTGTTTTCTATTTTCTCTGTGGTTTGAATAAAAATGGTCTCCATTGTCTCATGTATTTCAATGCCTAGTCACCAGGGAAAGAATTAGAAGTACTAGGATGTATGTGAGGTATATGTGACTTTTGTTAAAGGAAATTTGGTTTTGGTGGTGGACTTTGAGGTCTCAAAATCCCAAG
>NC_022013.1:51792216-51795961 GCF_000317375.1 Microtus ochrogaster
AAAAAAAATACAGTTTATGGAGAGTAAAACGCCAGAAAATAAAATGTTGCAGCTAAGACTGTTCTAACAGAGAAAAAAAAATAAAGGAAAGTTTGATGTTAAATGGAATAATTGGAGAGGTATTCTCAGGGCAAACCCCACCCAGAGTAGTTTCCAACTTCTGCAAAGAAAAGCTTAAGCAGTGAAGGAAATCATCAACAACAAAAAGCTGTTGTAAATGTAATTAAACAAGAGGTTCAAGTCTCAGTCCCATTAAGCAGCAAAAGTTAGTAACTTGGATCGCCAGGTGCTGGCATTAGATTTAAGAATACAAGAAGTGACTGTGGAATCTCCTTTAGAGTGGCTAAGGAAGTCCACTGAGGCCATATATGTGCCAGGGGTGACTCTACATGGAAGTTCAGAGAACCTATTATATGAAACTAAAAAGGTGAAGCCTGAATTGTGTTGGAGAGCCTGAGATGCTGGGGATGCCTGAGTTGTGGGATACCTTCCAGAGAGAGCTGCATACTAGAGAGAGAGAGAGAGAGAGAGAGAGAGAGAGAGAGAGAGAGAGAGAGAGAGAGAGAGAGAGAGAGAGAGAGAGAGAGATTTGTTGCACTCAACAAAGCTGAATGCAGTTGGGGATCTGAAGTGTGCTTTGACATACAAAATGGAGCTATGGGTCAGTAGATGGAGTACAATGGGGGGTTTCCAGGGTCCCTAGAATGAGTTTAGCCTATGGTAAAGACACTAGAGATGTGCTGGGGGTTTTGTTTGTTTGTTTCCTTGTTTTCAAAAATAGTTACTGTACTGGTGTGATGGCTATTTATCATTGCCACCTTCAGTACATCTGTAATTAACTAAAACTCCAAAATGGAGGGGCACACCTGTGAGGAATTTTTACTTAGTTTCAAGTGGGAGGATCTACTTCTAACCTGAATCTTTGGGTTAAGTAGACACATACCTTTATTCCAGATCTTTCGGGGGTGGGAAGACCCAACCCTAACCTGGGACAAATCTTCAAATGGAAAGCCTGTATGAGGATATGGAAGAAGAAAACTTTCTTCTTCAGGATTCCAGAGTACATTGAGTACCAAATGAGACATCCAGCTCCATGGACTGAACAACTACTGGATTTTAGGATCTTCCATTCATAGGCAATCATTGTTGGATTAGCTTGATCATAGCATGTAAGTCATCCTAATAAATTCCCTTTCTTACTATATATATTCTGTAAATTCTGTTACTCTAGAGAATCATGACTAACAAATCTGGCTTGTTTTTTGTCATCTTGACACAAGCTAGAGTCATCTGAAAAGAGGGAACATCAATTTTTTTGAGAAAAGCCTCCATAAAATCCAGTTGTATGGCATTTTCTTCTTTAGTGATTGATGAAGAAGTGTGCCCTTTGTGGGTGGTGTTATCCCTCAGAGGGTGGTACCTTGTTCTATAAGAAAACAGACTGAGTAAGAGAAGATAAGAAGCCTTCCCCCACATCCCATGACCTCTGCATCAGCTCCAGCCTCCAGGTTCCTGCTCTGTTCCAGTCCCTGTTTTAGCTTCCTTTAATGATGGACTACAATGTGGAATTTTAGGTCAAATAAAACCTTTCCTGCCCACCTTGTTTTTGGTCATATTGTTTCACAACAGCAATAGAAACACTAAGACACTTGTAAGCTTCCAATACACAACAGACAGAGCACACATTCCCATTCCAACAAAGAAGATCAGCAGGTGTAAAGGATAATCAGATCACCAAAAACACCAAACCTTGAAGTTCCATGTGTAGCATTTGTAAATCATGAAGCAGTCTTCTTCACTCCAAGGGAATTTGCATCCAACTCCAGTTCTGCTCTCTGATGCGTATGTAGGTTCCTTCCTGAGCTGATGTCACTCAGTGTCTACAGCTCTCCTCAGCAGACCTCTCATCTATAAAATCTCAGGATTTACATTGCAGTTTAGGCTTTAGCTTTAAAGTTTCAGTTTCACATTTTCCAGAGTTAGGGGAGCCTCTGTGTATTTTCTCAAATACGTCTGGGAAACCACTTCTCTAGGTAGCTTGCTAGGTACCCCCTAGGATTTAATCTTCTGAGGTACTATTGTCTTTTCAGGGAGCCTTCTTCCAAGTAGAGGGTTTGTCCAATGCTGTTCAGTGTTGCAGCTTACAGTGTTCCATGCATGAGTTTCAGTACGTCAGCTCCCTTTCTATTGTCTCAGTGAAAAAGGTGAAGTTTCCCTTTACTGGTTTTGATCTCTGAACACTGTTTTGAAATTTTATGAAGACCAAAAGAATTTCAAGCACAATACTAAGAATTCTTTTAACATATTTTCTAATTCTTCAAACAACTCACATCCTAAAAAACTACAGTTCAAAACTCAAAAAAAAAAATCAGGAAATGTATGTGTATGTAATATAAGCACGTAAACCTATAGATCCATTTTCCAACTGAGCAACAAATATTCTTGTAGTGATAACAGGTTCCATGCAAGGTCAGATGATGCCTCTTGTTGTCATGGTTCTTACCTTCTTCCTTGGCTCTTTGTTTATCATAATCTTCCCATTGCAAAAGTGACTGGAGAACAATTGTAGAATGTTCTTAGCCTTATTTAGTCAGACATTTTCCTAATGATTCTGCATTTTCATAATGAGGTTTTGCAGATACGACTCTGTGTCTTTTCAGCACATCGTTTTTAAATAATTATTTTCATTCATGTGATGCATTATTTTCTGTGTGTATTCATGCATATGTGCATGCTTGGGGTGCCTGAAGAGGCCGGTAAAGAGCAACAGATACCATAGAAATCGAGTAAAAGACAGTTGTCAACAACCTGATGGGGTGCTGGGGTGCTAGAAACCAAATTTAGGTCCTTTGGAGGAGTTGCGAGCATGCTTAACCCATGGATTATCACACCACTCTTTTGTATCTCAGTTTTACCTCAGATTCACGAGTTCCAATGCTTTAGTAAAGTTACTAACTGTTAGCTTCCTTCATTTTATAAAGTAACTATCATTTTTTGCACTGAAATGACATGCATGTAAAAAGTTCCTTAAAAGTGTGCTTTATTCAAATATCTATAGCTGACAGTTCGCTGAAAAAATAGCACGCAATCTAAATTTATAAATTTTGGATTTACCCTTAAGGAACAATAATTCTTTTCTACTGTTTGTTCATTTTCTTTCATTATTCAGTAGATATGGATTTTTTTTTTTACTCTGTGGGTGGTAAGCACTTACTCTCATCATTGTTTATCTTTCCCACAAATTGTTCTAGGGCAACTATGAAAGCCAATTTATCCAAATTGACAGCAAAATATGATATAAAGGTAAATGCCTGTGAGCTGGCAAGGACTGTCCCCACATATAGGTGTCATGCCATATAGATGGAGAGCAAAGCCTAACCACAGAAGGATGACCAGAGGACTTTGTTACAATTGCCTACAAGACTGCTCAGCTTTCCTATAATCTGGGTGTGAGAGATTACACTACTGTCAGGTTCACAGGTCACATACCAATCAGCCTCAGACATCTTGCCTGTAGTTTCTCACAGGTTCTATGTTAACCAGGCCCAATTTTATGCTGCCTTGTGGTACAGTATCGCCATTACTCCCCACCAGGGACTTGTTATAATTAAAAGAACTCTCAGAGATCCAGTTCCAGGACCTGAAAAGTGAGCATTGTTTAGACAGAAGTGAACAATGCTGGAAGTATGAGTGAAGCAGTAATAAGGTTTGGTTATTGGGTTTACTTGTGTAATTTGCTTAGAGG
>NC_022013.1:51796222-51798312 GCF_000317375.1 Microtus ochrogaster
TGCTGGGAATTGAACTCAGGACCTTTGGAAGAGCAGGCAGAGCTCTTAACCACTGAGCCATCTCCACAGCCCCGCATGATTATGTTAAACAGCACCAGCAATTCAGGACATTGGGCAGAGTAATCTCTAGCTCTGTTTTTAGACTCAAAGTTTCTGGATTCTGGTGAGCTCTCCAAGGGAAGCAATGCATTATGTGCCTTTCTAATGTGATTCCTTGGGGCCTGCCAAACACATGAAGTCCTAAGACAAACCTAACCATGTAAACTGACACCAGCCTCACCCAGTCTTGGTGATTTTTCCTTTGCTGATTGGTTCAGTTGATACCACCATGCGTTGACCTATATATTTGTTTTTATTATTTCTCCAGCACATATAGCTTCCATTAAAGTCTCATGTAGTGAAGCAAGGGAAAAAGTTTCTTGAGTGATTAACATGCAGAGCCAATGTGAGAAATGCCAAGCCCTGTCTAAGATTCTAAGGCATTGGTTATGTCTTGCTTTATTCAAAACAGAAAGGAAAAAGTGTGCTCCACATTTTTAGTAGAGACAAATTTAATTAGAGACATAAGAAGCAATTATTGATAGAAATCATTGTTTAGTTATAGTTTATCTATCAGATACATTCCCTTATACTAGCAGTTAGCACTAAACAGTCAAGTGTCAGAACAGCTGATTCTATGGAATTCACACTTTTTGGAAATTGTGGATTTATGAAACACTTTGGAAGGTTGAAGTCATTTATAGTATAGCACATGTCATCTATAACAGCTGAATGGTGGAAATGAAATGTGTGCTCCATGCCAGAGGTTTCAGAACACCTTCACCTTGTTTATTGGAGAAGCTCCTCTACTGCTTCTTGGGATTTTGTTCAAGATCCAGGCCCACTTAGTGATGTCATTTCAAAAATCCACATGGATTGCTGTAGTCTATTAACATGGCTCTCAGAAAGTTTATATAGAATATGTATCTAAAGAAAATATTTCTTCTTCATCAAATAGTTGAGTAAAAAGCATGAAATGAAAAATGGCTTATACACCAAAAAATTCAAACACAGCACCTATAAAGACTTTCTCATATGACAGAGACTATGCCTGATATACAGGAAGCAATTGTGAATACCACAGGTAGATTCTTTGTTTCCTGAAGATGATAGAGATGGTGGTAAGACAGAAATAGACTGACAATGTAAATATAATTAGTCTATATTTTTAATAATGCCTTATTTTAAAAACAGGCATAAGAAAGTCACGTTTTCTTAGGCTTTATTCTTTGCTAAATCCTTCTAGTCTTAAAAAATGTGTCATATTTTTATATCTAATAACTTTCTATTTCCCGTGATAACATATAATTTCCAACAGCACAGAGGTATTTTCAGCCTTGGCCACTGTACTAGGCAAAACCATTGCATCTCAGACACTATATTCCTGCCCTAATTCCTACAAACAGAGAGTGTGTTACATTATATAGCGAAGAATTATAATGGCAGGCTAAATCTGCTAATCATCAGATCTTAAGACAAAGAAAGAGAGGAAAAAAGAAATGTCAGTGTTAAAGATTTGCTCCAGGGATTTTGTCTTCAGCAAAGGAATGTAGGCGATGTCTAAAGGCAAAGGAGCAAGAAGTCATCTGCACCCAGTGGGAACACATCTGTGGAAACATGATTTCAGAAATTCAAGAAATACCTGATAATATTTTTTGTTATGTTAAGTCGTGAAATTTGTGTCATTTTTGATTAAATACTGCCATTACTAACCAGAAATTTATTTTATATCATTTTGTCCATGTAGTCTGTACCACAGACATATATATTGTACATATATATGTATGTGTTATAAACAAACAAAAACCATTCATTTTGGAACATGATACCAGAATTTAATTGAGACATAAATCTTAAGAGAGGTCATGGAAATATACAATAACCATATATATAAATAAAAGACATTTTTAGTATACTATTAAATTAATTTATATCTAATATTTTACATGTTGCATATAGAAAGGTATGTTATATTGAAATATTTTAGCATTTTGAATTCAAAACATAAAATTTTGAATTATTTTAAGGTCAGTGTGCTAATTTTTTTCCAG
>NC_022013.1:51798677-51807241 GCF_000317375.1 Microtus ochrogaster
GCATAAGCTAGCCAGGCAGCCGGGGTGCAGCCGGGGTGCGGCCGGGGTGCTGGGGATGCAGCCCCGCCACACCAATTACTACAATCATCACTTCCTTTTTTAGACAAGAGCCTCATGTAACCTACACTAGACAAGTATCCTTGTCCTCTGATCCTCTTGTCTCTATTTTCTGAGTCTTTAAAAAAATGCATATACTGTTACACCCAGTTTTTATGAAGTGCTGGCGATCATTCCCATAGTTACTTGCATGTTAGATAAGCATATTGCAAACTGAGCTACATCCCAGCGCTAAAGGTGTCTCCTTGGCTAGCCTTGTGTTCATGATAGCGAGCTTCATTCTATTTTAGCACTTGCCTGCTAACTTGAGGTACTGCAGCAAACATGAATGTTCCTGCAGCTTTTCTCAAATCATTTCATGTTCAGCATTAGATGAATTCTTAGACAACATTACCGAGAAAAATTATAATCAGAGTCATGGTAATATTAGACCAACACCATCATAATATTACTATTTTCTCAGCTGTATCTCTTCAAATCACTGCCACTTTCTTCTCTCAGTGTGTCAGCTCATTATGTTCCTGGTTCGGTATGGTAGCCCATTTTTCTCCATAGGAGATACAGACCTAGACCTCTATGTATGCCTGATACATTGCATAAAGTATTGAACCCTATAATTTGGTACTTTTTCTATTTTAACCAAGCAGTAACCACTCACTGTGAGCCAACTTCACAGTTTAAAGTAGAAGAGCATATTTTTTTTTACTTGCTCAGTTTCACAGAAGATGCATTCTCACCCACTGAGCTTAGTAAGCTCGTCTTGCCATTTCCTTTTGCTCTCTTTCCTCTTAGCAGAAGTGTTTTAGCACTCATCTTTGTTACCTCTTAATTGTCAGCATTTCTAGCCTCATATTTGGGGACCATTTTTAAGTAATATGAGGACTGGTTGAACATAAATACTCTAATCTCTTGAGAGTCAATTTGATAAATGATAAAGGTACTAACAGATGGATAACATATACAAAGTGGACACATGGAGAGTTATAGTTAGAGACTATTCTATTATAAGTGTAAACAATTGAAAGTTTTCATGAATGCCTGGGGTTCTGAATAAGGTTGTAAGAGATGTATTGAAGATACTGGGTTCATGTGCAAAGGAATAATGACTCAGAAAATATATGTGACACCAGTCAAGAGAAAGAGATAAGGCCAGTGACACTTAGGTTGTTTGTTATTATTGTTTAGTGGCCTTGTTGCACGTGGAGTGAAGAGGGAAGATAAAGACTTCAGAACAAAGTTGGGAATCAAGTTTTTAAGCACTAGCTTTAGCTTTCTTAGGTTAAGAGTTTCTTTTACCACCAAAGTTTTGTAGATAGCATATTAATTTTCACAGTAAGGCAGTTACAGGTGTTTAACTTGCATACAAAATAGTTAGGAGTATTGTTGGGGTGCAGTGTTTTAGAGGATCTCTCTCTTTGAGAAAAGACATAAAAATGTTTCAGTTTTTTTTTTCTCTCACCACTGCAGAAGGGTATGTTCATGAACCCTAAGACCCTTGAAGATATCAAATGCATTTTCAAAACTAATGAATGATAAAAATTGCCTCAGATTCTTTTTGTCTGTCTTTCTGCTCACTGATTGTACTTCGTGTTATGACTGTGTTCAGTTATTTCCGATGCTCTAGCAATCCTATATAATCATGACATTAAAGTAATTCTCAGGTTTTCCTTCCCCTTGACAAGACATCACTGTCTCAAATCACTTTGGATGTTTTCAGAGTAAATTATACTTTCTTCTACCTTCCGTCTTTGTGTCTTGGTCTTGCTTCTTAAAAGCAACTTATTTTTTGCTTGAAATCTATTTCATATCGTTCTCTTTTTGCACATGTACTTCCAAAGTTCATATCAGAATCAGAAGATCCAAGTATCTCTTCATAAACCTGTCCTTTTACAACTCCCTCCCATAACACTTTGCATTAGGCAAGAAACACTATTTATATTACCTAAATATTCTGTCACTTTTCATGAAAGGCCTTTGGCACAATCAATGGTGTGCAACAACGTGCTCTATAGAAATGCAGCAATTAATTGTGAAAGTCCTTTAAATTAAAAAAAAATATTTCCAACCCCCAAAATCGTTTTTGTTAGAGTAAGTTTGGTGGCTTGCCAGTTTTTGCACCCAAAGCAAGTGTGGGAATGGCTCTTTGTATCTTGCATCTGTGTGTATGAGTGAGGCCTGAGTCCTTTCTGTATTTCAGGACTATTGCCTTAATGCAAGCATTGTACATACTGTGTTGAAATGACCAGTACTTTTACTTATAAAGAACTATCTACCTTGGGGTACAGATAAGGTTTAGTTCAAACAGTCCTTTGCTCAAATCAAATAAGAAGCAAAATAAATCATAGGAGGGTAGACACTGAAGGAAGAAGATCTAGCTAAACTGGCTAAGAAAGGGAAAGAAAAAAGGCAATACTTGTGATTATGTTGGAAAGACTGTTTCCAGAGAACTGAATACCCGATTTCCCTCTGTCATAACAATGTACTCTCCGAATTTAATTCTAATTATTTGTTTTTGTTCAGCTTGTGAATATTTTTACTCCAACACAGAACACTTTCAAATAATTCCAAGTATATTTATTTTCCCTGCCAGATCATTGTATGTAATCTGTTTTTAATATAATTGTTTTTACTTTAGTCGAATCTTGGTTGACTTTTCTTATTTTTCCTTTTGTCTAAGTGAATCCATGGTGAAGAAATTCAGCTCAACTTGTAAAAATTACTTCAAATCAATATCTTAGAAGCCTCAAATTCAGAGATGTATCATAACCTGGAGCTGGAGAAATGGTTCAACAGTTAAGAGTGTGTACCAACTTGTTGCTTTGTGTCTGCAATTAAATACTGGCCAAAGTAATTGAGGGAAGAAAATGTTATCTCCTTGTCATGCATGAAGTCAAAGCAGGAACTTGGAGACAGGAACTGAAGCAGAGATCACAGAGGAACGCTGCTTGCTGTCTTGCTTCCATGTTCACATCAGCTCACATTCCTTTATCCAACCCAGATCCTCCAGCTGAGGTGGACTAGATCCCAATCCATCAATTAACAATATGAAAAAAAAATGCACCAATCTGAGAGAGGAAATTCCTCAGTCTGTGTTCCCTCTTCCCATGTGTCCTAATTTGTATTGAACTGATAAAGACTATCCAGCAAGGACTATTTGGTACTCTTCCAAAAGACCTGATTTTGTTCCCAGAACCCATGTTGGACACTTCACAGCCTATAATGCTAGCTGTATAATGAATCCGGTGTTCTCACCTCTGCTGTCATCAGCAAACATAGAAAACGTATACACATACACAAATAAAATAAATCTTTATCAAAAGAAATGCACCGTAATCCAAATGGAAAATATCTAATCCACTCCTTTCCTTCCTTAATGTGTTCTTTTTATCAGCAGAGGGAGATTACAAGTTTGGCATATTTAACAAACCACCCATGTCTTAATCATTTATCATTATGTAAAAAAAAAACTCCATGGAGGTTTTATTTAATGATTCTTTTTCTGATTTTTGATTTTTAATTCATACTTAAAGTTAGCAATTTAACAAATGTGGAAGTTTTCACTCTAAGAAATTTAGGTCACCATTACTCACATTAATATACATCAGTAATGACAACATGGAAGCCCATAACATTCATTTACCTCTGAAGTGTTTCTAAGAGTTAGCAAGAACCATGCGCCAATTTCAGGCCTTGTCTGTGTCCATTTATCAACATTACTGAACCAGATGGCCAAATAAGCGTCTGCCTTGTGTTCCAAATGGTGAGAAACTGGTGACAGAGGGACAATTGCCTTTCACCTGTGATCACATTTCTACAGATGGGCATAATAAAGCTCAGCAAATGTGTCTTTCCTTTTCATCTCTCTTAGAAAGGGATGTGTTCTTCTCGAATATACTACTTATGTATTTACTGCGTATTTTGCTTATAGAAAACCGCTATTATACTCTCTACATGGTGTTTATAACCCTGAATCAATATAGACTTCTCATGGGAACAACATGTAGGGTAAGTTCATTTCGTGTTTTGAGGTGACACAAATGTTAATTTTTAGATTTCTGTGTTGCATATTTCCAATAAAAGGCCCAATAGAAAAAGCTAACACAGCCTGTGTCTAGAAATGTCGTGGGGATATTTTATTCCCCTCCATTCACATGTACATTTGTTTGAAAAAAAACTTTCCACTAGTGTCTAAAATAAGGAGTATTTAAGTAATTACACCTTGAGGGCACTGTTTAAAGGAATTAGAATACTTTCTTTTTCCTTGTTTACTTCTGACACTGCTTCCATAACAGAACAAGGATGAGAAGGTCATCACTGAAGCCATAGCATCCTCTTCTTGAATCACTGTGTGAAGCAATGGCCTGGGGCAGAGCTGTATACTAGCGATTGTTGAGGAGCACAACAGTGTGAGTTAAATGGGCCACAAGAAACGTGCTCCAGAGAGCAAAAGGTACAGTGAGTTCTCACCTGGGGAGTCATGGCGATCCAATTCACTTAAAAACCTTTGTGACATCTTCTTTTTATCTTAAAATTTTTATTCAATTTTAATACCAACCATAGTTCCCCCTCTCTCTTCTTTTCTTTCTCTCCACCATCTCCCTGCTACCCACCCCTAGTCCACTCATCAGTAAGGGTAAGGCCTTCCCTGGGAAGTCAACAAATTCTGTTGAGCACATTAAGTTGAGTCAGGACCGAGCCCCTCCTCCCTACAATAAGGCTAAGCTAGTCATCCAACTATAGAGAATTTGTTCTAAAAACCATCTCATGCACCAAGGATAGATCCTTGTCCCCCTGCCGGGGCCCTTCAAACAGAACAAGCTACACAGCTGTCACCCATATGCAGAAGGCCTAGTTAGGTCACATGCAGGCTCCCCAGCTGCCATTCAAGAGTCCATGAGCTCTCACTAGCTCAGGCCATCTGTCGCTGTGGGTTTCCCCATGATGATCTTAACCCCTTTGCTCATATAATACCCCCTCCCTCTCTTTGACTGGACTCCTGGAGCTCAGTCTGGTACTTGGCTGTGAATCTCTGCATCCATTGCCATCAGCTACTGGAGATGAAGATTCTATTATGACAGTTATGATAGTCACCAATCTGAATACCGGGGAAGGCCAGTTCAGGCACCTTCTCAACTATTACAGTAGTCTTTGCTGGGGTCATCCTTGTGGATTTCTTGGAATTTCCCTAGCACAAGGTTTCTCCCTACCTTATAATGTCTCCCTCTACCAGGATGTTGTGTTGTCTTCTTAAATATTGTGTACAATATTGTTGATTAACCCTCAAGGCCTGTCTTGCAATGACATACTATTTTTAACTCAGCCCAACCTCTTAAGGTTTCCATTATCTCCCTTGACTGCACCACTAGAGAGGGCAAGAAGGAACAGTTCCCAAAGAAGCAGAGAGACTGGAGTTCACTGTGACCTTGGGGACTAGAGCAGCAGCAGGGAGGAGAGCAGAGTTTATTTGGGGGAGGGGAGGCGGTGATTGGAGATGCCTGTGCAATTTAGCACTGAGCGATGAGTTCATATGGTGTCACTACGCTCACCTTCCTTACTTCATCTGACCCTGCGTGACATATTATAATGCTTTATAATGCATCTCACATGTGATGTTTTCTTGTATGTTTACTTTCAGCCTTCTGTACTTTGCAGATTCTGATGGGTGAAGACATTCCTATCAGGTGTCATATATATTTCTGCTGCAGCACCAGAAACCTTATAGGATGGACTCAAGTGAGTTCACCAGATTTTAAACATCTGTACCTTTAGTTTACCATGCAGCATTAGATACATTCAACGAGTGAGATCTGACTCTTTTGGATGACTTGGTGTGATGTGAGTTTTCCCCGGTCCTCATAACTACAAGAATCCAGTTTTCCAACAGTTTAAATCATTAGCCAGTCTCCTTCATAGCAGTGTCGCAAGGAATGGAATCCACTTGTAGAAAAAGACATGTCCTTGTCTCTCCCCTTATGGGTTAGTGCAGTGGATATGTTAGTGACCTGGCTGGCCGACTACCACAAGGAAGGTGGATAACTTAAGACCGTGTATCTGTTCTTCCCAAAATTCTCATCCTATAGTGAAGCCTCCTGGTTTGGTTGGATCTGACTGCTTTTCTTTTACTTTTTATTTTGTTTTATTTCGATTTTTGCTTTTTCTTTTTATCTTATTTACTCTTGGATGCTGACTAGAGTCTAAACATGCTTCTAAACTCCTTTATACTTGGTGCTTCTTTGATTTCCTTTTAAAACTTTCCTACCTCCCTACCATGTAATCTTTTCCATTCTTCTCTGTGCAGCTGCTAGATTTCCAACGTGCCTGTTTTCTGGTTCTCTTTATGAAACTCTAAGGATGGGTCCTCAAGATTCTGTTTATATCCATTCTTTGTCCTCAAGTGTCTCTTACTATCTGTTCTTAAATTCTTAGGAGACAAAGAACTTCAAGAGGGGACAGTGATTTTCCCAGTATCTTACAATGGTTTTTACTGGGACTCCCCAGGATTTCCAGTAACACTTCTTTCCTACTTTTCATTCTTTAATAGGCAAAAGGAAAAATATCCTTGGCAGAAACCCTAGATGGCATCAGTTTCTTCCTTGGAGTTTAAAAACAGAGGCATTTTTAAGTTTCCTACCTAACAAATGTAGATTGTACAACATGATGCAAGTTTGTGGATAAAGGGCATTAGAACCCTGAAAAATAACTAATAAACACAAGGACAGTAGACACAGGAGCATGAGGATAGACGAGGATAATGGCTGTTGCAAAAGTTAAAACAGAAGATTTGCTACAAATACCGATTATTTTTTTCTAATTTATCAATTTCTCTGGTATACTAATGCCAAGCTTAAAGATCTGCAAATAGCTCATGGACCCAGCCGTCTCTTTCCCAATGTATTGTACAGAGAAGGGGAGTCTCTATATGACAGATGACAACAGTTTTCAATCTCTTTTCCCTTGCTCTTCATTATGGAGGACATTTTCAGCATAATAGGGAGCCTTTCTTTTAGTAGCACATCTGTTCCTCTTCTGCTGTCTTCACTTGAAATCATAAGTTCTTTCCTGGGAATGCAGGATTGGTGACAAGTACAGATGATTATGATGCAATAATCAGGAACTATGACTTCAGGTGGGTAATAATAGTTAAGAAACCAGGCCTTTGCTGCCAACTGAGTTCCCTCACTGGAAATGAGGAAAAGGAAGGGCTAATGATGTTGAGTGCTGTTCAGAATAGCCTGAGAATTCAAAGCCTTCTCAATCTGATTGTTCTGATCTGAGCTTGCCTGTTCCTTATGACTGTGTCACAGCTATGGGTGCTGAAATAACTGATTATTGTCACTTATGCATAATGCATACTTCTGTATTTCAAATCACTGCCACTTCATTTTTACATAGTAGAAAGAGTTGAATCCTCTATGAAACAACATCTAATCAGTTTCTAGCTGAAGCATTTTGTTCTGTGATTTGGGGCATACTAATTAATTATTTTTAGTTTCAATTGTCTCTTTAGTAAAGTCATAGATAAAAATACCATTTCATTCTGAAAATATAAATATGCCTACAATCACACCTGACCCACAGATGTGCTCATTATATAGAAGTTATGATTACTTTTTCTTCTCTGAAAACCATCTTAAGCCTCAAATAACATCAGTATCTTGTAGATATAACCTCTTATCTTAGATAGGATTTGCTGAAGTCCCTTTATTCTAATTCCCCATTTTGCCTTTTAGTATAGATAAGCTAACTTCTATATTCTACCAGCTTTATCTGTCGATGTAAAAATTGGTTGCTCCTAACTAAATTTTTAAATGGCAATAATTGTGTGTGTATATGTGTGCCAAAAGATAAAATATGAATAGCTTTTAATATTACCAAGTGTGTGTGTGTGTGTGTGTGTGTGTGTGTGTGTGTGAGAGAGAGAGAGAGAGAGAGAGAGAGAGAGAGAGAGAGAGAGAGAGAGAAGTTACTGACTGGCTTTGAATTTATAAACTTCCTGTCAGGCCAGTGCTGGTGTTACAGGTATTTGTCACCACTTTTGACTAAGCATTTATTTTAATATACTTACTATATTTATTAGCTCCTCAACTAGGGGTCGGTGTTCCTGAGCTCCATCTTGTTCCGTGTTAGGACAAAAGGTTTTTGAAAGAAAGTCTCTCTGTGCAGTCCTGGCCAACCTGAAATTTATGATGTAGACAAGGCTGGTTCCAAACTCTCAGAGATCCCACCTGCCTCTGCCTCTTAAGGTTGTGATTGTACCTTGTACCACCACAGTTAATGAAAAAAGATTAGTTTATAAATAACAACAAAGATTTACAAATTGATATCCGGCATCCTATGAAATTAAAAAGAATCTCCTACACTAACCTTGCCCATTGATAATTTGTATTTGTTAATGTTAGTACAATGGGTTTATATTTGAATTCTTTTTTTTATTGAGAAAAGGAAAAAAAAAGTTTCCAGCCTCCCATTTCCCTCCCCCTCCTCCTACCCTTCTCCCCTTCCCCCCC
>NC_022013.1:51808086-51821250 GCF_000317375.1 Microtus ochrogaster
CTAGAAACCAATTATGAGTGAGTACATCCCATGTTCATCTCGTTGGGTCTGGGGATGTAGCTGAGAGGTAGAGCACATGTTTCGCATATATTTGAATTCTTTAGCTACTGACTTTTTGCTGAACGCTATGTTGGTGAGATTCTGACTTACCTTGGGTTTATTGAATTCTAAATATAGAATTTTCTCTAGCTTAAAGTTATTTTCCAGAAAAGAACACACTTTCTGACATTGGTGGGTGTTTCCAGGTTGCCAGGTGATTTATCTTCAGGAATGGACAGCTTGCTTTCCTATTTGCCAGAGTTCATATTAACTGACATATAGTAACTTCCCCATGAAGGAAAGTTGTGTTTCTCCTTGTTGAAGAGATCTGTGCTCATTGAGAGGTCCCTTCACCTTAACTCAGACCACACCGTATAGTATCCATGACATTTTCCAGGGTGTGATGCTGTAAGTCTGAAATGCTTCTCATGGTTGTATGATGGATTGTATGTGAAATGTCCCCCAAAGTCCCCAATGTTTAAAATTTATACCCCAGTGTGAGGCACTGTTTCAGAATGTTGTGAGATCTTTATGAGATAGAAGGTCATTGGAGAAAGTGGGTTTCTGTAAGAAAACTTTGAGGATTTATTAAAAGTTCAGATCCAATTCCTGTCTGCTTTCTGCTCCCTGATCTGTTGAGATCCTGAGGGGAGAGTGGACTTTATGACTGGGGTGGCCTTTATGAACTGAATTCTCTTAAACAATGAACTACAGTAATCATGTCTCCCAAGAGGTTGCTTCTAATGGGTATTTAGTTATAGAGATCAGAAAAGTAACCAGGTCTCCACTAAGACTATCCTCAGCCCACCTTCTCCCTCTACCATCAATACTTTCTTCACTTCCTTGAATCCATTTCCTTCATGCCAATCTTTTTTTTTTCTTATCATCTTCTTCCTTCAGAATCACAACTGTGACAGACAGAATAAGGAAGCCTGTACCCATGGTTGTGAAGAAATTAGAGGCTTCATATCTAGCTACTTTGATATACTGGCTGAAAGAAAGTGTCAGCCCTTAACAATGTAAGTTGAACATTGACCTAAGTGCAACACCGATTGATAAAAACTGACTTCTGGCAGGACAGAGGAAGTAAAAAAAATGATTGATAATTTTCTCCCAGGAAACGAGAGAGAAAGATATCCATGATATCTGCATGGATAAAACTGAACTTACCTATTTGGGACTTTGATGCTGTTATTTGGGCACACATCATTTGAAATAATATAGGAATCAGGCTTGTTACCTGTGGTGATGTATATGTGTAAGAATGCACAGAGGCATTTTCATGTAGAAAATCACAAACTAAACAATTGCTTTCTTTTAAAATGTTGGCAATATAAGCTATGAATAATTTCAGTCTGCCTCTGAGCCTAAAAGATCTATTTATAGTTGTTCAGCATTTATATTTATTTATCCTAACTTTAAAAGGTAAAGATACTGCCAAAAGAGAAAATATGAATAGCTTTTAATATTACAAAGTATATAGAATCAAAATGTCTTTGACGGGGAAACATTGTTACATTTGAATGGCTCATCAGCCCTTCGATGCAATAGATTTAAAGTGCACAGAGAAGGTGAGAACGAGAAGTTCCAATAGCAGTGCCTAGAAAGCAATGGCAGAATGGAGGAGACCTAAGAGGATGAGAGCACTATCTGTTGATTGAAACAGGAAAAATCTTAAATTGAATGGAAGGATGCTATGTTTGCAAATGTGTATGATTATTTTGTTAATCAAGAATAAAAAAGAGAATAAACTTCTAAGTGCTCTAAGTTCATCATGATATATCATAAGCCTTATGAAGTTATCACACTATGCCTCATAAATATTTTATTAACATTGCAGTATTAAAAATAAATTTTAACTAAAATTTAAAATTCAAAATGACAATAAGCATAGAATCAATAGAAACTTTAATGTTTTTTATTTATTATGTTTATATGTATGCATATGAATGTGTGTGCATGTTTGTGCTTCAGCAGACATGTGAAGGTCAAAAATGCATTCCCATAGGATTCTGCTTTGCCCTTCTGCTGTGTGGGTTCTGAGGACTGAGCTCAGCCCATCAGGCTGTGGCACGCTCCCTCAGCATCATGTTATCTTTAGTCTTGTCCATTATTGTTGGCATACTGTCTCCTAAAGCTTTCATGACTTTTTGTTGTTCTTGTTTGTTTACTTGCTGTTTTACAGTCAGGGCTTCACTCTGTAGACCCAGCAGGCCTAAAACTACTATGTAGAAGGTGTTGGCCTAAAATTCACAGATATCCATGTGCCTGTACCTCCCAAGTTCAGAGATTGAAAGCATGAGCACCATATCCAGTATCTTTCCTTTATTTTGATTATCATGGGGCATGAAAATATTTGTGTTTAACAGAATACTTTACAAACTGAAATGAAATGTCATACCTTCTAATTAATGTCATAAACCTATTAAACAGAAAAATTGCCATATCATTATTGTAACAGCTACTGAAAAAAACATGGTATTCTATAGAATAAATGAGTATCTGGCTCTGTTTTCAGTAAATTTCTGTGTTTCCTGATCCTCCCATCTCCGTACAAAAATCACATCAGATGGAGAATTAGAATTGAATACCATGGCTCTTCATAGGGTCCAGCAGACATTATTAGCACATTTTGATACATTCTCATCTTACCACAGCAATATCTAATGTCATCACTGTTACAGTTCTGGAGGGAAAGATATCCTGACTTGTCAGGAACTCAGGCTATACCTTGAGCTGCAAACTGACAAGCTGCTGGAGCTGCAATAGGACAGCTCCGGAGGGAAAGGCATCTTGACTTGTTGGGAAGTCAGGCTATACCTGAACTTGGTGTGGTGGGGATGGTCTCCCTGCAGGATGTAACAATCCCACTCCTCTCCTAGAAAGAGCCCTTACAGCTGAGGTTTGCTCAGAGTCCCTAAGAGAAACGTCCTAGCAGATGTTACTATTTCTTCTTCTGCTCTGCTCCCTTCTGGCCCAAGATGCTGTTTCTTCTGCTTTACTCTGCTTAAGGGAAAACCCCTGGCTTTAGCAAGATCCTCCGTCTCCAGTGAAAAGTTACTTTTTCTGCTCTAATAGTAAAGGGAGTTTCACAGCAGGTGTAACTGTTTCTTCTGGGTTTTCTGCTCAGTTCCCCTAGGGGAACATGAAGGCTCTTCTGTTCTATCCCTGAAAAAGAAGATCCTCACTCAAACACTCTTTTAAGACAAAGATTTATTTAGGAAGAGTTAAAGAGAGTGGCTGCTTCTGTCAGGGTGCAAAAGGACAGCCCATATCTAAACTGTACAGGGGACTTATCTAGGGCTTCTTAGGGGTGAAGTTTTCCCAAGGAGAAGATTTTTATGCTCAGATATTAGTTAGTTTTCCTGGTCAGGAATTGGTTGGTCAGGGGCAGAGTTGGCTCTGGTTTCAGGGACAAACTGTATTGCTGTAAATGGCTTTTATTTTTTTTTTTTTTTTGGCTCGAGTTTTGTGGCCAAGGAATATTTCTTTCACTGGCTCTGGTTCCAGGGCCAAAGTGTGTTTGGCTCTGGTTTTAGAGTCAGGGTGTGTTCCTTAGGTTCTGGTTCTGGGCTAAAGTGTTTCTTTCACTGGCTCAGGTTTCAGATCCATGGTGGGTTTCCTTCACTAGCTCTTGTTTCAGGGTCAGGGTAGGTTTCTTTGGCTGGCCCCCTTTTTCTATACCCAGCAGATATTATTAGAACATTTTGATAAATTATCATCTTTTAACAGCAATATCTAATGTCATGATTTGTATTTTAAGGGAGAGTATGTCCAAAACAAATGAGCTCTCAATTATTTTTCCTAATTAAATGTGTTATGTCAAGCTCTGTGGGGGGCAGGTGGAAAAATTTTTAGTTCAAGGTCAAACTGGGCTGTATGTAATAAGACCCTGTCTTAAAGAACTGAGAAAACAAATTCCTATGGATATAAGATTTAATATACATAACATATACATAAATGTATAGCATCTAATATACAGAAAAATTGGCTGACACTGTATGACTAAATTGACAATGAATGGTGGGCTGAAAAGGAAGTTAAAATTTGTCCTCCATTCTGGAAACATGGCTCTCACCAGGTAAAAGTCCTTTGTATGTAAACCTGACGAGTTGAGTTGGATCCTTGGAAACCCAGGGGTATATAAAGGGCCATTGACTTTCACAAAGGCTCCATTGCACTTCTGTACACACACACACACACACACACACACACACACACACACATCCCAATGTAGGAATAAATTGACTTGTTTGCATTTACCAATTAAAGAACGAATATCGCACCGAGTGTGGTGGCACACAACTTTGATCCCAACATTTTGGGGGCAGAGACAAGAATTTCTGAGCTCAAGGCCAGCCTGGTCTACAGAGTGAATTCTAAGACAGCTAAAACTACACAGAGAAACCTTATCTGGAAAAAACAAAACGAAACAAACAAGTAGTAACACCACGAAAGAATGTTGCTTTGTTTGCATCCAGAAAAATTATAGATGTAAAAACTTAGGACATAAAAAATTAAATGGCTTTCTTTGGGTACAGTCAACAATAACCACACTCCCTGAGAACCATCAAAATCTCATTCAATTGTTGTGCTGCTTCATTCTTTGAGTCTCTTGCATGTCACGAATTCTCAGCCATTGAGTAAATTGAGGACTTTCACAGGTGTTTCAAGAGTGCTTGTCACTTTCTAAGAAACTCAAGTCAAGATAGTATTAGATTGCTATTTGCACATCTGCTTTCTCTGATGAATGAACCTGAGTTTTAAGATACAATTTTTAAAATAAATGTTGTTTAAGCAAAAATAGTTACATGATATTTTACAATTAAATACAAATTGTAACTGAAAGACAAGATGGCCCAGCAGCTTCATGGAGGGTTGAGCAAGCAGGAAGGAGCTCCTCCTCTACTTTAGGGCATTAGTCAAGTCCACTAGAACAGCTCATTTTACTAAGGTCTATTTTTGAACTTTAATTAGACCATTTCACTAGTCGGGAAAAAGGATTGTGTATTATAAGGTTACATTAAAAGGCCTGAATAAAATTGTTTCTTGCACAGTCTCTCTGGCTCTGGTTCACTGAAAGTTAGTGTGGGAGCTACCCCTAGCCCCTTTCTGAATGAAGTTTGAGATAACTATGGAAGTTTGTTCTGTGGCTAAGCTGTAGCATAAATAGGATAGCTTAAGGGGTTCATCATAAAATGTGCTGTAGTTTGGCAATCATCCCCAAAAGATAGCTTATGTGAAAGTGTACATCTGAGAAGATGGAGATATTTACAGGCTGCTGGGTCTTTTTGTCAAAAGACAGAATTATTAATTCTATTGAGTTACTTTGGTATTTTATTGATTATACATGTATGTTCTTATATAAATATTTTATTTAAAATATAATGAATATGTGTTAATATAATATATGCATAATTATTGGTCTAAGTATCTAAGTACTAGTTCCAAAGGCATCATGGAACAGAAATTGATATTTATCTTTTTTTCTTAAATTTTACTTAATTATATGTCTTTATCTGTGAATGAGTATGTATGATTGTGCATGTGTGTATGTGTGTGTGTGTGCATACGTGTTATGCGTATGTTATTTAAAGATATTCATGCCGGGGGGGGGGGGTTGTTGGGGAGCTGCGGGCCTCTTCCCACAGTCTGGCCTCTGTCCGCCTGGCTAGCTTATAGCCTGAAATAACAACACACAAACTGTATTCATTTAAACACTGCCTGGCCCATTAGTTTCAGCCTCTTAACCCATTTCTAATAATCTGTGTAGCACCCCAAGGTGCGCTTACCGGGAAGATTCTAGCCTACATCCATCCTGGGTTGGAGCTTCATCACATCTGTCCAGGAGAGGGGAGCATGGCGTCTGAGTTTACTTCCTCTTCCTCCCAGCATTCTGTTCTGTTTACTCCGCCTATCTAAATTCTGCCCTATCAGATGGGCCAAGGCAGTTTCTTTATTAGCTAACTAATGACCTTCCTCCATCAGGTGATGGTAGAGCACACCTTTAATCCCAGCACTCGGGAGGCAGAGACAGGCGGATCTCTGGGAGTTTGAGGCCAGCCTGGTCTACAAGAGCTAGTTCTGGGACGGGCACCAAAGCTACAGAGAAACCCTGGCTACAGAGAAACCCTGTCTCAAAAAACCAAAAAAAAAAAAAAAAAAATTCACTTGACATAGGGTTTGTGTGGAGGTCAGCGGACAACTTGCCCAGTTTAGCTTTCTCCTTCCAAGATGTGGGTCCTAACATTTAAGTTTAGGTTATCGGATTTAGCAGCATGCATCTCTGAGCCATCTACAAGTCCAAGATTGATATTTATTTATTAGTAGGTAGTAAAGATTACTTCTCCAAAAAGCTCTGCTTACAGTGTTTATTAATAATATTATGTCATAGCTGGATATGCACTTAACTCATAAGCCAGCTCTCTGGCCTCCTAATGAATTTTATTACACAAATGTGAAAACTGTACCTATGGGAAAGTAAGTGTCTGACGAATGTCACCAACATCTGCTGGCCTCACTCTCAGCTATACCATATAACCTTTTCCATAACATAGCACACCATTTCTCCTTAATGCATGTTGGCTTTCAATAATAGAAATATTTTTTATAGACTTGTAACCAGCAATGATAAAGAAAAGGTGGTTATTTTGAAAAGAAAATTCCTTAAAATAATTCAGAAAAAGAAAACATTATGACAAATGAAATTAGCTGAACTTAACCGAATATAGACATTAAAATCGTAATTGTGTGCAAATAACACAAAAAAGATTTGAAGATACTTTATAATGTATTAAGTTTCTACTGTTGTTATGCTCGTTGGTTTTATCTTTGTTGATTTTTATTATTGGTAATTTTTAAATTTTTCTTCCAAAAGAAAACTATACCCAGTACCATGGATACAATCCAAATATGTAGTGTGTGTGTGTGTGTGTGTGTGTGTGTGTGTAACTGGTCATGAGTATAGGTGTTCACAAGGCCATAGGATGACATTCAATCCCCTAGAATTGGAGTCACAGGCAGTTGTGTGCTGCCTGATCTGCTTGTTGGAAACCAAACTTGGGTCCTCTGCAAGAGCATTATGTGCTTTTAATCGCGGAACATATCTGAAGAACTTAAGTTTTAGTTCTTAATGAAAGCCAAACCTCTTTCTATATGCTTTCTTTCCTGAATCTTTGCACTTATGTGATCCAAGTTTTATCTTTCTTTTCCTTTGAATTTTCATCATGCCCTTTAATTTGCAGCTTAAGTTTCTTCTGACTTCTGAAGACCGTCTGCCTCATGTATGCTTCCTATTACATAGAAGACACAGCAAGTTGAGAGTCTTGGGTGTCAGATTATTACCACAAAGTACACTTTCCATGATTTTCCCTAAAGGATAAGTGTTTGATGGAAATGAACAGACCACAGCTCAGAAAATCTACTATACAGAACAGCTAATATCTACAAAGCAGCAGGGATCTTAATATCCACAAATGCTGCTAAAAAATCCTGCTTGCCTAACTTGCATACATTAGAGTTGCTGAAGTTTTCCCAGAGATAAAGTTTGGGCTGACATTTCTATAAGTAGAAGATATTACTTCTTTTCCCCCAATTTGTCACTTTTATCTGACTGTAGATCACAGGTGTTTAGAAGCTTAACCTCTTTAAGTTGGGCTTTCTTCCAGCATTTACCAAAATGCTTTCAATGAGCAGATAAAAATAGTAGCAGAAAAGCAATTAGATGTATTCCCCAACATTTACAGCCCAGGTCAGACCAGCAAATAGTTTCTCCTATTTCTGTTACATGTAGATTCAAAATTCTCACTCAAGGTCCTGATGAATTGAAAAGAATGAAAGAACACTTGAGTAGCACACCTTCAAGTTCAGCTCTAAATACACCAGTTCAATTCTCACGGCAAATATTGGCTGTCAGTGCCAACAAAACTTAATGTAATGAAGTTATTTTATATCTGGGTTCACTGGCAGAGAATAACTGAAAATTGGATTTCAGTTCAATTTAGAAAACATTTCACAATTACCCACTGGTCACAGATGTTCTCAAAAGTCAGATAAAGATAAATATCGCCTCAGAGCTCAGATTCTAGAGGTGGGCTGTAATCAGTTTTTTGCTTCAGTACTACAGGCACTCCTTCTTGATATATTCCTTACCGTCCTCTTTTGTCGCGACCACCTCGACCGGCAAGGAAGACGCAACACCGGACCCTTCTTTCAGCAGTTTATTCAGGAACCTTGAACAATCTTCGAATCCCGGGGAAAACCAACCCACAGCTAAAATAGTCTCTGGGTAGTCAGTCCCAGCAAGCTACGTGGGAAATGCGGATAGGTCCAGGTACACGGAAGCAAGCCACATTCTCAGTCTAGTACGTGACTGAGAGCACATTCTCATGAGGGGGTGGTGGGCGGAAACCAGCGCCACCTTCAAGGCACGGCACAACGCAGCTCTCTACACTCTTTCTGACCAAATGAAACCATTTTTGAGAGCTAAATCGCTCTTCTCAGGCAGATTTTTGTAATTAAGGAAACCTTTCTATTGTATTAACTATTTTTCATATCCAATTCTGTTTTCTGACGGTCAACCTTGATCAAACTTGAAGAAATTCACACATGTACACAATCCCTTTATATTGACTCTCTAAATGACCCCATGCCTTCATTTCCTTCTACTAAAACTGAACAATTATACTCTTTAATTTCATAAAGGTAACATGGCTCCAAAGGAGAGATGTTATTTGGAGTACTTAAGAAACAGATGCCAAAGTTAAGTGCAAGTGATAACATTATATATGGTGAGGGTAATTCATAGGAGCAAAATGTAAAGAAGAAAATGGAGAAAAAAGAAGCCAAAGGAGGTAAGGGTAGCCTTATAAATAGATAGGGAAGAAGAAGGTGAGACCTAACAGAAGACACTGTAGCACTGTAGAACAGCCCTGAGAGAAGCAGCCAGCCACAGAGAGCTCTAGTAGAGGCAGCATGGCAAGGAAATCCAAGCAAGCAAAACGCTCAGAAGGTTGTTTACAAACCATGCTCAGGCTTGAGTATCCACAATGCTCACACAGAGATGGAAAAGTCCAGAATGTATGTAATCTAGGCTAAAATCTGAGGCTGACCTTGTAGGTGTCAGATTTTGAGAACTGTGCTCTCTGTTCCAGGCTCTTGATTGGGAAGAAATTTATGCATCTCACACTTGCGGTCATAAAAAGGAATTGCTACTGATTTTCTGTCTTATGCTGCATTGATTCTGTAGCTTTCTAATTGAGATCTATGCCCACATACTCTCAAGGAATGTTATATATTTATTTTAATGTAAGTTTTCCATTTAACTTGAAGGAATTGCACCATTGCCTTTGAGGATGCCCACATATCATAAAGAGTTTCATTGAGCATCTACCATTCATCAGGAAAGGCTGCCATATTAGTTCTCAAAACTCCTTGAGAAACCAAATACCTCACTTGGAAAACATGTGATTGAGTAATAAGCATCCAGTTGGAGCTAAAGAATAAGTGAAATCAGAGGCTAACGCCACACAGTCAGACTCTGGTTATATCTCTCAGGGATCTTTATTTTTCCACTTTAATTTGAATCTTTGCCAGCCAATTTACTAAACAGGGCACATTTTAAACTATTTATTTTGGAGTGGAAGGGTGGGTTGGATATTGAATCAGTCTACTCTAAAGAGTTTGCTATTTTTACATAGCACAGTTTCACACATATTGTTCAGCAAGTTGTCTGTTTGTTCTTAAAAAAGTCATTTTTATAGCATTTCTTATCGTTTTGGTATCATCACACTGCAAAATTGAGTTGTTACATCTCCAACTTTTTCTCATGATTACTTCAGTCCTAAATCAAACAGTAGTGAGAATATGAAAAATTCAATTTCTTGAATCATCTCTTAATACAAACATAAACATAATAAAGAATTTTAAAATTATAAACTGATATAAAAATCTTTGATATGAGCATTTAAAAGGTAATATTCAATGCCACAAGATAAAAATTACTAATTAAATATCTTTGAAAATGTTGCTAATGTTTTATTATTTAATATTTCAAAAACTAAACTTCCAGTAAATATAGACAAAAAGTAAAGCAACTTCCTAAAAATTACTGTAAATATAATGTTAGAAATGATGTCATAATGATTTTCAATGCATGTATATATATATATATATATGTTAATTACAATGTTCATTTTTTTAACATTTTTATGCATTCTTTGGGAATTTTACATCATGTAAACAAATCCATTCATTTTCTAGTCCCTCCATATCTGTCCTTCACCTTTTAGCCTTCCCCACCCAAAGAATACTTAAAAATAAATAATAAAAGTGAAAAAAATAAATATAAGAATATTCATTTAAATGCAAACAAATAACAAAAACAAACAAAGAAAAGAAGCAAACAACAGAAACAACAGCGGTAACAAAAACATACTTCCCACCTCTCTAGTGTTTCTTCATTCTTCTTAGTGGTTTTGGGAGCTGCTGTGTATCATGTAGGATACCCTTTTGTCCAAACATCTTTACTTGCAAATGTTAATTGTGTACTGTGTTGTTTGTCAGGTTCAAGGCCTCTGGCTTCTAGTACACCATCAGTACTGGCCCATCACCAGAACTTCTCCAGGATATCCAGCTGTGGCCTCGAATCATGGAGATCCTGCTGCTATGGTTTATACAGCAGCAGTTCCTTCTGCTGCTCTAGCAGATTTTAGATGCAGTAGATGTTGAGGTGTGTCAACTCAATATCTTGGATATGTTTCTCAGTATCTCGGTGGTAGCTGAGTTGGTCAGTGCAGGCTGCTCAGACCACACCCCCCTTCCCCCACAGGTGAAGGGCAGAGCCAGATCTCAAACACCCAGGGGGAGTGTTGGGAACAGCTTTCCTAATGTATGGGTGGGGCAATTCCTTCACGAGGGACAAGAGCATCTATACTATGCTCGGGTCATCAAGTTCCAGTAACCCAGGGCTAGAGAGAGGGGAGCCTGGCTCTACCCAGGCCAGTGAAGGGTGGGGCCAGCTAAACATGGCCCTCATACTTCAAAACATGGTTAGCAAGGGGCTCTGTGGTAGCGTGAGAAGTGGACATCAAAATCTATTCCAGCTATAGCCGGACCAAGGACCCAGACATAGCCCTCAGCAGCAATTTGAACCCGTATATCATCACAGTCTGGTTGGTAATAAAAACCTCTCAGATTGGCATGATCCCAATAGCAGTTGTTCCATAGACTCCATCATGGCCCCAAATAGTGCCCCAGACCACAGGCAGTTGCAGGCTTTTAATTGAAAACAGGAGCCATAGACAATACAGACCTGACTGCAGTAGGTCATGGACTAAGTAAGACATGACCTCTAGCCACAACTTGGACCTGATGACATCATGGCCCTGGGTAGTAGGCCAGGCCACCCTGACCTGTATGACGCTTGTGGCAGCATAACCCTCAGACACGAACATGGCCTCAAGGTCAGCCCACACCCTGGGCATCTGCAAGCCTTTGGTGGTAACATGAGCCACAAACATTGATACAGACTTTAGCTGCAGTAGGGCCACGGATCCAAACATGGCCCTAAGCAGTAGCTTGGGCCTATATGACTATATGGCCCAAAGTGGCAGTGTAGACTACTCTGTCTGACTGACATTATCCCAGCTTCAGGGTGACCCTCAGAAAGCCATATGGCCCCAAGTGGTGGCCCAGACCTAGAGACTGTAACAAGGACTATGGATATCAACATACACCCTGACTATAATAGAGTTATGGGCCCAGACTTGGCTCTTGGCTACAAGTTGGGCTCAGATGTCACCATGGCAGCATAGGGCACTTGGATCTGTCTGGCCCCAGTGACAGCATGACCCTCATATACCAACATGGCCTTAGGTATTTGCCCAGACTCCCGGATATCTGTACATCCTTTGGTAGTAATAGAAGCCACAAACATCAACACAGACTATGGCTGCACTGGGGTCATAGACCCAAACATGGTCCCGGGTGGTAAGCATGCCTCCCATGTCAGCCTGTTCCTCACTGCCTTCACCTCTTCAGACCTGCCTCTCTCTACAGGACATGGACCATTCTGTTCCTCTCTCTCTCTCTCCCATATGATACCATATTTGTCACCATAATAGCACCTGACTTCCTGGTATGTTACTACCTGGTGCCACATGGCTCCAGGTGGACATGTGGATGTCCTTCACCTTCCGTGCTAATGGCACTGGGCATGTTCATAGTTTCTCTTATCCACCCAGAGCAAGCAGCTCCAGTAGGGCCTATGGGTGTCCTTTTCCCACCCAGTCCTAATGACACAATGTTCTGTTTTTATAAGAAAATATATTAGATTTCTACTTCTGAATAATAAATTGTTAACCTCAAGATCAGCAACCTAAAACAACATATACTTTTATCCAACAATTTGTGCTACAGAGCTCATGGAATAATTAAATAAAAAATTAATTAATTAATTAAGTTATCATTTCAGGGTCTCATAAAGCTGTGATCAAGGGATTGGCCACGTTTCACTTTTCTCTGAAGTTTGACTAAAGAAAGAATCTACTCCCAGGTTGAAACAGGTTGCTGAAGAAAACATTATCCTCAGACTGTGTGTTTGCAGCATCAGTCTTTGTCTGCCAATCACATTTTCCTCAGATGGGGGGATACGTCCAAAGTTCCTAGCATCTACCCAACAGTCTTGACCAAGCAACTGTCTCCCTAGTAGCTATCTACTAACCTCATCTAGGCTGCAAAGAGAATCTTGAGCTCTAGCTCTTAATAAAACAATCCCGTATAACACAATGTTATTACAGGTTTCCCACCTTCTTTTGCCAGATCACCTACACTATAGGCAATGGCAACACAAGTTAATGATTATAAGTAAGTTACAGGTTCATATCAGACTTGACAATCAGAAAACATGCTGCAGAGGTTGGCAAGTGGTTCAGAATATGCACTATTCTCACAAAGGACCTGAATTCAGTCAAGAACGCTAATCAGGTAACCCGCAAATCGTCGTAACCCAGGCTCCAGTGTATTGGATACCCTCTTCTGATTTCTGTAGTCACCTGAAGTTGTGTAGAAATACTTACATGTAGCATAAGTGTACACACATGATTAAAAAGTAAAAATAACTCTTTT
>NC_022013.1:51821350-51831352 GCF_000317375.1 Microtus ochrogaster
GTTCACTTCTCACGGCAAATATTGGCTGTCAGTGCCAACAAAACTTAATGTAATGAAGTTATTTTATATCTGGGTTCACTGGCAGAGAATAACTGAAAATTGGATTTCAGTTCAATTTAGAAAACATTTCACAATTACCCACTGGTCACAGATGTTCTCAAAAGTCAGATAAAGATAAATATCGCCTCAGAGCTCAGATTCTAGAGGTGGGCTGTAATCAGTTTTTTGCTTCAGTACTACAGGCACTCCTTCTTGATATATTCCTTACCGTCCTCTTTTGTCGCGACCACCTCGACCGGCAAGGAAGACGCAACACCGGACCCTTCTTTCAGCAGTTTATTCAGGAACCTTGAACAATCTTCGAATCCCGGGGAAAACCAACCCACAGCTAAAATAGTCTCTGGGTAGTCAGTCCCAGCAAGCTACGTGGGAAATGCGGATAGGTCCAGGTACACGGAAGCAAGCCACATTCTCAGTCTAGTACGTGACTGAGAGCACATTCTCATGAGGGGGTGGTGGGCGGAAACCAGCGCCACCTTCAAGGCACGGCACAACGCAGCTCTCTACACTCTTTCTGACCAAATGAAACCATTTTTGAGAGCTAAATCGCTCTTCTCAGGCAGATTTTTGTAATTAAGGAAACCTTTCTATTGTATTAACTATTTTTCATATCCAATTCTGTTTTCTGACGGTCAACCTTGATCAAACTTGAAGAAATTCACACATGTACACAATCCCTTTATATTGACTCTCTAAATGACCCCATGCCTTCATTTCCTTCTACTAAAACTGAACAATTATACTCTTTAATTTCATAAAGGTAACATGGCTCCAAAGGAGAGATGTTATTTGGAGTACTTAAGAAACAGATGCCAAAGTTAAGTGCAAGTGATAACATTATATATGGTGAGGGTAATTCATAGGAGCAAAATGTAAAGAAGAAAATGGAGAAAAAAGAAGCCAAAGGAGGTAAGGGTAGCCTTATAAATAGATAGGGAAGAAGAAGGTGAGACCTAACAGAAGACACTGTAGCACTGTAGAACAGCCCTGAGAGAAGCAGCCAGCCACAGAGAGCTCTAGTAGAGGCAGCATGGCAAGGAAATCCAAGCAAGCAAAACGCTCAGAAGGTTGTTTACAAACCATGCTCAGGCTTGAGTATCCACAATGCTCACACAGAGATGGAAAAGTCCAGAATGTATGTAATCTAGGCTAAAATCTGAGGCTGACCTTGTAGGTGTCAGATTTTGAGAACTGTGCTCTCTGTTCCAGGCTCTTGATTGGGAAGAAATTTATGCATCTCACACTTGCGGTCATAAAAAGGAATTGCTACTGATTTTCTGTCTTATGCTGCATTGATTCTGTAGCTTTCTAATTGAGATCTATGCCCACATACTCTCAAGGAATGTTATATATTTATTTTAATGTAAGTTTTCCATTTAACTTGAAGGAATTGCACCATTGCCTTTGAGGATGCCCACATATCATAAAGAGTTTCATTGAGCATCTACCATTCATCAGGAAAGGCTGCCATATTAGTTCTCAAAACTCCTTGAGAAACCAAATACCTCACTTGGAAAACATGTGATTGAGTAATAAGCATCCAGTTGGAGCTAAAGAATAAGTGAAATCAGAGGCTAACGCCACACAGTCAGACTCTGGTTATATCTCTCAGGGATCTTTATTTTTCCACTTTAATTTGAATCTTTGCCAGCCAATTTACTAAACAGGGCACATTTTAAACTATTTATTTTGGAGTGGAAGGGTGGGTTGGATATTGAATCAGTCTACTCTAAAGAGTTTGCTATTTTTACATAGCACAGTTTCACACATATTGTTCAGCAAGTTGTCTGTTTGTTCTTAAAAAAGTCATTTTTATAGCATTTCTTATCGTTTTGGTATCATCACACTGCAAAATTGAGTTGTTACATCTCCAACTTTTTCTCATGATTACTTCAGTCCTAAATCAAACAGTAGTGAGAATATGAAAAATTCAATTTCTTGAATCATCTCTTAATACAAACATAAACATAATAAAGAATTTTAAAATTATAAACTGATATAAAAATCTTTGATATGAGCATTTAAAAGGTAATATTCAATGCCACAAGATAAAAATTACTAATTAAATATCTTTGAAAATGTTGCTAATGTTTTATTATTTAATATTTCAAAAACTAAACTTCCAGTAAATATAGACAAAAAGTAAAGCAACTTCCTAAAAATTACTGTAAATATAATGTTAGAAATGATGTCATAATGATTTTCAATGCATGTATATATATATATATATATGTTAATTACAATGTTCATTTTTTTAACATTTTTATGCATTCTTTGGGAATTTTACATCATGTAAACAAATCCATTCATTTTCTAGTCCCTCCATATCTGTCCTTCACCTTTTAGCCTTCCCCACCCAAAGAATACTTAAAAATAAATAATAAAAGTGAAAAAAATAAATATAAGAATATTCATTTAAATGCAAACAAATAACAAAAACAAACAAAGAAAAGAAGCAAACAACAGAAACAACAGCGGTAACAAAAACATACTTCCCACCTCTCTAGTGTTTCTTCATTCTTCTTAGTGGTTTTGGGAGCTGCTGTGTATCATGCAGGATACCCTTTTGTCCAAACATCTTTACTTGCAAATGTTAATTGTGTACTGTGTTGTTTGTCAGGTTCAAGGCCTCTGGCTTCTAGTACACCATCAGTACTGGCCCATCACCAGAACTTCTCCAGGATATCCAGCTGTGGCCTCGAATCATGGAGATCCTGCTGCTATGGTTTATACAGCAGCAGTTCCTTCTGCTGCTCTAGCAGATTTTAGATGCAGTAGATGTTGAGGTGTGTCAACTCAATATCTTGGATATGTTTCTCAGTATCTCGGTGGTAGCTGAGTTGGTCAGTGCAGGCTGCTCAGACCACACCCCCCTTCCCCCACAGGTGAAGGGCAGAGCCAGATCTCAAACACCCAGGGGGAGTGTTGGGAACAGCTTTCCTAATGTATGGGTGGGGCAATTCCTTCACGAGGGACAAGAGCATCTATACTATGCTCGGGTCATCAAGTTCCAGTAACCCAGGGCTAGAGAGAGGGGAGCCTGGCTCTACCCAGGCCAGTGAAGGGTGGGGCCAGCTAAACATGGCCCTCATACTTCAAAACATGGTTAGCAAGGGGCTCTGTGGTAGCGTGAGAAGTGGACATCAAAATCTATTCCAGCTATAGCCGGACCAAGGACCCAGACATAGCCCTCAGCAGCAATTTGAACCCGTATATCATCACAGTCTGGTTGGTAATAAAAACCTCTCAGATTGGCATGATCCCAATAGCAGTTGTTCCATAGACTCCATCATGGCCCCAAATAGTGCCCCAGACCACAGGCAGTTGCAGGCTTTTAATTGAAAACAGGAGCCATAGACAATACAGACCTGACTGCAGTAGGTCATGGACTAAGTAAGACATGACCTCTAGCCACAACTTGGACCTGATGACATCATGGCCCTGGGTAGTAGGCCAGGCCACCCTGACCTGTATGACGCTTGTGGCAGCATAACCCTCAGACACGAACATGGCCTCAAGGTCAGCCCACACCCTGGGCATCTGCAAGCCTTTGGTGGTAACATGAGCCACAAACATTGATACAGACTTTAGCTGCAGTAGGGCCACGGATCCAAACATGGCCCTAAGCAGTAGCTTGGGCCTATATGACTATATGGCCCAAAGTGGCAGTGTAGACTACTCTGTCTGACTGACATTATCCCAGCTTCAGGGTGACCCTCAGAAAGCCATATGGCCCCAAGTGGTGGCCCAGACCTAGAGACTGTAACAAGGACTATGGATATCAACATACACCCTGACTATAATAGAGTTATGGGCCCAGACTTGGCTCTTGGCTACAAGTTGGGCTCAGATGTCACCATGGCAGCATAGGGCACTTGGATCTGTCTGGCCCCAGTGACAGCATGACCCTCATATACCAACATGGCCTTAGGTATTTGCCCAGACTCCCGGATATCTGTACATCCTTTGGTAGTAATAGAAGCCACAAACATCAACACAGACTATGGCTGCACTGGGGTCATAGACCCAAACATGGTCCCGGGTGGTAAGCATGCCTCCCATGTCAGCCTGTTCCTCACTGCCTTCACCTCTTCAGACCTGCCTCTCTCTACAGGACATGGACCATTCTGTTCCTCTCTCTCTCTCTCCCATATGATACCATATTTGTCACCATAATAGCACCTGACTTCCTGGTATGTTACTACCTGGTGCCACATGGCTCCAGGTGGACATGTGGATGTCCTTCACCTTCCGTGCTAATGGCACTGGGCATGTTCATAGTTTCTCTTATCCACCCAGAGCAAGCAGCTCCAGTAGGGCCTATGGGTGTCCTTTTCCCACCCAGTCCTAATGACACAATGTTCTGTTTTTATAAGAAAATATATTAGATTTCTACTTCTGAATAATAAATTGTTAACCTCAAGATCAGCAACCTAAAACAACATATACTTTTATCCAACAATTTGTGCTACAGAGCTCATGGAATAATTAAATAAAAAATTAATTAATTAATTAAGTTATCATTTCAGGGTCTCATAAAGCTGTGATCAAGGGATTGGCCACGTTTCACTTTTCTCTGAAGTTTGACTAAAGAAAGAATCTACTCCCAGGTTGAAACAGGTTGCTGAAGAAAACATTATCCTCAGACTGTGTGTTTGCAGCATCAGTCTTTGTCTGCCAATCACATTTTCCTCAGATGGGGGGATACGTCCAAAGTTCCTAGCATCTACCCAACAGTCTTGACCAAGCAACTGTCTCCCTAGTAGCTATCTACTAACCTCATCTAGGCTGCAAAGAGAATCTTGAGCTCTAGCTCTTAATAAAACAATCCCGTATAACACAATGTTATTACAGGTTTCCCACCTTCTTTTGCCAGATCACCTACACTATAGGCAATGGCAACACAAGTTAATGATTATAAGTAAGTTACAGGTTCATATCAGACTTGACAATCAGAAAACATGCTGCAGAGGTTGGCAAGTGGTTCAGAATATGCACTATTCTCACAAAGGACCTGAATTCAGTCAAGAACGCTAATCAGGTAACCCGCAAATCGTCGTAACCCAGGCTCCAGTGTATTGGATACCCTCTTCTGATTTCTGTAGTCACCTGAAGTTGTGTAGAAATACTTACATGTAGCATAAGTGTACACACATGATTAAAAAGTAAAAATAACTCTTTTTAAAATATAAAAACAGCAAAAAAAGAAGAGGTGAGCACACAAAAATGTGAGCACGAGCATATGGCACTCACAAGCGGACTTTCTAGAACTTTCTGCTATAGAAAGCCTGAATTATGTTGTAATGAATTAGCAATTCAAAACAAAATAACATGTTTAGCTAATACAAGCAATTATTTGATTCATGGATAAAGTTATAGCTTACTATAGTTTATTGGCTATTTAGCTTTCAGAAGCAATTATTCACTAATGAATTTAATACATATTTACACACATTTAAGAGTTCCAGATCTTTATGCAATCAATGTTAATTATAGCTTGTAGTGATTGCTCAAACCTAATATAAACCTATTACTAAAATCAACAAATGTAGGTTTACCAAATAGCAAGGAAAATCTTGTTTTCTATCATTGCCCAAAGCTGACCCTCCAGAGTACTAAAAGTAAGCTTCAGTCTTAAAACTTATGTCTGACATGTCATACTTTATTGAAATTAAGTATGTATATCCAGAGCCTTTACTTATATGTATTATTATGCTTTAGAAAACTGTTATACCATAAAGTATTTGCATAATATAATACATATCTATATGTGCTTGAATTATTATTTTTATTCAGATTTGTTTATCAGTTTTACACTAACTCTACAACATAGGCAGGAAAAAAAGGTCTTTTTCATGAGGATCAAGGCTCTTCACCAAGATTCTTCACAGTATATTTGTAGATTTGACTTTAATAGTACATATACAAAAGCTGAAAAGAAAATGAAATTCCAGTTCTCTTTTATTTAGTCTTCTTTTTAAAAATATTTCCTTCTCAGACTTCCAATATTTCTTGCTTTAAATATGTGGCATTATATCATGTTGTATTAATATAAAATTAGACACAATACCATGTGCCTTAAATTCTGTATGAATGATTGATGTGCAAAGCATACAGTCAGAAACAGATGAGAGTGCTACGCTCCATAGCTGTTCATTCCACATTGAAATATTGCCCAGGGGACTTGGGAATAAGCTCACAGGATCACTGAGCTCATTAAAACCACACAAGGCTCATGGGTACCCCTTCCTGTGATATATAAATGCTGACTAACTGTAGATGGGAAGACAAAGAGAGTAATCTGGAAATGTACCAGCCTAAAAATTGCTCAGGGAATGCCAGTTCAAATCCACACTGGTCTGTGAATCATGACTGTTCAAGTCACTCATGATTCTGTAACTAATCACTTACCCATGCCCTTGTAATTAATCACAGTAAACTTCTTGGCAAGCCAAACTGGATCTGGATAGAATTCTTTCTTTTATCTGCTATTGCCCTCTTTTTCTGGAGTCAGTAGAAATAGATCCTTCCAGGGAAATTAATGGAATACTTAGTACCTGCACAGGGACCAACAGAACCAAAATCAGGTCTGGAAAAATCAGTTGCCTGTCTCTGGATATGTGTGCTATGATGTGCAATTTAGACTGCACATTCTGAGCTATTGTATATCTCGATAAGTTTGCACTTCATTAACCATTGTGTAGCTTGGAATGCCATGATCATTATTATAGTGGCAGTGGTGTGCACTTGTTGCTGGTGACATGATACAGAACTAAGACTGAACCAGATATTTGTACAATATTCAAGTGGGCATCCTCAGATAGTCACCTTTTTCTTAGTAGTGTGAGGTGGCATTCTTCTCTGAGTTATGCTGCATGAATAATAACTCCATCCCTCAATGGTTAATGGATTAAAATACATTGTAATCACTAAAAGTAGCATGGACAAGATCATAAGCAGATGGCAGTTGCATGACCCCTGCTGTAGGCAATATGAGATGCAAGTAAGGCTGAACCTTGACATATACAAGAGGAATTTCAACAGAAAAAGCACGTGCAGATGCTGTCCCTCATATTAGCCCTGATTTGACAGAAGTAGTAAACATGGATAATATCATAAAGGTGTTGACTTGATGTTTCTTACAGTTGGCAATGTGAGGGTAAAGAAAGTATAAATTAAACCTCTTCGAACAAGCCTTTCTAAGAATCTGAAAATTTGGAAACTCTGAGAAGAATCAGCAAAGTAGAAGGAAGGTAGTGAGGTGCCTATGAAAGAATAAAGCCCTCCAATCCAACCTTAAGTGCAGATGAAGGGAAATGTCTGATCCAGCAGCCAGATGGGGTCTCATTGGTCACCCTGAACAGAAAACTAAAACAATAGATGAATTGATGGAGATGGGTCTTGTATCTTATTTGTTGCTCTCATTGATTAACTAATAAAGAAAACTGCTTGGCCTGATGGGACAGAAAATTAGGTAGGCGGAGTAGACAGAACAGAATGCTGGGAGAAAGAAGCTGCGTCAAGCAGTCACCATGATTCTCCTACACCAGACAGCCTGTTAAGATCTTTCCTGGTATTGTAATGACCTTTTACAAAGACTGTTTCTCTTTTAGTATTTTCTCATAAACTGTATTCCTTTGTGTTTTTCCTATCTACTGTACTGTCCAATTTTCATAAATTATGTGTGAATAAAAAACAAAACATCTTCCCCTCTGTAAATATCTCTGTCTACCTATCTCTATCTCCCTATGCAGTGGTGTCTTACTTTAAACTCAATCTTTTTTTCCTTAATCTCTCTAATTCTAGAATTGCAGGTGTGACCTGGCACAGTAGTTTGTCAATATTTATTAGTATATTTTATAGAAAATTAGCTGATTCTTATGCTTTTGTTTTGAAATGTTCATTAATACTAAGAAAAAATGCTAAAACTCACTTGCTGTGATTCACTAGCCTTTGCAATCATTTTCTTATAACAATCTTATTCTTTCTATATCTTCAACTTTCTTCTCCTTTACCTCAACTCTGTGACTATTGGGTTGTGTAACTACTGGAGAATATTGTGAGTTTGCTTCAGACTTCCCCAATCAAATGGATATCACAATCAAGTGAATTACTTGGGTTCTCACAGAGAATAAAAATTATATCTGTGCATAGTTTGCTAATTGGATAACAACATCACACCTGTTAGAAAGAAAAGAAGACGTGTAACTTAGTTAAAATATTTACAGGTAAAATGGTACCAGTCACTGGAGCTTCACCAAGGTGTCAACTTTGTTCTGTGAAAGGTGTTGGTTTGGTGTTAATAGCTGCTAATTGTCTAGTGGGCTGAATGAGGAAGTACAGATGGCAAGAAACTTAAAATAATACTTTGTTGCATGGATTGGCTGGCCTTTTCATAAAAAATTTTGTTGTATCATTTGATGCTGTTGAAATTCCCTTAAGACTGGAACAAGCCTTGCTGCTGTGTTAAAAACAATTTCTGTGGTACAATAAATACTAGCTTATAAATTTTTAAAAGTTCAGAGTATCTCTACTAGGAATCAATTCCATTTCAAGAAATCATATGCAGTCATCAATAACAAGCCACTCTTCACATACTAAGTTCTTATCTTGAAGTTCCAGCAATGCATTCACGTCTCTAAGCTGTATTGTGAATTACATTTTCTTTGCTATTTCACATGTATTTATTCCACTGAAGGCCTGAATTTCTCAGTGACCAATGAGGGATAGAAATGTGTTCAAACTCCTCTTAAAACTGACATTTATTCCTTCTTTCTGATAGTCACAACAAATACTCTTAGTGGCACCTATGCAAAAAAATACTTTTCCAGGAAGTTTTCCGTTCCCACCTTTCATAGGAACTGCTATCTACAGCACCTATAGCTCCATGAATTCTATTTTTTAAATAATCAGTTTTTGTAATATTATTGGCTGGCTGGGCTGCATCCCACCACCCGGCTAGCTTTACCTGAAATAATTACACGGAAACTGTATTCTTTTAAACACTGCTTGGCCCATTAGTTCCAGCCTCTTCTTGGCTAACTCTTGCACCTGGACTAACCCATTTCTAATAATCTGTGTAGCCCACAAGGTGGCTTACCAGGGAAGATCTTAACCTGCGTCTGTATGGAGTGGGAGAACCATGGCAACTCCTTGAATCAGCTTCTTTCTCCCAGCATTCTGTTCTGTTTACTCCGCCTACCTAATTTTATGTCCTATTAAATGGCCAAGGCAGTCTCTTTATTTAACCAACGAAATTAACACAAGCCAGAAGACTCTCCCCCATCATTTCCCCTTTTTCTGTTTAAACAAAAAAGAAAGGCTTTCATTTTAACATAGTAAGATTACATATAACAAAACAGTTATCAAGCAAGAATTACAGTTACAATATTTATATCTATTTTATCTTTTGTCATAACTAAGGAAAACTATAACTATAACTAACCATTCTTCAACTCCATCAAAGACTCCAGAAGGATATAATATTACCTAAGCAAACAAAAAGTAGGTAACTTTCAAAACTCTAGAAATGACAGAGACATCTCGCTGCCTGTACAGTCACCCAAAGTTCCTCTGTACCATAGGGGCATCCATCTTCAGCCTACAGGCCCATAGTATCCTGAGACATTTCCATGAAGCAGGACATTTCAAAAGCAGTCAGTCATTATCTGCTGTGTCCTACAGAATGTCTCACAGACTCTTTCATGCATCAGGAACCCAGAAAGATCATCTCACCTTTAGGCAAGTTCAGCAGTCCTCTCTCTGCGGGTTCTTTGTGTCCAGTTTATGCAATAGTCCAGGTAAGAGCAGTCTCTTGCCCAAATGGCTATCAAACTCCATAAGGATCCTCTTCGATGCCCATCTTCCTCTCAAAGTAGTTGCTGCCTCCAGGAGCAGACATGTCTCATTGTCATGAAAAGTCCTAAGTTGTTAAAATATTTT
>NC_022013.1:51832271-51836337 GCF_000317375.1 Microtus ochrogaster
ACTATCCAGGAGCATTTCTTAAAATGTTAAGCAGTTCTTAAAAACTTAAGTTGCACCATGTACAGGTAATATGGTACCACCTGTGTCCTGCCCAGTCAAAACCTTAACTGCGCTGTTCTTATGGTAATTACGGTAGTTCCTACCTGAGACCAGCACAGTTCAGCATGGCAGACCTGAGCCCAGCCACTCCTGCCTCAGAGCCATTTGGTGCCCCTGAGCCATACACAGTCCCAGGCACACAGCAGTCCACATTTCAATCAAGCAAGCTGTAGAGCTTTACTCCAAATGCTCCATTCAAAAGCTCTGTCTCCCGCAGGAGCCAGACAGAGATTGCAATGGTGGCACAGCCCAGAAAGCGGGCATTTTAAAACACCCATTTTTTCCTGCTGCTGAGTCAGGATAATTTCTTTGCGGCACGCAACCCACAAACAGCAAAAAGCTGTATTAAATTCTCTCTCTCTCTCTTTTAAGCCCTCTCAGGTTTTACATGGAGTTCATTAGCATGTTGGGTGCCACTCTGTTGTAATATAATTGGTGGGCTGGGCTGCTTCCCGCCACCAGGCTAGCTTTACCCAAAATAATTACATGGAAACTGTATTCTTTTAAACATTGCTTGGCCCATGAGTTCCAGCCTCTTCTCAGCTAACTCTCGCACCTGGACTAACCCATTTCTAATAATCTGTGTAGCCCACAAGGTGGCTTATCAGGGAAGATCTTAACCTGCATCTGTATGGAGTGGGAGAACCATGGCAACTCCTTGACTCAGCTTTTATCCCAGCATTCTGTTCTGTTTACTCTGCCTACCTAATTTTATGTCCTATTAAAGGGCCAAGGCAGTCTCTCTATTTAACCAATGAAATTAACACAAGCCAGAAGACTCTTCCCCATCAATCAGTCTTGAAACTAAAATTTCTTTCCTTATTCATGGGTGGAGGAAATGCTGTTGTGTGAGCAGGTATGGTATCAACAATAATCCCCTTGCACATCTCCATCAGAGCTCTTTAGGCTCTAGGTAAGTTATAATGAGCTGTGATAATGTTTTAAAGGATTCATTTTTCCTGAGTCGTAGGTCTCAATTCCCTCAACTTCAAAGATTAAGCAAATCATATGGTCAACAGATGAACTGCCAAACAGGCTTGGCTGTTCCATTTAACAAGCACAGGCAGAGTAAATAAGCATGATTGTTAAGAACCTTAGCATATCAGAATATCCAGTGAACATTGGCTTCAACTTAGCATTACCAGGTGCATTAGCCCCTAACAAAAAGTAGCCCGATTTTTGCAGTTTTGAAGGCAAACATCAATTTCTCACCATCTAGAAAAGTTCTAAATAGTTCTCTCAGTGCAAGTTTGTTTCAATTACATGAGGTTTCTTCTCTCCAGGATCTCTTTCTTCATTGATCTGGATCACCATTGCTTGCTGTATTGTGTTAGCAATGCTGTGCTTTATACCGAACATTATATAATTAAGATGGCTTCTTCTCTTGAACCACATAAGCCAAATACTGCTATAGATTACATGAATCTGTGCATTCTTAATTCTCTGGGCATTGTTCTAGTATAGACTTTGGCTTCTTGTAATACCGAGGCTGGTTTAATCATTTTCATATATCACTAAATCTTTTTATTCTGGATGATTTGCTTTATACTCATATTTAGGGACAGTAAAAGAGTATTATCCCTTAAAAAAACTCATGATACTATTATAATCTATTCTATAAATCTATGGGAATGCTGTGATAAGGCTCACTGCTTTATACAATTAATATATATTAATACTAACACATTCTAAACATTCTAAAAACTAAAGAGAGGTTGTCTCCCCTGTATTCACAGCTTTGTTTTTTAGCATAACAGCTCAATTTTGGGTCTATCTTCATTTCTTGCTGTATTTAGCATCAACAATGTTTTTTAAATGCAATGAAATTTTACAAAGACTGTTTTTCTTTTAGTATTTTCTCATAAACTGTGTTTGTTTGTATTTTTCGTATCTACCATATGACTTGTTTAATCACTCCTAGCTCTGTTGCTCACTTGAACATCTGGAGACTATTGTTTGTTAGTGCTTCGCTGACCTCTTTTCAATATTATTCTATCCCAGGAAATAGGGAGTTTGATCACCATGACTTAAAATAACAAGAGCAGTAACACAAGGTACTTTGATCACAAGCTGTCACAACACATATGCTTAAACTAGTTTGAAGTACTGTTAGTATCCCTAAGTCATAGCACGGAGACAAAAAGTAAGTGTGTGCTGCGAGAAAATCATTGCTGGGAACTTCAGTAAAACAAGGTTGCCACAGACTTTGAACTTGTAAAAAAAAATCCACAAGAAAGCAAATGTATGCGTGCATTTAAAGAACTTTATAAGTTTATTTCACTCTTGAACACTTTAGTGTTATTCTGAATAAGCTTTTCTGGAAACATTAGTGTGGTAAAAATGATGCATCCTCACAACTAGATATCACATCAGAAAACAGTGTTTACATTCAAATTTTTCAAATTTTCAGGTGTAAGTTTTACAGTGAATTTGTTCTGTGTTCAGAGAAATCCAACATGTGTGTCATTTTTCTCTTAATCTGTTATGTTTGTTTCACATTAATCATCTACTTTCCTTATAAATTTTGCATTATTTTTTGATGTATTGCAAATTTATTTAATGATAAATAAATGATTTGATTTTAAAATTTTCATTAGAATTTATCATATATTTTAATCTGATCATGCTTTCCTCCATTCCAAACTTCTCTCACACCTTCCCTTCTTTTTCTGCTCAGTTTCATGCTCTTTTCTCTTTTTTGACAAAAAAGAACAAAAACTACAGTAAAAACAAACTGAAAAAAAATACAGCAGCAATACGAACATATCAAAATGAAACTAAAACCAAACACACACACACACACACACACACACACACAAACACACACACACACTGAAATCCATTTTGTGTTGATAGGCTACTCCTATGCCCAGAAAATGGCCTGGAATGTGGTTGATAAAAATAGTAACACTCTATTGGAGAACACTCAATTTCACTTTCCCAGCAGAGTAGGGGTAGTAATTTGTCTCTAATTCTTCTTTTCCTTGCTGGGATTTTGTCTGGATTCATTCTGTGCAGCTCTTGTGTGTGCTGTCCCAGTTCTCTGAAGATTCACAATTAAAGCCCTTTTGAAAAGTCATATGGAATCCCATTGCTATAGAAGCTTTCTAAAATATACACATATGTGAAAATTATCTAAATGAAGTCACCAAATAATGAAAGAGATAATGCCCAAACTAAACATCTTATCTACTAAATAAAATATTCCATGACAAGAATGAGCTACATAAAGATGAGTCACTGGTCAAAGGGGTATCACAGACACCCCCAAACATCACAGGCAATTCCGTGGTTTTTGGTCACTCTCTATAACATGGTGAGTCTCTTTTTGGGAATGATACAGCTTACTTATGTCACAGAACAATGAAAAATAGAGCTCTTCTCATCTACAAGCTTCAAACCTACTGATGGGTGTTAATGGTTCTAGAAGGCACTTTACATGTTATTGGAGTAGAAGAGTGATCATCAACATCTTCCAGCTACATTTCCTGTAACCTACAAAAGAGTGCTGCCTGCAAGATAAACTGGTGCTATAATGATACAAATAATTATGAGAGTAACCAATTTTTAATTGATTATAATTAAGATCCATGCGTGAGCTGGAACTCATATGTTCTACCACTAAAATGACAAAGGGTCCTAGATAGGCGATAGACTTGTGGTAAAATCTACTACTAATATTTTGCTAAAGGAACATGGCAACAAAATTACGTCTAATGAAATATTGCTATATTTATGGATCAGAGACTCACTGAACATTCTTCAGAGAAGCTTCTGTTGTTAACTAACACAGTAACCTACAATTGGATGATGTACAGAAAGTCAGAGGCTCTGGAGTACTCAGCCCTAAATCGTGTATCTTTATCAAACCCCGCCCGTCGAATAAACCACATCCTGCTTCCTATTATTCTCTGTGAATTACCAATAACTTTCACAATAGTCTAACTGATTGTCATATATATATATA
>NC_022013.1:51836437-51837028 GCF_000317375.1 Microtus ochrogaster
CTCTATATAAGGCCTTGCTCTTTTCTTGTACTAGGGTCTGATTTCTGAGCTCTCATCTCACTCTGCATTGTCTTATTTTTTATTTCATCTTTTATTATTTCTTTTTCCTATACAGCTCTTAAATAAACATCCTTAATAGACTAGTATTTAATATCTTTGAAGAGATATACTTTTATCTATTTATTCACTTGCTTATTTCCCATGTGTATGTGTCTACATGAACTTGTAAAAGTGCTTATGCACATGTGGAAGCCAGAGAATGATTGTAGTAGTTGGATTTCCTCTACCATATCCGGTCACCAGATTTGGCAGGCTGCACCTTTATCAGCTGAGCAACGTTGCTGAGGCTGTCCTTTTACATTTTCTTAGACTTTTATATTTTCAGTCAACTAATTTCAGAATATACAAATTTATGCTCATTATTTTCATATATATATATATATATATATAAAATTTATCTTATGTACCTTATATATAATCAAGAAATACATTTCTTTATGCAGAATTATATGGCCGGTGATGTCAATCCCTGGCAGGGATAAATACACATTTTTGTGAAGCAGAATAATTTATTTTTTTTTGATTTTTTTT
>NC_022013.1:51857289-51888846 GCF_000317375.1 Microtus ochrogaster
CCAGGAGCCCAAGGCGATGTCCCCAGTTAGTTCCTTGGGCAGCTGAGGATAGGGAACCTGAAATGACCCTATCCTATAGCAATACTGACAAATACTTTTTAACTTTTTAAACTTCATTCATGTTTGTGTGGTTGTGTGTGCACATGCATTAGTGTGCTCATAGAGGTCAGAAGAGGACTTTGAATCCTTTGGAACTGTAATTAGAGATGGCCGATGTGGATTCTGGGTTCTAAACTTTTGTCCTTTGCAAGAACAGTTGGCACTCTTAACTGCTACGGCATCTCTTTCCAGTCCTCATTCTCATTTCTCAGTTTTTTCTCAGTTTGGATCATTTATTAGAATTCCTTCTCCTTCTCTCTACCTCTCTATTACAGTTAGTATACCTAACTTGCTAGGTACCCTATAATTACTACATTTGCTGCAATCCAGAAATTTTGCCTTACTCTGCTTTAGATTTTCTTCAAGTATGCAACTTGATGCCTTTTCATAACTTTCTTGGTGTTGTGGTTCTAGGACTGCTAGGTTGCTATAGAACTAAGCAGTGAGAGTTCGGCACATAAATCAGGGTCAGCTAATCAGACATTCATATCTCATGGAGGGCACACCTCATTCATCACTAAGCAAGGCAATGAGAAATATTGTCATCAGAGATACATATCTCATCAACTTTATCTGCAAGATGGTTAGGAATATTGCCTTCCGTATGTGTTAAGTTGCCCCCATTCTCTTGTAAAGAGCTGCTTCCCTTACATCACATCTTAGGAATTCTTCCCATAGCAATACAGTGTGTTAATCATTTACTAGGCACAATCTTCCCTACGCATTGGTATTTTGGATGACTTCCTCCAGCAGTGCATAATTTTGGCAAGAAAGTAATCACAGTCAATACCATTACTCTTTCAACCAGGCCTTTGTATAAACCTAAAAGTCTGCCCTCCTGTAATTATTTTCCTTGGCAGACAGTTGTTCAGTATTAGTATCCAGGAAAAAAGATTTCTTTTGAGACACTCACAGATGCCCAAGGACGAGAATTACAGCATGCCCAAAGTTGTTGAGCCATAACTCTCAGAAAGAAAGAGATGAAGAGTGTCCTGGATTTACTTTGCCAGCAAATAGGAAGCATAGAGAAGTTAGTAAGTAGATAAGGATTATTAGTGTAGAAACAGAACAAAAAAAGAACACATGAAATGAAGAACATGACCCTTAGAGCATGTGTAAAGTTACTATAGAGATCTTTCACCCTCTCCTTCACTTCGTAGAAGCATTTCACCTTTGGGACTCTGGGTCAGGACTGGAGTTGGACTCATAGTCTTAACAGTGAGCCATAATTGAGCTCTTGAAAACATCATCCTGCTCCTTCTAGGCACAGGGTCGAGGTGCTGAGCCCTGGATGTCTGTGAGCAAATTCAAATTATAAAACACACTCTTCTTGAATTTTGGCAAGAGCATCTTTTCTTTAAAGTTAATTGACATGTAATAATTTTCTATATTTTCAAAATGATAGGTGAGTAAGGAAGTTTTAACTAGAGATTAAGCAAATTAAGATACAATGGGTCTGGTCTTGGTCTTGCTGGCTTTCTTAGGCTTAGCTGTATTCTGTTTAGGTTGCTGCAGAACTTCGATTCATTTCCCAAACTCTCAGATTGTAGACTTCGGTCTCTATTGTCAGCCTTTAGAAATTATGGAGGGAAAGATTTTCCACAGTAATTATGGTGGTTGGAAATAAAATTGCCCCCATAAGGAGTAGCACTGTTAAAAATATGTGGTTTTGTTGGAGTGGGTGTGGTCTTGTTGGAGGAAATGTGTCTTTGTGGAGTTGGGATTTGAGGTCTCATCCATGCTTAAGTCACACCCAGGATCTCAGTTCACTTCCTATCGTCTGCAGGATGTACAATTCTCAACTACCCCTCCAGCAATATGTATGCCTGCAGACTGTTGTGCCCCACTATGTTGATAATAGACTAACCCTCTGAACTCTAAGCCACCCCAATTAAATGTTCTCTCTTATAAGAGTTGCTGTGGTCATGGCATCTCTTCACAGCAATAGAAATCATAACTAAGACAGTAATCAAAACACTATTTTTGCTGATTTCACCTAAACTTACAGAATAAAAATGGACCTAAAATGATATAGACTCATACAGAAAAGAAAATCTAATAATTTCATCTTCAGTGTGAAATACTATTTTTTTATTGAACAATCATGATATTGAATGAGCTAGATGGAGTGTGTTGGGCCTGAGTCCTGAGACCCCCCAAGAAGACCACCATGGAATGCAAAAGCTTCCAAATGCAAAAGTTAGGTTTTGTTTATTAAGTATGGGCTAGCACTGGTACTCTGCCTCACGGTCTGACACAGCAGATAAAGGGAGAACAACCCCTTCTACTTTTGTAAGGGGTTTATAAAGACAAAAGCCAAAAACCAGTCACAAGGTTGCAGTCTCAAAATACAAAGTTACGTATTCTATGTCATAATTGGCTAAAGATTAGGTAAAGCCCAGCTTTTAGTTCCTAATAACCTATTATTGTCTAAAAGGGAGAGCAACAGATCCCCTGGTTATGTCCTCCAGACATCTGTTGATTCTTTGCTATCCAAGGGACCATATTACCCCTCTAACAGGGGGAGTTTGGTGGTCAACATTCTCTGTATGACTATGGGTGGGGAAATGGGTTGCAGTCAGCAACTTTGTGTAACTTAGGTTTTTCCATTAGCTAATACTTCTAAAAAGGAGTCTCTTAGCCTTCAACTTATCCTTGAGAGCTGAAGTGTTGTCCTTCAACTTTTCTGTGGCCTTCAGCTTTTCCTGTGGACTACGGTATGTAGTTCAAGGTCCCAGAAGGGCCCAGCACAGAAATGAAACAATTTCTGGCCTTTCAGGGCCCATCAGTGAATCTGATTACCCGTTGAAGATCAGATAGTCTTGATCCCAGGAATCACACCTTTCTTACAAATGAACAGACAGAGGCAGTGAAAAGACTTTCTTTATATAGTAGTTAAAGAAGCTCTCAGGCTAACTTGAAAGACTTCTTTATTATGTAAGATACTGTTTACTCAAGATCTTAAATAGGATGGACGAAAGGCCTCCCAGAGTTAAACAACTCCTATAACAATTATGTTTGTAGAAGTTTTGAGTGTAGCCCTGACTAGCTTGAAATTAGCTCTGTAGACCAGGCTGGGCTTGAATTCACAGATCTGCCTATCTCTGTCTCACAAGTGTTAGGATTAAAGACATGTTCACAATGCCTGGCATGTTAAGAAAATTTTTATAAAGCAGCAACAATTGCTTTGATTATTTTTTCCTTAATTATTTAGGATCCAAGCCAGAACTTGATGTATTCTAAGTAAGCGCTTTAATACTAAGCTTCATGCTTAGGCCCAGATGGTGTATTGATTAGACTCTGGAGTCTTCAAACGTACTTATCTGTCATGCCATGTCAGTTTTCAAAAGAAATTTACAAAATGTGATCACAATACTAACTATAGGCAGTAATATTTAGAAAAGTTTAATAACTTTCCCTGAGTTAAAGACATGTGTTAAGCTTAATACGTTAAATTAAATTAACTTTTACTAAAAAGTCAAATGTCTTCAACATAATTGGTTATGTTAGAGATGCTATTGACAGCCACACAGAAAAATCTTATTATTCTCTTACATAACACATTAAGTTCATGGATAGTTAAAAGAAATGAGGCTTTGAGGTTTATATTAATAACATCCAGTTAATGTTATATTTTGTTTAGCATTATCTTTAATTCTCATTCCAATTTAGTAATATGGGTTACTTGATCCTCTTTACTATTGTTTGTTCTTTGGGAAAGTGTTTTATGCAGCCCAAGCTGGCCTGGAAATCAGGCATTATATAGAAACACATGAATCCCTTATTCTCATATCTCACCTACCAAATGCTGGGATTGCAGGTGTGTGTTCCCATTCCAGGTGGCTCTTATTATAAGATAACAATGAAAGGTTAACAAGTATAATCACATTCTAATATCACCAGTGAGGAACTTCTTTAGAGTGTTTTCAAAGATAACAGATTCCATAGCTCAAACTATTCTTACTATGCACAAAAAGTTTATTGCTTAATGTTCAAAGAACTTGCCAGATATTCCTGGTGAGAATCGGCATCAGTGGTACCCAATGTCAAGACAGCATAGTTGAGCTAGGACTTGATTGAATGGTTTTACAAAAGAATTGCAAACAGCAAAAGTGGACATTTCCAACATATTCCACTAAACCTAGAGATTCTTCAAATAAGTCCTCAGAGAAGGTGGAAAATTTGCCATTTAATTCTTTTATTTTAGAAACTAAAAGGTAGAAACATGGAAAAAGAAAAGTATTTTTGCCCTGAACTCCTTTGGCCGGCCTTGTGCAGGTCTTGTGTAGATAACCACACCTGTAGCTTTAAACAGTTCATGACTGCAATGGCTATATCATGGCTTATTCACTTAGTTTCCTTGGAGGATTGGTAGTTGTTTATTGCTTAAGTGAGGAGTATTATTTTCTTCAGTGGTGTAGGCACTGGTAAGCTGCCATGTTGTAGGAAGTAACTTCCTGTCTTTAATAAGACAAGTAGTCATAATAAAATGAAGTGCGCCACAAGCAAAGAAAACACTAAAGAAGCAAGGAGAATTGTATGGAATAAAAGAGTAGGAAAAGAAAGGAGTAAGGTAGAAGGAAAGTAAGGATGAAATCATTAAAATTCATTAAATTAATAGCTCACTAAGATCAATGGCAATAGCCTGCATTGTTCAAAATGCTTTCAGGGTTTCTCTGCCTAAGGAGGTAATATGTGCCTGTTTAACTTTTAATAGCCAATGACTTCTTAAAGAAGCATTTTTTAAAATAATATGAATGTTCTTCTGTTTAAACTTCTTCTTTAAGAATGTTTGAACTTGAAGGGTTACTCCTGCCAGGGTAACAGTAGGATTCATATTGGATCCATACCTCTCCTTGTGCTTCTCCAGATCCAGTCTGCCCAGTCCCATCTCTAACTCTGTAGCAGAAAATTGCTGTGATCTCTTTTTTCTCTCTGACCCAAAGGACCACAAATTTCTTTTCCACCAGTCTTCATTCCCTCAATTTAGGCCATTATCTCAGGGTCTAATACCAGCAAACATTCTCTGGTTACATACCAGCTAAGAAGGCCAGGGAAACAGGTAAGCCTGCTGAAAACTTTCACCACTTCTTCCTTATCCCTAGTACAGCGACAGAAGACTGGTAGAAAATAAGTCATTGGCTATTAAAAGTTAAACAGGAACATATTACCTCCTTGGGCAGAGAAACCCTAAAAGCATTTAGAACAATACAGGCTATTGCCCTTGATCTTAGTGAGCTTTTAATTCAATGAATTTTAATGGTTTCATCCTCACTTCCCTTTTACCTTACTCCTTTCTTTTCCTAGAGGTTAGAAAGGGAGGTTAGAAAGGAAGGCTCTGTGAGATCTCCAGGAAATAGTAACTGGGATGGGGTGCAAGAAAGACTGCAGCAGGTGTTTTATTGCAGAGCAGGGATGTAGGCAGTAGGAAGGATAACTACATCTCCTGTGGATCCCACAGACCATTTTCTTCTACCCTTTTCCCCTCCACATACTGCTTTATTTCAGTCCCTAGACCCAGCAGAAACCCTTTGCTAACCCAAAGGCCACACCTGCCAGGAAGCAAGGTAGGCTATCTGCCAACTTTTCTTCTACTCTCTCAGATTCAAACTTCTAGTCTCACACCCTTCACCCACAACGAGCTTTGTCCTAGCCCCCAACTCCAGCAGGCACTGCCCCCCAACCCAACACCACTCCTGTCAAGAAAGCAGGTAGGTTGTTTGTAAATATCTTCTCCTTTTCTTCCTCCAGACCTACCCCACCCCAGCCAGTATCATTCCCAATATTAGAGCAGACCATCTGGAATGAACCCTCTTCATTGTCTCCCCCAGTTAGAAGGAGACAAAAAAAGCAGATCCTAGTTAAACTCTCTGCTCTTCTCCTTCCCATGACCCTATTCAGACCCCAAATTTATTCCCATCCCTATATGTCAGTTCCTAATATACAGAAAGACAAATCTATTTGGAACACCCAGTAGCCACAAATATCAGTCCCAAAGAAACATTCCTATCATATGACATATATGAAACACACTCTCTGACTATTTAGATAGGAAACAAGCACCAAGGAACAAAATATGTGCACAACGAAGAAATCAGCAACTAGACCTATAATTATCCCAATTCCAAATGCATAGTTGCCAGCATATAAACAAAATCAATAACATCCAGGGCAATATGTCTCCACTAGAGCCTAGCTATCCTGTTACAGCAGAACCTAACTATTCCAAAATAGCTAAAGCAAGAGAAAAGGAACTTAAAATACCTGTATTAAGATTAAAGAGGTCCTCAAAAAGAAAATTAATGAATCCCTTAAAGAAATACAGGAGAACACAACCAAAGAGTGGAAGAAATTACATAAATTGTTCAAGTCCTGAAAATGGTGATAGAATCAGTGATTAAAAACAAAACCCAACTGAGAGAGAGAATTTCGAAAATAAAAAAAAAATAGGAATTTGAATAGCAAGAGAAGGAACGCTTCACTAACAGAATACAAGAAAGGAAAGACCATCTCAAACAAGAAGATATGATAGAAAAAAAAGGATATATTGGTCAAAGAAACTCCTAAATCTCAAAGGAAAAATACTCTTGAAACAAAACATTCAGGAAATCTAGGACACTATGTAAACCCTAATCTAAGAATAAAAGAATATATATGAAAGAGTAGAAAGTCAGCTCAAAGGCCCAGAAAATAGTTTCAACAAATTCACAAAAGAAAAAAAAAATTCTAACCTAAAGAAAAAGATGCAAAAAAAAAAAAAAAAAAAAAAGGACAGGAAACATGCAGAACACAAAATAGACTGGACCAAAAAAGAAAGTCTCCTCAGCACATACTCAAAAAATTAGATGCACAAAACAAATACAAATATTAAAAAGCATCAAGGAAAGAAAAGTGAGAAACAGGGCTGGGTGGTGGTGTCTTACGCCTTTAATCCCAGCACTCAGGAGGCAGAGGCAGGTGGGTCTCTGTGAGTTTGAGGATAGCCTGGTCTACAAGAGCTAGTTCCAGTACAGGCTCCAAAGCTACAGAGAAACCCTGTCTCGAAAAACAAAACAAAACAAAAAATCCCAGGGCAGGCTGGTTTTAGAGCTATACTCTTATACTCCTCAGTGTTTCACATAATAAAAACAGAAGAAACATTCCAAACTCTTTTTATGAGGCTACAGTTACCCTGATACTGAAACCACACAAACACTCAATCAAGAAAGAGAATTACAGACAAATCTCACTCATGAATATAGATGCAAAAGTAATCAATATAATACTGGCAAACTGAATCCAAGAACACAGAAGAAAGAAAGAAAGAAAGAAAGAAAGGAAGAAAGAAAGAAAGAAAGAAAGAAAGAAAGAAAGAAAGAAAGAAAGAAAGAAAAGAACAGCCACCATGGTCAATTTGGCTTCATCCCAATGATTCAGAGATGGTTGAACATAAGAAAATCTATAAATGTAATTCATCATATAAATAAACTGAAAGAAAAAAACATATGATCATCTCATTAGGTGCTGAAAAAAACATTCAACAGAAATTAACACCCTGTCATGATAAAGGTCTTGAAGCGATCAGGGATATAAGGAGCATATTGAAATATAATAAAAGCAGTATACAGCAAGCTGGCAGGCACCATCAAATTAAATGGAGAGAAACTCAAAGCGATCCATTAAAATTAGGAACAAGCCAAGGCTGTCCCCTCTCTATACATCTATTCAACAGAGTTCTTGAAGTTCTGGTTATAACAATAAGACAACAAAAGGAGATCAAGCAGATTCTAAATGGAAAAGAAGTCAAGCTTTTGTTTGGGGGAGGTAAGTGGAGGGAATAGGAGGAGGGGAGGGAGTGGAAACTTGGATTGGTATGTATAATGAAAAAATAGCTTGATTTCTTTTTTTAAATAAAAAGTTGAGTTTAAAAATGTAAAAGAAAAACATTAAAAAATAATTGTTGCATGTCTCAGTATTCCCAATTTCAAGTTGTACTTCAGAGCTATAGTAAAAGCAAACAACAAATATACCCCACAAGTTACTGCCATAAAACACAAACATCCTCTTCAACAAATGGTGCTGGTCAAACTGGATGTCTGCATGCAGATGAATTCAAAGAGATCCATATTTATCACTCTGAAGTAAAATGAATGCCACATGCATCAAAGAACTCAATATAAAACTACAAACACTGAACCTCATAGATGAGAAAGTCGGGAATAGCCTAGAAGACATTGACACAGGAGATGACTTCCTCAACAGAATACCAGTAGTTTAGCCATTAATATCAACAACTGAAACATGGGACTAAAAAGCTTCTCTAAGACAAAGAATACCATCATTTAACAAAGTGGCATCCCATAGATTAGAAAATAGTTTTTACAAACTCTATTTCCTATAGTGGACTAATATCGAAAATATGTAAACAGTTTCAGAAACTAGATTTCAAAAAAGTCACATAGTCCAATTAAAAATGGTACATATCTAACAAAGAATTATCAAAAGAGGAAACACAAATGACTGAGAAACATAAAGAAATGTTCTACATTCTTAGTTATCTGGGAAACAACAAATCAAAACTACAGTGATTTTCCCTCTTAGATTTATCAGATTGGCTAAAGATCAGTAACACAAGTGACAGTTCATGATGACAAGGATGCAGAATTATGGGAAAACTCCTTTATTGTTGGTGGGAGTATAGTCACTATAAAAATCAATATGCTGGTTCCTCAGATAGTTGGGACTTGATCTTCCTCAAGATCCAGGTATACCACTCTTGTGTATATATCCAATGTACACTTCAACTGCCACAAGAGATCTTGTTCAACCATGGTCACTGTTGCTGTATTCATATAGCAGAAACCAGAAACAATCTAGGTGTTCCTCAACAAAAGAATGAATAAAGGAAATGTGGCACATTTACACCATGGAGTATTGCTCAGCTCTTAAAAGAAATGACATCTTGAAATTTGTAGGCAAATGGAAGGAACTAGAAAAAATAATCATCCTAAGTGAGGTAACCCAGACCCAGAAAGATAAATGTGATATATATTCACCTATATGTGGACACTAGGCATTAAAGAAGTGCTAACTACCCTACAATCCAAAGAATCAGAGAAGTCAAGTATGGAGGAAGGAACTAGGGACACACTGGATTTACCTGGGAGGGGATGTGGAATAGATTTGACGGGTAGATTGGGAAAGGATGAGGATTGGATCAGGGGGGATCCTCTGAGGAGGAGGAGAGATAGAATAGAATGGGGCAATGTGGAGAAAGACAGCTGAAACTGAACGTCATTGAGTGGTGATCTATAAATGTAATGCAGTAGAAATTTTGTAAAATATTTGAAAGTGATCCCAGTGAGGTCTCCTAATGCAGGGTGAGATGAAGTCCCAACTGGTCATCTCTTCTCTCCAAAGAAAGCTTCCAATACCAGGACTAGGTTGCATTCAATTGAGTTGTTGGCCAAGGCAATTCCATGGAAATCCCCAAACTACTCAGGACTTTGCTAAGACAATGAGTTTCTCTCTGCAAACTAAGAGCAGGATCCCATAGCTGAGGACAACACCCACATACCTCATTGAACATAGGCAAGTCAATCTGGTACCTACTTGGAGCCTTCACCCCTATGCTCTAGTCTCTTTAATGCAGGAAGGTACTCTGCAAGTTAAATGTAAATAACAGCCCTGCCTGTAACAAAACCTTTGACCTACATAATCTATTCTGACTGTTAGGTATGCCATGGCAATGGTAGCATAGATCTTTTAGAAGTAACCAACCAATGTCTGATTTGACTTAAGGTCCACTCCAAAAGACAAAACCCATACCTGACACTGCTTGGGTGACCAAGAACCAAAGCCTAGAAACCTAGGGTAAAATCATAAGCTACTGGTCTAAAACATTATCAGAAAGTGCCCCCTAATGATATCCTGCTATACTCAGAGACCAGTGTCTTATTTAGTAATCATCAGAGAAGCTTCCTCTTGCAGCAAATGGGAACAGATGCAGAGATCCACAGCCACACATTATGCAGAGATCTTCGGACACACAGCTGTAAATTCGATGTCTTTATCAAATCACGCCTCTCAGAGCTCAGGAACCACCACAGAAATTGTGGCATAAAAAGTGTGTCAGAGGTAATTGAGGACACCAGGAGAAGGTCTTAAAATCAACTGAGCAAGGCTCATACAAAGTCAGACTGAAGCACAGGAACAGCAGAGGTATTCACAAGGTCCTCTGTGTTGTATATATTATAGCTTTCAGTTAAGTATTTTCATGGAACTTTTTATGTAAACGCGTGGGTATCTGATTCTTGTGCCTTTTCTTGGCCACCTTTTCTTCTGTTGGCTTGCCTTTCCAACCTATGTGATGGTTTTTTTTTATTTTATTATATTTGATTCTGTCATGTTTGGTTGTTATCTCTTTAAGGCCTATTCTTTTCTAATCAGAGACAGAAAGAAGAGAGGGGAGGAATCTAGAGATAAGGGCAGGTGGGGAAGAAATGGGAGGAAGGAGGGAACTGTAATCAGAATATATTGTATGAGAAAAGTATCTATTTTCAATAGAAGGGATAAAGATATTTAAACTTTGTTACAAATGAATGGGTTTTCATACAGCATATCTCTCTCTCTCTCTCTCTCTCTCTCTCTCTCTCTCTCTCTCTATATATATATATATATATATATATATATATATTTGTTTAACCTATTCCCATGAACATACAGGCAATACTTATTAGACTTGGTAATTCAACAAATTATTTAATTAAAAATTTTAAAAGGTAGACATCAAGTTTGAATGGAGATGTAATGGCAAGTCCTGGGAGAGTTGTAGGAGTGTAGGTGGATGTGATCAAGATTCATTGTAACCATATGCAAAACTTTAAAAGTATAAATAAAATTTGAATTAAAAGTTTTAAAATTAAAGAGAAAAAAGATACCTATGTTAAAACTGAAAGTTCATGCCAGGGAACATTATAGCTTGACACTCAGCTTTTAGGAGGTTTTCATTGTTTCTTGGCTTTATGATTCTTTTGCCAGAATGCGTTGTTCAATTTTTTATATATTTAATAAAATATTTAATGTATATAAATTTATTATTTACAGATCTGTAACAGCCTAAGAATAAAAAAAAACATAATATGCAGCTTTCTCTTAGAGATTTGCTCTGTGTTGAATTAAGTTTTGCTAATGTTGTGGCAAGTTCTTCGGGATCACAGAAGGGAAAACACAACTGTCAACTTAAGGAATTCACAATTTTCTCCATACTCATCAAATACAATGACATTCTGTGGATTATCACACTAGCTGGATCTGCCAGAAAAGACAAATGGGTGGTCTCCCTGGCTTTTCTCCATTTCTTCACAATTGTTGACTTCAAATCTCATAGCTTCAAGGCTACCAAAAAGGTGTTCAATATTTAGGAGTACTTGATGCTCTGACAGAAGACAAGGGTTTGGTCCCTAGCACCTCTATCACGCCACTCACTATTCCCTGTAACTTCATCTTGGTGAACTCAGATACCCTCTTCTGGCCTTCAGGAGTACCCACATGCACATAGAACACACAACCAGACAGACAAGACACACACATACACATGAATAAAAATAAAATAATTCTTCAATGAACAAAAATGCTCACCTATACAATGGAGTAGAACTGGATTAGGGAAACTGATCTGTGAGTGTAGGGGAACCCAGGATATTATAGTATATAAAATTATGATTTGAGAATGAATGAAAGTATGAATGCCCCACCCTTATTTTCATTACCCTGATCAATATTTTCAATTGTCCCACTATAGAGTTCTTAGTATTACTCACCCCTGATTTTTCAAAATTCAAAATTAAAAGATGACTGAGCTGCTAAAACTCTAGGGATACAACCTAAACATCAAAACTAAAAATTAAAGTCAGAATAAGTTCAGTAGCAGATATAAGATCATCAAGCAAGTGGAAAATGGAAGTGGAATTTGAATCCTAGAAGTTTAGCAGCGTGGCTTGGGCCTGACAAACACATTCAGAGTAAGCTTTGCACCATTCCAAGAATGATAAAGTTAGCATCTGTGAGTACAGTCCAATAACAAAGAACATGTCTTAAACAAGTTATCAAATAGAGACATTTGCAAATGTATTTGGAATATAAGTGATTGATGAAGAGTTGATTATATTGAGGTATACGTGATAGAGAAAGATCATTGGTTAATTAATAAAGAAACTGCTTGGTCTGATAGGTTAGAACATAGGTGGGTGGAATAAACAGAACAGAATGCTGGGAGGAAGAGGAAGTGAGCTAGGATGCCATAGCTCTGCTCTCTGGGGCAGACGCGATGAAGCTCCAACCCAGGATGGATGTAGGCTAGAATCTTCCCTGTAAGCGCACCTTGGGGTGCTACACACAGTATTAGAAATGGGCTAGTCCAGGTGCGAGAGTTAGCCGAGAAGAGGCTAGATATAATGGGCCAAACAGTGTTTAAAAGAATACAATTTGTCTGTTGTTATTTCGGGGTATAAGCTAGCCAGGCGGCCTGGAGCCAGGCTGTGGAAGAGGCCCGCAGCTCCCTCAACATATACGAGTGACCTATTATGTGTAGTAAAGTGATAAATTCCTTACATATCAAAATGGACAAAGACAGAGCTGGAGAGATAGCTCAGCCAGTACAGTGATTGCTATACAATCATATACACTTAAGCTTGAGCCCCAGCATACACCTCTAGACCTGTGCTCTTGTATCCTCAAAGCTGGAGAAGCAGAGACAAGAGCCTGCATCGGGCTTGCTGGCCTGCCAGCCTTGCCTGTTGCATGAGTTACAGTCCAATGAGATATCCTACCTTAAAGAAAAACAGAGAAGATAAAGAAAGGTGGACGACTCCTGAGGCTCCTGTGGAATAACATCCAAGTTGACACCTGAAGCTGACCTCCGGCCAGGGCATGTTTGTTCCCATATATGTACGAGCAGTTACACATACACATGCAAGGGAATACAAATACACAGTCACTTTCCTGTGTACACACACACATACAAAGAAAAAAATAAGCAGAAGAGTCACAAATATCCAGTTGGTATAAATAATAGGTTTCGACTCTGGTGAGTAAATAAATACAGCTTTGCATCTCAGAACGTGCTGCTCTTACCTATATAATAGATAGACATTAGAATTAGTTTTAAGTTATTTGAAGTTTTAAAGCATATGTGGGAAAATTATATGTCTATGGGTATTTGAACATTTTGGTTAATTGTATGCAAATGATAAGAGAAGAAAAATGTGATAGTCAGAAACACGATTACCTGGAGTGAAAATGTGAAATGCTGATTACTGAGGACAAGAGCACTACCCAGCTAAGAGGCTGCATCTGAAGACTGTCCATCAAGAAAATGATTTCTCTGTATTACCTGGACCAACAAATGCTGGATGCTCAGGATTTTAAAATAAAATAGTATTGGTAAATAATTCAGAAAATGCAATATTTTACATTTACAGAATGTAAGTTAAATGATTTTTAATATAGCATATTACAAAATTAAACTATTTTTAATGTAGCAGAATATAGGCTTATGAAGCCAACACTGTTTTAACTCCAGAACTCTTTTTTATAGTTTCATACATACTGAGGTCATATTCATACCCATCACCTTTTTTATTCCTGCAGAACAACCGCTTTGTAACTAGTCCCATCTCTCGGCATGCCATAGTTATTTATTTGTTTGCTTCTTTGTTTAAATTTTATTTTATTTAGTTAACATTTTTATCATTTCTTTTACATATTGAATACAGTTTCCCCTCCCCCTCTCCTCTCGTTCCCCTGCACACTCCCATTTATGTTCCTCCACATCCACTCCTCCTGCATCACCATTCAGAAAGGCAGTAGCCTAGAGTAGAACTAGGCAGCTTATATAAACATAAATTTTAGGCATCCGTTTGGCTCCATTTAGTAAAACATCAGGAGATTACTTGCAGTGCCTGTGTGTATTTATCCATGGACTTTTGAATAGGTTTACAGTATCAGCTATGAATTCTGTTCAATGGAACAGATCTTATATCCAATTAGAAAGTTGTTGGTTTCTCCCCCCAAATAGCCATTTTACTACTGAACCAGTGGGCATGTTTTGCCTGGCAGGTCAGTATTGTAGCACACAAGGTCCACAGCTGGGTAAGACTGCTGATGTCTTTTCTTTTCTTCCTTAGTAACCTGCTTAGCAACTTCTGATTCTATAAAAGCAAGTTGTCGGGGAGGAAGCTGACAGCTCAGTTCCTGTTTGATTTCTCTGTTACAAAACTTCAACTCTAGTACAGGCTGATGATATCACACTGGGCAGATTGAGGAGAAAAAGTCATGGGGTTATAGAGTAAAACTCTGTCACACAAAAGAAAAACAATGTGTGTGTGTGTGTGTGTGTGTGTGTGTGTGTGTGTGTGTGTGTGTGTGTATGGAGCACAGTCCTAATTTTATGCTTTAAAGCATCTATCTAATATACCAGGTGAAAATTTTGCTGTTATATAGTTACAGAGATGGTGTAAATGATAGAGAAAATCACAAAGCCCAAAAGTGTGTCACATTAAAAAGAAGCAATGTTATGATAATATCAGTAATTTCATTTCCATTGTAAATCAACCTCTCATAGAAATTTTAATATAATCTAGAGTGAAAGAAACATTTTTCAGTGCCCATTAGGTCATTCAAACTCACCTTTGAATTCAGATGCTATCTAGAAAGAGGTTTGTAATATTTCCTTTGTTCTGATGTCAAATCCCTTAATTTATATGTATATCCTTTCTCACAGTAGCATAATACAGCAGTGCTTCCTTAAATTGCTTTAATGCACGTTTTTCTTTCAAATGACCTTAGCTATTTTACCAAGAAATCATGGCACAGAGATTTCAAATGCTGCACTGAAGGTTCACAGACAACAGGATGTCATGACAGTTTTATGCTACTTTTGTTTAATTGTATGGTGTCTGTTGTTTGCTTTTCTTCTGGGCCGTTGAAGGGTCAAACTGAGAAGGTACTGCATTAATTTGTACGTTCATTTATAAACACCATGCTTTAGGTTCTACTGAGGTGACTCAACTTCTCATTCCATTTCATCCTTTCTTGAAGACTTTGCTGTCTACCTCAGCATTAATACCCCATGCCTATCTCCTAGACTTAACCCTGGTAGAACAAGTAAAGAAATATGCAAATCTCCACATAGTGTTGTTCAGAACAAGTAAGCATACTGTGGGCGCTCTACGTAATTCCTAAAATCTGGTAGCCACACATAAAAAGTGTAAAAAGTAAACATAATTTTCTTACTCCAGTACATCTGGGGCTGAAGATTCAGCTCCATGGTATACTATGCCTACCAAAGTAAAAGGCCCCGGGTTCAGTGTCCAGCTCGGGAAAAACAAACATCAACATATCCAAAATATGGCAATTTCTACTTAACAAATTACACAGAAAATACTATAATCAATGATATAGAAATATAATTAATTACATTAAAGTGATAAAACATTGCAGAAATTATAAATTGTTTACATTTTGGTACTAATGTTTAATTAGTACCAAATCTGAAGAATTTCCAAGCTTTAGGTAGACTCTTGAAGAATTATCATGGAGTTTGCTAATTAAGCCCTGTTCTCATAATCTCTGTACAATTTTTCATTACTTGAAATCTGGGGTTCTTTTTTAACAAACTCTGATTTCTTATTTTCTCATTCTATTCTGACATTATTTTAGTTTACAATTTTGATGGCTAATTGTGTGTGTGTGTGTGTGTGTGTGTGTGTGTGTGTGTGTGTTGTTGGAGAAAAAAAGGCTTCAGATTTTTCTTACGCCAACATTACAGGTAGCTGTGAGCAGAATAGCCTGTCATGGGTACTGGAAAGTGAACTCAGATCCTCTGTCAGAACATTACAAGCCTCTAACTGATAAGCCATCTCTCCAGGCCATGACCTCTTATATTCTATAGAGCTTTATTGTAGCAAGGGAGGACCAACCATCGATTCCAAACATTACATGACACATCTTGAGCACAAGCATTATTAATAGGCATGTTCACAGAAGTCACTCTGTCATTTTTATCTATTACAAGCCCTCTATTTTCTCTAATAGAAAAACACCAAAAATTTCAGTTGCTAAATTTCTAATGTACGACTCTCTTAGATTATAGTCCAAATTCAGGCTCTTTCTCAGGAAGAGCTCTAAAAGCTGGGGACTAGAAATATCCCACAGTTCCTCAGACCTCAGTTCACTATTCCTTTTAGTATTTACTGTCCAAAGTGCTCTTTTAAGTCAATAGATAAAGAGAAGAATATAAAACCATTTTCCCCTTCTGTTACTTTAGAATGGAAGCAATAGACATCAGTTTTGTATATGTTCTACAGATCACTCTCTGACAAGCGAAGTCTGTATAAATGTTGGCGCAATTGTTGAGGAGCTTCGTAGCATCACTTGCTGTAGATCGGAAATGAACACACATCTTTGACAGGTACCAACTCCTCTGCCACAGGTTCTCTTTCTTCCGAATTCACGAAGGATCTTGCTAATCTGAGAAGTAGTGGAGGTACACTTCCTAGAAACATGGAGAGCTGCTTCTACTTTGGATTCTGGCACCAGAAAATCAATTTCTTTGAATCAATTTTTCTTCCACGAAAAAGCTGTTGGAGACTGCGACAGAAATTAGAATTCTTTGTCTTCAAATCTTTATTCTCTTATTCTTTTAATAGCAAAACTCCAGTTTTCTTTGATGAACAATTAATAATTTATTCAACAAAAATGATATATTCCATGTTGAGCTAAATATATAATTTGTTGAAATAAGAGCGGCAGGTCCCCCACACCCGGCCGCCCACATGGCTAGGTTAGCTTATGCCCCGAAATAATTACACGGAAACTGTATTCTTTTAATCACTGCCTGACCCATTAGTTCCAGCCTCTTATTGGCTAGCTCTTACATATTGATCTAACCCATTTCTATTATTCTATGTAGTCCACAAGCTGGCTTACCAGGAATGATCTTAACCTGCATCTGTCTGCAGTGGGACAATCATGGCGACTCACTGACTCGGCTTCTTTCTCCCAGCATCCTGTTCTGTTTTCTCCGCCTACCTAAGGGTTGGCCTATGAAATGGGCCTAGGCAGTTTCTTTATTAATAAGAAATCATTCCCACATCAATAATTTGTTAGTTTTTCACCAATGACAAGATCACTAATTTATTATTTTTGATTTAGTCTTTTTGATATTTTTTTTTTATCTTTGAAATTATAACATAATTATACCTTTTCTCCTTTTACTTTTCTCCCTTTAATCCTTCATGAATACCAATATCTTTATTTCTTTCAAATTCATGTTTTACATTTTATTAATTGTTGTTACACACACATTTGTATACATGTGAAAGCCCCAAAAATGTGAGCTTATTTCCACCTTGACCAAAGTTCAAACAGTTGGAAGATTACACCATAGGCGTAGATGAGTAATGAGGGCTCAGAAATAAATTAATAATAGATAATAAAAAAGGAAAGAAAGGCAGGGCAAAAACTAAGGAAGAAAACTTGTAAATAATAATTGTGAATATGGGTCAAGGAAATAGTACTCAACTATCTGTACAGTTGCTGGGATGTATTTTTGACAGCTTAGGGGAGCTGAAATGGAGCAAAAGCAAAGTCAGTGATTTTTAGAGTTTGTAAATATTATATTCCCACCCCCATGTTGGCAGAGCACCCACCAGTGTCTTTGGGCTGCTGCAGAACTCAGAGAGTCAAAGTACAGCCTCGCCTTTGCCCTGAGAAGCTATAATGCTATGGTAACCAAGTCACAATCTCTGCTGCTGTTGAGCAGGTAGGAAGAGCAAAGGGAGTACAAAGTCAGGCCCAGCAATGTCCTGGGTTATTGCTGAGATTGTGGTCGTCTGTGAAAACATGCTGTAGCCAGCCAAATCTGACCCACACTGTGCCACGGAGCCAGGAAAGGCAGGAGACAGGAAAGCTAGGAGGAATCTGCCTCCTTTGGTCAGCGACCAAAGCTGGTCGATGGAGATGGCTAGAAACTAATTGGCCCATGAATCAGGAAGCCTAGATGGATATATCTATGACTTTTAACACAGAAGAGGATTTTCAGGAATTTTCCTAATTTTAAAATAGAAAATCAGAGGGTAAAAAATTAATTAAAAAAAAAGAATCATCAAGGCTATACCCATCTAAAAATCTAAAATTATGGTCTCACATGCCAGTCTTAGAGCTGCTGCAATAGCCAGAACCTGAGAACCTGAACACAATTTGCTAGTTAGTCATGGTCTCTGCTGGGACCGCTGAACATAGCCTGTGCGCGGGAAATGAGGGACCAGCCTTCTGCTCCCAAGTACCCGAGCAGGACTGCCAAGCAATCGAGATCATGGCTTGAACCACAACTATGAGCCCAGATTCCCATTCCTGGCATGACTGCCAAGGTGTAAAAAGATAGGAACTGCAGCTCTGTCCGTGAAAATGTAAGTGAGGAAGTCAAGCCCGTCAGCTAGGAGGACTGCAAATTGGATCAGAAAAAAAAAAAAAAAATAAAAGCTTAAAACCTTTAAAAAGACATTCAATGGTGAAAACCTTATTTAAAATAATTCTACAGGAGACCTCGAGCCACTAAAAGAAATTCTTAAAGGGAACAATGATTCAAATTCCACTAGAGAGTTTACAGAAACTGTCAGACAGGTACTCACACACAGGTAGAGTATGCTATGCAGAATCAGCAAGTACATTATATTGATTATGATCAGCCTTGGCATGATGTGGGATTCCCTTCTGTATGCTGTGAATATATCTTATTACCCTTGATTAAGAAAGAAGTTGCTTCAGTCAATAGATCAGCAGAATAAAGCCAAAGGGAAATCTGAACAGAGATATAGAGAGAGTAGGCAGAGTCAGGATAGTACTCAACTATCTGTATGGTTACTGGGATGTATTTTTGATAGCTAGGGGAGCTGCCAAACAATAAAGACACTGGAATGACAGTAACTTACCAGTATATCACAGCTTAATGGCGATACACAAATTAATAGAAATGGGTTATTTTATTATATAAGAGTTAGCAAAAAATATGTGTAAACTATTGTCCAATCAGTGTTGTAATTAATATAGTTTCTGTGTGATTATTCAGGTCTGGGATGCTTGTAGTCATGTTAGTTCAGTTTTCTAGATGTACAGAGATATATGTCAGATAGATAGACATTCTTCAAACCTTTCAAAGACTACAAAATATAGCATTTAAGACTTTCATGACAATGAGACATGTTTGCTCCTGGCATCACCAATTACTTCAAGAGGAAGATGGGCACCAGAGAGGCTCCTTATGTAGTTTCCTAGCCATTTGGGCCAAAAACTGTTCTTGCCTGGACTGCTTTATGCTATGCCATGTGAACTGGATATGCAAGACCCACCAACTATTAAACTTGCCTAATTGTGAGACCGTTCTTAGGGATTCTTGCTTTATGGAAGAGTCTGCCAGACATTCTGTAGAATACAAAAGAAAGTGACTGAATTGTCTTTGAAATTTCCTGCTTCATGGAAAAGTCTTCTGGTTTCTATAGACCTGTAGGCTAAACATGGATGCCCCAATGGAACAGAAGAACTTTGGGTGACTGTCCAGGCAGGGAAAGGCTCTGTCAATTCTAGAATTTTGGAATTTGTTTAAAATATACTTTCTGTTTATTTAGGTAATATTATATCCTTCTGGGGTCTTTGATGGAGTTGAAGAATAAGTAGATATAGTTATAGTTTTCCTTAGATATGATAAAATCTCAAGTACATATTAATATTGTAAATGTAATTCTTGCTTGATACCTGTCTTGTTGTATGTAATTTTACTATGTTAAAGTTCAAACCTACCTTTTTTATTTAAACTGAAAAGGGGAGGTGATGTGGGATTTCCCTCTGTATGCTGTGGTAACCATTGATTAACAACAACAACAAAAACCTGCTTTGAACCTATAGCAGGAGAGAACTTAGTTATGCGTGGAAAGCTAGGCTGAATGCTGGGAAAAAGAAGGAGAGAGTCAGTGAGAAGCCGTGTAGACCCCACCGGAGACAGACATGTGACAGAACTTTACCCAGTAAGCCACAGCCACGTGATGATACACAGATTAATGGAGATGGGTTAAATTTATACGTAAAAGCTAGCCAATAAAAAGCTAGAGCTAATTGGCCAAGCAGTGATTTAATTAATATAGTTTCGGTGTAATTATTTCAGGGCTAAGCATCTGGAAACCAACAAGTGGCCTCCTCCAACAGGTAATATCATGAAGCAATAATGAATAAAATCTATTTTTCTATGTTTTATTACAGGGGGAATTTTTTGATTACTCATACATAATATCTATTGTCAATCAATGTGATTTCCATGGCAACTTTTCTCTAATGAGTAAATGAGTAAATGAGTATGAAAGATTGAGGTGCACTTCCTGTCCATTGGGCTCAGACATTCTCAGATGAGCAGTACAGTGGCTTCAGTAATGTACCCTGTGTATAAAACATACAAATATTAATTTTTTTGTAAAGGTAGTAACTAATAATCTGCCTCTTTGAATATGTTCATAGTTCCCTTTAGTTTTGTATATTCTTTTCCAACTTATTGATGCATCATGAGCTATAAAAAGCCCTCTTGGGAAAATTTAAAGACTATGAATAAGTGGCTTTTGTTTCAAGATATAGCAAACACAATCATTTACACTCTTCCCTCCAATGCTATTTTAGTTCACAAGAAATGATTGTTACTTAATAACTCCTCTGCAAGACATGCCTCAAATCACTGTTTTATGAAAGCCACCAACTACAGACTTATGCCTTGTTATGGTTGACTCATGGAAGACAAATTCTAGGCAACCTCCTTTACGACAATCAATGCAGAATCTTTGAGTTTGTTTCACAGACAACTGGCCACATGCCTATAAGCAAGGTGAAAATAAACTTATATTTCAAGTAAATGACCCACTGATTCTGGCAATTAACTGACTGTCATAGGTATTCAATTATCTAATTAGTTGCTAAATCTCATTGCCAATGTGCCCTGTGTTCAAATTTCTATTACAGTTCTTTTAATTATGAGATATTTGCTTTGAGTATTCTTACTTGAAATACATAAGCTTGATCAAAGTTCTTTTATAAATTTCATATTTAAGATTCATATTCATAGATGAAGGCATTCTGTATAAAACATGGAAGATGGGAATGGATGCAAACTTCTTTGTCCATATCATTGTGATGATTTGTTCTGGCCCAACTGCTTATTATGTGTGCAGATGTAAAATGTGTGTCCCAGATCATCTGTTTGTAATGCAAACTGACAAGTTTACTTCACTTTATGTAGTCAAAATAATTCAGGTGTCTACTTTGACCAGAAAGTGATGAATGCTATACAGTGACACCTGTGGCTGAATTAAAATTCATCTCTATGTTACAGTGTCTGAATGTGCCTGAGTACATTGATTTCATAACATTTAGAACAGGTAGAATTCTTTTCTCAAGCTTCAAGTGAATTTTTTCCCTTGGTACCAAGATGGTATAAACAATATTGTTTTCCTTCATTGCCTCCAATAATATTGTATCTGTGAGTGATATGTTCAAGATAATGGAATCTACTTCAGCAGATGTGGGGGAAAAAAATCACTCTTTGAACTTATGTAATGTTTACATAGAAAAACTCATAGAGTTTGATAAAGCCCAATTTCTACTCATTTTATATTAGAAAATTTTACTTTTACATAGAAAAATTCATAGGGTTTGATAAAGACCCAATTTCTACTCATTTTATATTAGAAAATTTTACCCTTTCTGAAACAAGAAATATGCTTTGTTTTATAAAACAAATAACTTTGAAAGCATTTTCCCAACATAGTGCAATAGAACACCCATACAGTTTGGGCATGAAGAAAAGACTTAAACCATCCAAACAAACATGTCAAAAGCACAGATAGAGAAACACAAGGAAAGAGTCTTTCACAAACATGAGCTGCATATGTCAACAGAGGCACATTTACAGTGTCATTTCTTTAAATTCTAAGTAAATAACCTGAATACTTTTAAAGACCAGAAGGCTTACCCATCTGTGCTGCATTCTCAGCCCACAACGTTCCTTGTGCACATGAACATTTTCAAGGAGTTGAGTTTATTGTCTTGTGGTGCTGTCTTTTACTGGCTTGTCTGGTATCTGGAATCACCATTTTAATGCTTAAATATAGAACCAAATTCACTCAGCTGTTGGGTATTAGCCACTGTTGAGTTGTAGTCTTTCTGATTTTCTGACATGTTCCCCCTTCTTTTTTCTTTTCTGTCTCGTTTCAGCTCCTCAGCAGCACTCGTGCTTTATTCTCTGAGATATCAAACTCAGTTTTCTGTTTATTTTCAAGAGATCCACACTTCAGAATAGATCACAGTATTCCATGCATATTATACACAAAGATGTTTGCAGTGTCCTTTCATATATTATAATCTCCTAATCCATGCTGCCATCTTTTTATAGATCTGCCATTCTACCTAGAAACCAACATTTCCTTCAAATTTATTCACACTGGTCCCCAAACTGAAACGTCATTTTTATTTTGTTTTGTTGTTATTGTTATTGTTTGTAGAACTGTGGTGTGGGAAGTCCTTCTGTATATGTGTTTCTCTTATTGGTTAATCGGCCAATGGCTTAACAGAATATAGCCAGGCTGGAAGAGGTGTATATAGAGAGAGGGTGCAGAGTCAGAGAGAAGCTATGTAGCCCCACTGGAGACAGATACTGGATGAAAAACTTGCCAGTAAGACCCAGTATGTGGCGATACAAAGACTAATAGAAACGGGTTAACCAAGAATATAAGAGCTAATTAGCAATACACTTAAGCTATTAGCCAAACAGTATTGCAATTAATACAGATTTTTATGTGATTAATTTGGTAATCTGAATGGCCAGGAAATGAATGAGTGGCCTTCAACAACAGTACTGGGAATTAGAACTTGAACCCTACAAGATAGGTATGAACTTCAGAAATTAGGCATGTGCTCAGCCCTCTTTAGTTTTTTTTTTTTTCATTTTGAGAAATGAGTTTACTTTTTAACCCAAGCTGTCCTTAAACTCATTGTATAACCAATGTGGTCCTCAAACTGTGATCTTTCTGCTTTAGCCACCAAAGTACCCAGGATAATAGGCCTTGCACACTTTTTACAGACTTTCCAGAAGACTATATTACTGTTTTATGGCACTTACATATTAAATTTTCACCTACCATATAAATTTATAGCTGATAATAAAATTAACTTATAAGCCTTTGCATAATACAAACTGTATATTTATCTTTATTCTCTCTTCATAACCATGACTAAGAAAGAAGATTTATAGAGGTAAGTTAGCTGTTCAGTAAAATTGATTAGATGATTTATTCAATAGCGATTTATTATAATATACTTTATGTAGACCTAACCTAAGAATGTAAATATATGAGATGCAGAAAAGTAAAATATAATGTTAAGGGCAATAAAAAATCCCATTGGGCCAGGGATAGATGGCTAAACTTCCAAATTTTACGTGGGAATATTATAAAGGAAAAACTTTAAGTAATAGTACTAAAAATATATTTGCTTGTGTGACATCTGGGTTATAGTCTAAAGTGATTCCAATAATCTCAGACATTAGATTCAAGTTCATTTTGTAGTTCTCAAATTCTAAGACTAACTCTTTTCTAGTAATGCTTTCAAAGCCTGTCTTCAATTATTAAAGAACAGAGCAGCATCTGAATTCTCTTTTCTAGGTCTGTCTTATAACCACAGCAAGGAATGTGACTCAGCACTGGGTTGTGTAGGAGTAAGTCCCGCCCCTTAGGGGGCGTGTTCGCCTCGGGCTAATGTTTGTATATATATTAGGCGAGCATGCTCCCAACCGCTGCTTCTGCTTTCCTGGTCTCCGCGGGAATGGTGGTTCTGCAAGTCTATTAAAGCTATATATATATATTTTACAATCTGTCTGCATTCGTTTACGCCGTTACAGGGTTGTCTGTTTCTGTGAAGACTATGAGGAAGTATTGTTATTTTGGTCTTGATAAAACACAAAGGAACAATTGAAAATACGTTGGTTTAAGATTTTGATCATGATTCTGTAAGAATGTAATTACTAGGATAGTAAAACTTGTACCTGCAACTCCCTCTTTCCTCTCCTGTACCCCCATACATACATACACACAAGCAGAGTGAAGCAATGCATTGGGAATCAAACAGACTCCTACTGACACTCTTGTTGATATAATTAAGCTTGAAGAAATCTTTTTATAAAGTTGTTATTGGTTTCTGGATGGAAGAGCAGATCTCTCAAAATACCTTAGTTTGTTTGACATAGCAAGGAAGAATGTCTTAGTTAGAGGTATTTATAATTTGATTTGTTTAGTGTTTTTATTGATAGCTAACTGAATTTGAATGAGTCCAAATATGTAAGAATGATGAGATCAATACATAGGATAAAGAAGAAGAGTAGGAGGTAATTAAGGAACTTTGTAAATATCACTGAGCATATGAGAGAAAGGTCATAGGGAAGAAGGATGAACTTGAATTAGAGATATTTTATAATATGATTCTTAAAAGGTAATGTTAGAATAAATGTGTTGTATGGGATGCTACCTGAGAAGAGGGTTTACAGATATCAAGCAAAAGCGTCTGGAGATCAAATAATAACTTGGAGTGGCATTATGATTTATTAATTTAAAAAAGCTCTATTCTGCTAAAATGGAATGTATGCTTTTCCCTGGGGAGAGTGAGTGACAATCTTCTTTTTCATTGAAGCATTTTTTGGAACAGCTGTCTCTGTAAATGTTATTAAAAAGTTAGGACTTGAATATTGTAGAATATTATTTTAAGATGTGTATATTTGTTGATGTTGTGGAAAATTTGTTTTAATGATGTAAAGATATGTTGCATTCTTTTATGTTGCACTTGTTTAACTCTGTGAGGCTGTGATTTTTTGTCTGTATAAAACACCTGATGTTCTAAGGAAGAGTTGAATGGGCAATAGCAAGGCAGAATAAAGCATAGGTAGGGCAGGCAGACAGAAAGAATAAAGAGGAGAAATCTGGGAAAAGAGAAGGAAAAGAGAATGGGGAGCAAGAAAACAAGGAGAAAGGATGCTAGGGGCCAGTTATCCAGCTACACATCCAGCCATGGAATAAGAGTCAAAGTAAGATATATATATATGAAAAAAGCCTGGAGGCAAAAAGTAGATAGGATAACTTAGTTAAGAAAAGCTGGCAAGAAATTACCTGAGGAAAGGCCAGGCATTTATAATTAAGAATAAGCCTCTGTGTATTTAAGTGGGAACTGGGAGATAGGCCCTCCAAAAGAGTCAAAAGAGTAAAGAAACAAACAGCAACATTTGGGTCATATGTATTTGGTACAATCCCTGGAAGGAGTTGTAACATTATAAATATTAAAAACTGACTTGAGCTTTTGCCTTGCATGAGGAGAGAGTAATGTTATTCTCTGTTGAGACAAATTTTTTTTTTCTTTTTGAAAGATCATCATTTTGTCCATGGACCTACTTTAGTTTCCATGTCCTGGAGGGCACCCAAAGTTCACAATTTCCCAGTAGTTATGTAAATGGCAATTAATCTGAAGAGCATAAGAAAATATGCTTGAACGTGTGGAGATGCAACAAACTTTATGAGCAGAATCCTGGTAGCACAGCCATTAAGATCATATAAACACATTTTTACTTTATACTTTCAACTTCCAACTTTCAACTTCCAATTTGCTTATGGCATACTGTTTATCAAGGTATGTCTCTGCCAAAAAGAGCAAACATAGGTTTTCTTTCAGATTAACCATATATTAAAAAATATTTTGACTGATTAAATATTGGGGTATATTTTATTTGATTGGACTTTGAATTCACGGGCCAATACTGGCAGTTTTCAGCCTAACTTGTCCACTACGGGGCGCAGATAATTTTTGTCTTTTACATCTAAAATAACAGTTCAAGTTGGTATTAGTTAGTTTCTAAAATCTTTGTACCATTACCATAGATCTGTAAAACTCTTAAGTTCATCAATAATGTGGAACAAGAGCACTCTGGGTCCATCCATTCTTTCTTTTCTAGTGATAGTTAAACTTGTAAGCAGATGCTAAGAAAAGACAAAAAACACATGAATTACAACCAGGTTTCAAAAGCTGCTGAGATGAATAGGATGATGAATTTAATGACATAAAGGAATTTTCTAGTGAGTATTCTTGAGACATGGAATACATCAAAAATGATTTGCTGTACTTTAATTTCAATTCAAAGATTTATTTAAATAAAAGGGGCATTTGCCAATTAATGAATAATTAAAGAAGAACAGGATTTTTGTTTGAGGTGGACACTACATAAAAACAAGCTAAATTTAAAATTTCATTGAAAAAATAGCTTTGAGAAGAATAAAAGCGTAGTAGAAGATATTTTGAAATTAAACATTTTAAGCATAATATAAACACTGCTTTTAAAGTATTTTGATAACATGAACAAATGTGTACACATGATGTCTAGATTAGCAGTAAAATTGCAAGAAAATAATTGAAAGGCTTTTCTCATATAGCAAATTTGAAATTTCCTTGTGTTTATGAGTTTCCTTTTGAGTTCAATATCAACCATTCTAAGTTGATATTAGACTTAGAGAATTTACTTAAAATATGATAGTTGCACTTCTACCATGGAAACAGGCTGCCTAGAAGCTTCACTGCTCTTTTTGCTCCTCCAGTTCTAAACCTCCATATCATCCCCAGCTTTGCAGGAGAAGATCTGTGTGATCTCTTTTTCCTCTGTTAACTCATCCCAAATGGATCACATGATCATCTTCTACGTTCCTCCCACAACTCACATCATTATCCTTCCTTCAACCCCAGCAGACATTCTCTGGGAACCCAGCAGCTGAGCAGGTCAGGGCAGCATAACCTAACTGAAGACCTGTTTCCTCCTTTCCTCCGACCCCGTTAGCACTGCTAGCTTTGTCACAGAACACCTGATTCAGACTTCCTTTGCACCTCCTCCCCCAACACACTCACCACTGTGGTTCCTCAAACATTCCCATGTTCATCTCCCTTGCATTACATTTTGTTATATAACAGTGCCAAACTCCTAAAGCAAAACTTTCTGAATATTAGAGACATTATGAAAAGACCAAATATAAGAGTAATAGAAATGGAGGTAGGAGAAGAAACAGGTCAAATGCCCAGACAGTATTTTCAACAAAATAATAGGGAAAATAAACATTCCTAACTTAAAGAAGGAGATGTCTATAAAGCTACAAGAAGCATATGCAACAAAAATTAGAAAAGAAAGACCTCTCTCCTCATAATAATAAAAATACTAGCTGCAAAGAACAACAGAAGATTATTAAAAACTGCAAGGGAAAAGACAAGGCAACATGTAACAAATGAGCTTTTAGTGGTGACTCTAACAACCAGAAGGAGCTGGGCAAATGTGCTACAGTTTCTAAGAAACCACAGATGCCAGCCCATACTAAAAACTGAGCAAAATTTTTAATCACTGTACATCAAAAAAATAATATATTCCATGATAAGGCTAAATTTAAATATATATTAACAATTCGGCCCTATATAAGATACTAGATGGAAAATTCCAACTTAATGAAGTTCACTACACTCATGAAAACAGAATAAATAGAAAATCTCAGACAACAAAATCAACAGAGGGAAACATACACACACCACCAACAAACAACAAAAACAAAACCAATAAAAATACCTTATCATTTATAAAGGTATGAAGGACTAGAGGCTGGTCCCATGAGGGGCAGTGGCAGTGCCACAAGGCCTTAGCAGGAAAGAAGTGGATCATCCAAGACCTTGGCAGGTTGGAGACCACAGCAGGTGAGAGACTATGCCAAGCAGAGAAAACTTGGGTAAATTTTATTTAATGGGTTCTGAAGGGGAAGGGGAAAAGGGAAGGGAGAAAGGGAAGAAGGGGTAGAAGAAAGAGAGAGATGGGGGAAGTGGCAGTAGTTACCTCTTCAGAAGACAAATGGAAAGTGAGAGAAAAGGCTCGAGAGGAAGCTAGTGATCCACTTGCCTTGGCGGAATTGGGTTGGGAGTGAATGAGGCTTGTTGCTTAAAGGGACAGGGTACCCAAGAGACAGACCAGGTCAGCAGATTATAACAGTCCCAGCTTTTTCTTATAACAAAAAGGTGGGAAGTCAGGTATAGCAGGTTGAGGGAACTAGGAGGATAGATTCCCAAGACTGCTTCCTCCTTATTTGTGGGCATTGTCTTGGGGGGGGGCGCTGAGAAAGCTGGGGGCTAATCACATCCTGACGTATCTGGTCACTTTACTCCTGTCCAGGGTTTGTGGTATAGAACTGTCTGGTGTTTCTTGGACCTGGAAAGGTGTTGGCAGAGCAGAGGACAAAGTTAAGTTTAGGAAGAAAAAAATTTCAGGACCAGACAATTGAGAGAGGCGTATCTGACCTGTTTAAGGTGGATCCTTCAATTCGGCTCCCTGGAACCTAAAAGAAAGTTTTGAGTTTGTGGAAACATAAGTTTTAGACATATACGTTGTATAAACAGCAGCATATTTATATCAGAATGACTGTGACAGATGTTTTTGCATAATGAAAAGTACTTTTCAGACAATGAAAGGCAGCTTGAGAGAGAAATTTGATAACTTGTATTTGTCCTCATACCTTTATAATTTGCAGGCACACTCAAGGTACTTGGAGACAAAAGTCACTCACAAAAATCAGTAGCCTTCCTATATACAAATGACAAATAGACCAAAAAGGACATCAGAGTATCAAAATCTTTTACAATAGCCTCAAATAACTATAAAATAGTTTGGGGTACCTCTAAATAAGCACATGAAAGACTTGTATGATAAAAACTTCAAGTCTTTAAAGAAAGAAATTGAAGATAATTTCAGAAGATGGAGAGATCTCCCATGTTCAAGGGGCTCATCCTAGCAAAAGCAATTTACAGATTGAGTACAATCTCTATCAAACTTCCTACACATTTTTCACAGACCTTGAAAGGACAATTCTCAACTTCATATGGAAAAACAAAAAACCCAAGATATCTTAACATAATCCTGAAGATATTGTACCCCCCAGACTACCCATCACATCCATTCTATCTTCTCTATCAGGCAGATCCAAATGCCCCCCACTCAATCCCATTCTCTATAACTAACCTTGTCAAGTTTATGGATTGTAACTTGGCTGTCATTCATCTAGTGGCCAATATCTAGGTCTAAACAAACATATACCATACTTCTCTTTCTGGGTCTGGATTACGTCTTAAAGGATGATTATTTTCTAGTTCCATTCATTTGCCTGAAAATTTTATGATGTCATTTTTTAATTGAGTAATAATACATTGTGGAAAAGTTCCAAATTTTCCTTATCCATTCTTCTGTTAAGCAACATCTAGGTTGTTTCTGGTTTCTGACCATTATGTATAAAACAGTGTTGAACACGAGCAAGGGTCCTTATAGAAGTATCTGAAGGTTCAGCTGGGGAAGAGGGAGAATATAGGGTTAATAGAAGGAATGGGAGAAGATATAGCTGCAATTGAGGGGCATTTGAGGCATATTATATAAGCAGCGTAGTGAAAAATTCCTTAAATATATGAGAGATGCTAATGAAGTCTCCTACTAATTAGGGAGATGGGAATCCCAACTGGCCATCTCTTGGCACCAAATAGGTGCCAAGACAGCACCCAATACCAGGACTGGGTTATAACCAATTGAGTTGTCTAAAGGATTCCCATAGAAATCCTCAAACAACCCGGGCTGTTGCCAAGACAGTAAGCTGCTGTCCACAACTGAAACTGCAACCCCAGTGCTGGAAACAATAGCCACACAACTCATTGCACATGGAGATGTCCAGCTGATGACTACATATAACTTCCAGTCTATGTCTTAATGTCTTTGGTATGGAAAGGTAGATTGCATGCAACCAAAAGAGAAACACAAACACCAAGCTACTCTCAAATTCTTTGATCTACAGTTGATGTGGGATAATGCACTTATGCTCTGTAAAGATTTGCCACTTTTACTGGTTTAATAAAATACTGATCGGCCAGTAGCCAGGCAGGAAGTCAAGGCAAGGTGACAAGACTAGGAAAATTCTGGGAAGAGGAAAGTCTCAGTCTGCAGGCACTAGCCAGAAGCAGAGGAAGTAAGAAGAGAATGTCTTACTGATGAAGGGTACCAAGCCATGTGTCTAAACATAGACAAGAATTATGTGTTAATTTAAGTTGTAAGAGTTAGTTAATAATAAGCCTGAGATAACAGACCAAACAGTTTATAATTAATATAAGCCTCTATGTGTTTCTTTGGGACTGAACAGGCTGTGGGACCAGGCAAGACAGAAACTTATATCTACTTACAATCTGTTCTCCCTGGAAAATATGCCAGGGAAATGGTGAAACAAATCTTGTAGGAGTAACAAACCAACATTAGATTTAACATAGGGCACATTTCACAAGATTAAAGCTGTTGAATTTCATTGACCTGTGTAGATCTTGTCTGTTGGACTTGGAATCTGAGAATATCTGAAAGAATTGGGATAGACTACAGACTAATGCTGTAGACAGCCTGGCTTCAGTTTCAGTGACTTTATACACTACATTTATACACATATGAAACATAAAAAACAATGATCCAAAGATAGTTGCTTGAGTTCAGAAAAAAAAACATGACCAGAAAAGCATGTAAATCATCTTCAGTAAGCACATACTAAATATTAACAGAGCAGCATTCTCCCAGAACTCTCTCAGAACAGATCAATGTAAACAGAGTTGTCTGGAGTGTACTATAGATTATATCTAGGTCTAGGAAAACATGAAAATAATGCAGAAGGTCATATCCAGATTCATATACCAATCAAATTAGGATCTATAGCTGCATCTTGATACCCAACAAGAAAAAAAAACATGTCATAAATTGAATGCAAATATTTGTCATGGAAGTATGAAATCACATCCAAGAACAATCCAGGGAACAAAATGCGCTTGAGGTAAAGGCTCTCTGCCTTTTTTCTTGGAGGTTCTCTCATATTTCTCCAAAGCATTGTTCACCATGGGTCATTCTTTTGACATTGTTTAGACAGAAACCATATCCAATACTGCTTAGATTACCAAAAGTCAGAGACTAGATAGCTCAGACCTATGGAAAATCAAGTACTACTTGTCTTTTAAAAAATAAAGAAAATTGAAAAGAAAGAATGGAAAAAGTAATACTAAAATACCTTGTAATAATGTCCTTCTATACTTATAGATCAGTGGCATACTCAGCCAACATCAGAAGTTTATTCCTAGAGCAGACAGCACCAATAAAGGGATGCACAACCAGACATTAAGCAGGGAGAGATACTTTGAAACCCACAACTCTAAATGGGATATCTCCATCAAATCTCTCCCCCTCAGAGCTCAGGGAACTCTGTGTTATGGGACAGAAAGAAATATGAGTTTAGAAAACATCTTTGCTTTTCTTCATATCTATCA
>NC_022013.1:51891106-51892994 GCF_000317375.1 Microtus ochrogaster
CCCCTTAGGGGGCATGTTCACCTTGGGCTAATGTTTGCACATAAATTTGGCAAGCGTGCTCCCAGCCGCTGCTTCTGCTTTCCTGGTCTCCGTGGGAACAGTGGTTCTGTAAGTCTATTAAAGCTGTATATATATATATATTTACAATCTGCCTGCATTCGTTTATGCCGTTACACTTCAGTGTGTGCACAGAGAGGTCAACAAACAGCTTTCAGGAGTAGCCTTTCTATCGCGTGGACCCAGGGGATGAACTCACACCGTCAGCTTGGCGGAGCATACCTTTGCCAGCTGAGCCACCTCTCTAACTAAAATCCTGGTCTGGCTTCAAAGTCAAATCAATTTTATCAACAATGGCTGATTTGTCAAAATAAATGTGAATGTGGAAAATCTCTGGAACTCACTTCCCCTATTATAAAACTTTTAATTAGGTTTGGAGAATCAATAGGATGTAAATCATATCTTTCAGCTAAAAATTATGAGCTATAAATAAAGAAAAATACATCTTATGACAATTTAATATAGAATTAGGATGTACAAGAAATAAAAAATACTACTATATTTTTAAAAAATCTCACATTTATACTAGTCATGTCTTGAAACAGAATTTTAGCTTTTGTTTGATAAATAATCTATACTTAATTATAATTAGTTAATTATATATAATTATATTAATAAACACTAAGTTAGTAATGCTTGACCATGTATATCTTGCCTTTATTAAAATACTGAATAGGTTGCGTACAAGTAAACATAATTCAGATTTATATTTACATTGAGATATTTCAAGAGAAAAGAAAAAAATACCAAAATATAATGTCCAGAACTGAAACTTAGCTAAGACTCATATGCTTGAAAGTATAGCTTCATATGAGTAGAGAAGAGGAAAATAATAAACAGAATAAAGGTGGCTTGTTCCAGCCACAAAACACACATTTAAAGAGAAATGGAGAGCAAAGAAGGATGAAAGAGAGGCTGGAAACAGTTCAGAGAAATTACAAGAAGACTAAAAAAGCTAGCTACCAATAACGACTATGTTGGTGTTTTCAATTTCAGTGTTTAACCTGAGTGCACACACCTAGCATTTCAAAAGCTCCAGTGCACTCACACATACTGATGTTTCACATGAATTGTACATTGATGGGAAAATTTCAGATTGACTTGTTCTGATTCTGGATCGCAGCAGCACAGAACTGAGGTAGCTTATGTGAAATCCCTGGGACAGGGCGTGTGCAGCATAGACTGAACTTGGAAAAACACACTCCATTTATTTTTCTCTTTAATATTAAATGTCTAGCGATATTTGCTGTTTTGAAAGCTCTGGAATCACCAGCAGAAACAGTCTGGGTTCACAAAATCTTGTTCGCTTTAAGAAAACCACAGTGACACATCTGTTTTGTGCTAACTGTTTCTAGCTAACTATTTTTTTCCACTCCACACTTTCACCTTGATTTTTAGATACTCAAATCATGTATATTTTAATGACATTTTCTGGTTTTATCCAGAAACTAAAATTACTTAAAAGCATATTCACTCTTTATTTGATAAATTGTGGTCCCTTGAAATTGCCCCCTGTAGCCCCTCACTGCTTTCCTGACTTCTATGGGTCCTCCAATCAACACGCAGATCTGGAGATTCAAAACTAACACTTGTGTATGAGAAAAACCATGCAGTCTTTGTCTGGTTTGGAACTCACTGTGCTCACATGCTTATTTTCAGCTCCATTCATTAGCCTGCAAATTTCTTAATTTCAAGGTTTTTCTCTGTTTGTTTCTTATACCTGAATAATTGTGTATGTTTCATGTTGTATTATTATCCATTCATCGCTGTTGTGACTATAGCATCAATAAACATGGATGAACAAGTATCCCTCTAGTAAGACACAGTCCTT
>NC_022013.1:51893494-51895729 GCF_000317375.1 Microtus ochrogaster
CATGTAAAAAATCTGCATGTTACCATATATATGTATACAATTCCAGCATTTCTGCAAGGGATAGGATTTGGAGACAGGATTATCCACAGAAGCCTCTGTGCAATGTAGCTGGTATATGCTGAAGCAGACACAAGGGACACTTCCACAAGCAAGGTATAAAGTTAGGACAACATCCAAGGTTCTGACTTCAATACTTATTCTGTGTTACATATGTTCCCACACTCAAACACATAAAAATACAAATACCATATTTTCACAACATATAAGTACAGAGCATGCACACTTAGGATTTGAGAAAAGATAGTTCCTGAAGATAGTCTGTTGTGGGAAAGGACTTGTTCTAAGTACCAAGAAGACAATAGTAAATAAAACATTAAAAAATTCCCCACCTTTATGGTGCTTGCTTGCCTTCTACCATTGACAGGTATATAATAATTTGCTGGTAGGAAAATGGAATGAAATATTGGAAGGTGATAAATGCATTAGAGAAACATCTAAGAATAAAAAATGGGATTCAGATTTGGCAAGTGAATATTGAAATATTTAAACATTAAATATAAAATGGCAGTAACTTATAAAACCTAAAATAGATAAAAGTGTGAGCCATGAATAGTGCCCAAATGAAGCAACCATGACAAAGACCCAAAAGAGGGAGGCACTTAATGCTTCAAAGAATGGGTGATTTTGGTGGAAGAAAATAATTTCCAGGAGTGAGGTAACAGGAGGGTGGAGAAAGGCCTCAGAGAAAAAGACTCACAGTCATCATAGGGTATTGTTTTGAGTGACATGAGAAATCATTAAATGGTTAAGTCAGTAAAATGATAGGTTTATAAGAAAACAATTCTGAGTGTCATTTTAAGAGGATGAGTCAGACAAGGTGATTGTTGGTCCCAATTCTCCTGCTTGGAAGAATGTTTAAGACATTTTTAAAATTGTCAATGATAAAATCAGGAAAGTCCCAGAAAAAGAGAGATATTTATTCACATCCGCAGTACACAAGAAGTGTGAAAACCAGCCAGTTAACTGTTGTAAACATCACTATGATGATAATGATGATGTTGATGATGGTGGTGGTGGTGATGGTGGTGATGCCTTCCAGTATCACAGCTAAGGACTTGGCAAGGATGATATCATGTTCTAGTGTATTTTAAAGCTAGAGACACTGGCCTACTGAGAGATGGGGCAGTATGAGGTGAGAGGAGTCTGGAATTCCTGTATGTGGAAAGATTAAACCATTAGCTAAATTTAGAAAGCCTACATATGGTGTTGAGCTTTCAAAGTACAACATCTACTTTGTTACATGATGTTCACCATGTGCATCAGACAGAGAAGACAGTCTGTGGTTAGATATCTCTGGAAATACTCAGTAGACCTGAAAGGTCTGAGCTAAAGGTTTGGTTTAAGAGACATCAGTGAGAGATTTCAAATACAATGTACGAGACTGAGTGAATATTGAAAAACTGGTAAAAGGTAAGGAAGTCTAAGGATAAGAGGAAATCATATACTTAAACTGTGAGCAATTCTCTCAGTGCCAAGAGTGAAGATTTGAAGAATGTCATTTTTTAAATTGTTCTCATTGAGCTATAATTTTCTCTACTCCCTTTCCTTCCTCTCCCCTCCCCTTTCATCCTCTCCTGTAGTTTCCATGCTCACAACTTACTCAGGAGATCTTGTCTTTTTTTACTTCCCAAGTAGATTAGATTCATGTATGTCTCTTTTGGTGTCCTATTTGTTGTCTAGGTTATCTGGGATTGTGAATTGTAGACTGGTTTTTCTTTGCTTTATGTATAAAAGCCACTTATGAGTAACTATATGTTATATTTGTGTTTTCTGGGTATGGGTTACCTCACTCAGTATGATGGTTTCTAGATCCATCAATTTGCCTGCAATTTTCAAGTTGTCATTTATTTTTTCTTCTGGGTACTACTCCAATGTATAAATGTACCATATCTTCTTTATCACCTCTTCTGTCAAGGGGAATTTAGGTTGCTTTCAGGTTCTGGATATGACAAATAATACTTCTATGAGCATAGAGCACATGTCTTTGATGTATGATTGAGCTTCCTTTGGATAGATACCCCAAAGTGGTATTGCTGGATCTTGAGGAAGGTTGTTTCCTAATTGTCTGAGAAATCGTCATCCTGATATCCAAAGGGGCTGTATCAATTTGCACTTCCACCAACAATGGAGGAGTGTTCCCTTTACCCCACATCTTCTCCAACATAAACTGTCATC
>NC_022013.1:51896654-51935639 GCF_000317375.1 Microtus ochrogaster
AGTTTTTGTTGGTGTTGTATTGCTCTTTATGGTTTTTAGTGTGCCTTGTGTACAAATATTTTCTTCTGATTGGTGTAGTTTGGGCTGTGTCTCTGGTGATCACTCTTCCAGGTGTCAGTGGATACAAGACTCAGATGGTTGCTCCTTGTGGTAGAGTTGGGGCCACAGTTCAGGTCAAGCTGGAGCTCATTCAGTGTTCCTGGAAGTACCTAGGTACTCCCAGAGATTACTTAAGCCTGGACCTGCTCCCATGGAGGGTGCTTGCTTGGACTTGCTCCCATAAAGTTTACTGATTTGGACCTGCTCCTACAGAGGTCACACTTGAGCCTACTCCCACAGAGGTTGCTGGCTAGGGCCTGGTCCCACTAAGGTCTCAAGGTTGCTCCCTTTGTACCTGCTCCAGCAGAGGTCACTGGCTCAGGCCTGCTCCAGGGGAGATTGCTGACTCTGGTCTAGTCCCATGGAAGTTTCTGGCTCAGTCCTGCTTTAGCAGAGATCACTGACTTTCACCTGTTCTCATGTGTGTCAGTGTCTTTGGCCTGCTCTTGCAGAGGTTACTGGCCTGGATCTGGGCCCATGGAGCTTACTCCCTGGGTCCTGTCCCCAAGGAGGTTGTTGGCTCAGGGGTCTGGTCCAGGTTGCTCACTTGGGCTTGCTCTGGTGGAGGTCACTGGCTTGTGCCTGTTCCTGAAAAGGTCCTTGATATTTATAAAAGGGGAAGACATTCTGGTAGCATTTAAAACTTCATAGGTAGAAACTAAAGGCAAGAGAGATATGTAAGAACAGAGGTCAAAGTCCAAGGGAGAAATAAAAAAGGGGGTTCACTCCAGTGATACAGGGAAAATTGATTGTTCTTTGGCTACAGCTCAAATTTGGAAGATTTATCTCCAGATTGGTTTTGAATCAACTCTGTTGGTCTGTGATAACACACACAGCTACAACTATCAATTTTGAAGCTCTGTTAGTAAGGAAACCTATTTTCTAGGTACCAGTTCTCTGAAGCTCAAGTTTAACATGGGCTTAAGATGGCTCTCATTTGAAACTTTGCCATTCACTGTACTTCATGTCTTCCCATTTTTTCCTGCTGTCAAGGACTGTACATTTCCTCTGACAGTATATTCATATTGAAAGAATGATGAGAGATACTAAATATGATTGTGGAGTCAGACAAGATAAAGACAAATGACAAAAAACTGGACTTACCAACACAGAAGTCATAGGTTGGTGTAGGAGGTTCTTCTGTCTATGGGTTGCTTTTATTGGTTGAATAAAGAAACTGCTTTGGCCTTTTGATAGGGCAGCACTTAGGTAGGTGGAGTAGACAGAACTGAATGCTGGGAAGAAGGACAGAGACAGAGAGCCACCATGGAGCTGCCAGGTCGGACAGGAGGAATCTTTCCTGGTAAGCCACAACCTCATGGTGATACAGAATATAAGAAATGGGTTAAATCAAGATGTGAGAGTTAGCCAATAGGAGGCTAGAGACAATGAGCCAGGTAGTGTTTAAATGAATACAGTTTCTGTATGCTTATTTTGGGTGTAAGATAGCCAGCAGTATGAACAAGGCGCCCACTTCTCCCAACAGTAGGTAGCATTTCTGAGTCTTTGTGGGTAGTTATCAGTGCTCTGGATAAGCTGAGCAATGAGTGAGAATGGAAAGGGAAACAGGGGAAAAAATATGTCCCATCTGCCTAAACACAGTGACTTTATTTCAGAATTGTTTTAGATTTATAATCAATTTATAAATACAGTAGTGCAAATGTATGAACAAAAAGAGACGGGTGGTAAGTATAAGCAGAGGGGAAATCGCAGTAAAGGAATTTGGAAATCTTTGCTTCCTTTTACTTGTTTTTTTTTTCTCTTTGAATTTCAAATAAGGCAGACCTCATTAGTAAATGATGACTATGCTTATCATGGAGACAGAAAAATATGAGGATATATATCTACCTTTTTATTTATTTTATTTTTTTAGCCTATAATCACTGTATAAAATTATTGACTTAATCATGATTTCTTCAGCTGGGTCTGCAGTGGAAAAAACAACTAACAGAAATGTGCAATTTGGTAAGGGAAGATTTGTGAGCAAGTTTAGTGAAGAAGACAAAGCCTCTATAACTGCTAAGGAAATGTAAAATATTGAGAGAGGTCAGGGCACAGGTGCCTGGGAGTCAAGCCCACCCGAGAGAGGTGCTAAGTTGTGCAAATCCAAATTGATTTCAAAGGACTGAGCTTAAAATGAGAATGTCATCCAAGGGGTGCCCTACTCCAAACAAACACAGAATGAGTTCTGAAGGGTCATATATTGCAAAGCTCTATCCTGAGCAGGCAAAAGAACCTAACAACAGCATCCCTGTGGTGCTGGTTTTATTGGCATGAGGATGGAGCATTGAGATTTAAAGAATCACTGAGGCCAGGCTGGCCACTGCATGAAATTATGAAGGTGAAGCTGAAGGTATAAATGGAGATCCCAGGGTGTTAGAGAAGCCAAGATCATGAGCTCTCCGCTGAGAAAATCTGTCTGTGTCAAGTGGGGCTTATGCAAACTCTTTGGAGGCCAGATCATTTCACCATGAGTCCCAGATATTAGGCATAAAGCTACAGGGTTTGTTGTTTTCCTGCTGTTTTGGTTTGTTTGTTTTAGTTGAGAGAAAGAATATCCTTTTTAAAATTTATTTTTGTTTTATATACATGCATGTCTTGTTTGCATACATGTCTGTATACTACATGCACACTGTGTTTGCAGAGGACAGGAAGAATTAGGGAGTTGTCATGTGGTTGCTGGAAAATGGACTCAAGACTTCTAGAAGAGCATCAAGTGCTCTTATCTTCTGAACCATCTCTTCAGTTCTAAACTTCTGCTCCCTGTTCTGTAGTGAGTAGCAAGGATTGAACTGACAGGCATGCACTCTACTACTGATCCAAATCCCAGCCCCTTGCTGGATTTTGATCTTGCTTTGATATGATGTTTTATTGTTGTGCCCACATTCTTCCCTTTAAAAATCTTTATTTTGTGCTATTGTATATTGAAAGTATATAAATTCATTATTATTGTGGATGAACTCACTACAAAGAGGTTGTTTTGGACCTTTAAACAATGTTGGAATTGTTAGACTGTGAAGACTTTTGTAAATGGACTGATGGCGTTTAGCAGTCATATAAGTCTATAGGGATGAGGTGTGGAAGAAAATGCCTTAAAATTGATATATTTGGAGATCAAATTGACAAAGATTAGTGCTGTGATGAATAATCTTGATTTTAAACTTGATAGGATTTGGAATCAATCTTGATTTTCAACTTGATAGAATTTAGAAATGAATCTCTGGGAGTGTCTGTGAGAAATGGTCTAAATTAAGTCAGTTGAGGTGAGAAGAGCAACCCTGAGTGTAGGCAGTGCTGTTCAATATCTGGGGCCTGTAATGTATGAAATGGGAAAGAGAACTGGGTACCACCACTGTTCATCTTTCTCTATTTCTTGACCACAGAGAAACTGTGAACAGCTGCTTCTTCAAGTTCCTGTCACCATGCCTTCTCACCATGATGAACTGTATCCTCAAACTGTGAACCAAAATTAATCCTTCCTTCACTGAGGTGTTTTCTGAGGTATTTGTCACAATAACAAGGAAAGTAACAAATGCACTCTTCTCCCTCCCCCACTCATTCTCTTTAATTTTTTTTAAATGGTCCTCATATTATTATGCTGTGTGTATCACATGTGCATTATATTCAAGTGTGTTAAAACAAGATTCCACATATAGAGACCATATGTAATATTTATATTTCCCAGTGTTCCTCATTTTGTATACTACCACAATGATCTCCCATTCTATTCACTTTTTCATACAAATTAGATAATTTTATTCTTTTTCCCAGCTGGATTCATTGAGTATGTACCCTGCTTCGTTCATCTGCTCTGTTGATGGACATCTAGGTTAATTCTTTAACTTAAGTGCTGAGAATAATGCCATAATAAACGTGGATGTACAGTTATTTCTGATTTAAAATTCACATTTGTGGCTCCAGACAAATCTTTTATGAGTGATTTATTTGGTTTAACTTGCATTTTACTGTCAGCAATATCCCAAAAGAATTCTATAGTGCTGTTCCCACTCCAGCCCCATGCCAGAACAGCTATCATCAAGGAGACAAACAACAAACGCCGATCAGAGGGCAGGAAAAATGAAACCTTATGAATGGGTGGTGGGAGTGTAAACTGCTGCTGCCACTGTAGAAATCACTATAAATGTTCTTCCAAAGACCAAAAATAGAACTGCCATGTGGCCTTGGTTTGCTACGTCAGTACTTCGCAGAGATACCTGCCTATCGTCATTAAAGCACTATTCACAAATGCTAACATTTGGCTTGGGAGGAAATACGCTAGTCAGTAATGTTTTTATTGCATATTAATAGAGTGAATGCATTAAAGAATGTGATGTAAATCAATAGGATAATAAATATAAACTTTTCCTTCAAGAAATATTTAAGTCAAAAGTGAAGGTTTGATGAAGAAAGCGGTGTGTTACATAAAACTGAGACTACAAGGAAGCACTTTAGAAAAGGCTCAGATAAACATAAACAAGGCAAAGCACAGCCAATGCCACCAATAACAGGTGACAAGAACAAGGCAGCATGGCAGGCAGAGGTCCTTCTTGTGCATTTACTACAGCCATTTCTTTCCTGTTGGAGGCTAGTAGCATCTTCTCCTTAATGGCAATGATGCTGTGCATACTTTCCCTCTTTCTGTCTAAAACCTATCTTATGTGTGCACCTGACACAGCCCCCAACATGAGAACTATCATGCTAGAAATAGCACAATTACATGTACCAGAAGACCCCACATTGTTGGAACAGACAGCTTATAAATGTAGACAATTGGGACCAAATAACATGGCAGTGACCTTATTTTCTGCTTCACTGATGTTCTTTCATTAGAATTCGTTTCTGCAAAGCTTGTTTCTTTCTTTCCCTACCTTGTATGTGTTTTGTTGAACACTGATGAAGTGTGACTTGGGTCAGCTCCAGTCCCCTCATTTTCTGGTGATCTGTATAGACACCTAAATGCTGGCTAAAACTGTAAGAAAATGTGCAAGATAAGACAGGCCTTATGGATATGGAGAAATTATAGTATGCGTGCGTGTGGAGTGGTTCTACAAATTTCAGTTGGGAAGAATATAGTGGGAGCCTCTGGATAACAAGATGTGATGTAAGAGCAGAGCAACACTCTAGTTGAACATCATGACCTTCAAGCTCAACTTGGAAAACAGTGATAGCTTCTTCAGAAAACTGTCACAAAATTTCAGGTATGCCTTTTGTTTTAGAAATTTGTTATTGTTTTATTTTTTCTATGTGCTCCTACTTTAAGAATACAGGTAACTCTACTCCAACAGAAAAGGCATATCAGTGCAGATGGAACACAAAACAAAACTCATTGCTGGCTCAGCAGTCCTAAATAGCCATTACACTGCATATTGGAGATGTTTCCTCAGATGGCTTATGAGTTCTTTTCCAGTGCTGTCTTCTGTACCATCTCAGAGCAAGGCCCTGTCACTGGTCAAATTCTAACAGAATAGCATGAACGAGTAGCGAGATCACTAGAGGAATAGTCTTGAGGACATGTATGCTCTGTCTGACTCTTCCACTTAATAAATAAACCTGTGCAAGGTGTGCAGCAACAAACCTAAGGTTGGAATGAAGCATTTATCCACGAAATTTTACTATGGTTTCAGAATAAAACGTCCTTCACAGACTTATGTGATGGTAGCTTGGTTTCTTGGAGGTAGGCTTATAGGAAGAGACTACAGTGAGGGTTTTTAATTTTATTACTTAAAAAAATACCAATCCAAATTTCCACTCCCTCTCCTCCTTCCACTCCCCTCCCACTTCCTCCACAGACCCTCCCACCCCACTCCCCTCCAATCCTAACAGATGTCAATGCACCCTACTTGTAGAAAGTCCAAGGTTCTCCCTACTATATCTAGGTTGAGCAAGGTATATATTCGAAGATAATAGGATCCCAATAAGCCAGTACATGCAGTAGAGAGAAATCCCAGTGCCACTGTCAGTGGCTGCTCAGTCTGCCCTCATTGTCAACCACCTTCAGAGGGACTTATTTGTTCCCATGCTTGTTCATTCCCAGTCCAGTTGGAATTGGTGAGCTACCATTAGCTTAGGCTAGAGTGATGGTTTTGCTGCAATCAAAAGATGAATCCTTTTATCTTTATTTCTGTTTTTAATGTAGTAGTGTTAATAAAAGGGCATTAAAAACAGGAAGCGGGGACGAATTGGAGGAAGTAGGTTAATGGGAGCAAAATTCTAGTGGCTATATCTTGCCTCGACTGTTCTTACACTTTTCCACTATTCTCCCTCTGAATCTCCGCTTGGCTCTGTCCACTTTCTCCCCACCTCTCCTTCTCCCCATCTGGTTCCCACCTACCATAAGGTAAGAAGCTTCTGCCCCATGCTCCCACTACCATGTGATACACCTCATCATGGGTCCATAATCAGCAGAACCAGGTTAGGTCTATGGAGAGAATCTTTTGAAATCAGAGTCAAAGTAAATCTTACACTTTCCTAAATTGTTTAGTCAGATATTTCATCTGGTAAATAGTGATTTGTAGTTACTTCTCCCCGAAGTTTTGTTTGTTTTGTCTTTTTAAAGAAAAACTCAGGCCCCATTGATTACCATTTGTTAAAGTCAACATAAATAATGAAAGATTATAAATAACACAGAAATTTGTTTTTTAATTATAATGAAATTTTTGTGAAGGTTAATTTCAATTGTAAAATTAAAGAGATTTAGGATCATCTAGGAAGTTGGTCTCTAGGAATACCTATGGGAATCATTTTAATTATCTTAACTTACAGGGAATATATGCCTACTGTGGGTGGTACCATTCCTCAGGCTTGGATCCCAAACTATATAAAAAAAGAAAGAGTCATCTGAGCACAAGCATCTTGACCCAGATGCAATGGGAGTAGATGTCTCAACTTCCTGCTGCTACGAAGAACTGTAGCCTTGAAGTGTGAGCCCTTAAATACCTTAAATCACTTTCACTAGAGCATTTCATTACAGCAAATGTGAAAGTAACTAAGAAGATAGGCTTCATCTCTTTCACTAAATTTTATAGGGAGCATATGAGGCAATATCTGTGAACTGTAAAGCATTGTGCAAGAGTAAGAAGGAAAAAATCTGTTCAGTTTTAAAAGGAGGAATATCTGTACCAAAAACCATAAAATCAACAAAAACAAAGCCTACTGTTCATTAAGAATGTTGCCATCTCTTCACACTGTGCTAGGCTGGATAGAGTTGTATCTTTGAAAGCAGCATACCTTCTTTTTTAATTAACTTTTGTATTTTCTGCGAATTTCATTCATGAGATGAGTACATTTACAATTATATCGTTTCCTAACCCCTCTCCCCCTCAAACTCTTCTACTATATATTATCTCCAAGAATCAGTACTTCCTGGTATGTTGGAAATTCCAGGAAATAACATCTACAAATATCTTTCCAGTGAACAATATACGTGGTAGGCATTTAACACATTTATTTCTTGAGTTGAGATGTTCACTCTCTCCTCCTCCAAAATATTGTAGACCCTACAAAGAGAGATGGAATATCTCTTGTATTTGAGGACTTGGCTAATCATCACAATTGGAAAACACACATGTTGAGTCAAGTTATACTGTAGCTCTGATTACTTCTTCTGGGCACAATTATATTATGCTGGGGTGTGTGATCTATTAATATTGAGTGAGGTAATAAACCATGTGTCAGACTAAAGTGTTTTCAATTGAGCACCAGTAACAATAGGCTAGAAGGCAAAATTCAAAAGATTTTTAGAATCTGAAAAGGGAGAAGCTGAAACCAACACTGAGCATATTTCAGGCACTAAATGAAAGCCATTTTTCTCAGCTAGGCAGGATGTTTCATGTGGAAAATGGTCCAGGGGACAGTAGGGAAGACATTAAAGGGGGAACAGTATAGATAATGTGGAAGGAGGTTCGCCACAGCTTCTGGGTTGCTGCAATGAATCTAAGTGGGAGATGAGGTCTGGATTTGTGATTACAAATACCTTCATCCTTATAAATTACATTTTCCTTACCTGTGAATGAGACTGAGGTTTATTTAAGTAGCAAATACCTAGTGGGACAATAAAGGAAGCACCTGAGAGTCAAGCACAGTGTTCATATTATACATATATGACTTGACTAAATCTCACTTTCATATGTATTTAATTTCATTCAAATAAAGCATCCAACAAAATAGATTGTAAACACTTTTTTTTAAAAGAAAATTCAGGTGTAGAGCTTCAGGATAGTGTTGCTAGTAAGCTTAACATTTTTAATCTGTAGCCTCTGTTGATAGAGTCATATCTCACCTTTGCTCAAGCTCCAGAGTCAACAGCCAGGGTGTAACTAACCAAGGTTCAGGAAGCACTTCTCCATGTCACGGGGAGCCTGGGGGGGAAAAAAAAACCTTCACAACTGCACTAACAAAATAATGGAATACCCATTCACCATCCAGACTTGGTGTGGGATGTGGGCTGCACAGTGACCTAGTACAGCTCACTGGAAATGCAGGGTAAGTGCTCCAGTGAAGGCGTCAAGAGAGCAGTGAGAAAGAGTATAAGGCTAATTTCCCTCCCCAAGCTTATGCTAAAGAGAAATAATTCTAGAGACCACATTTTGAGTTTTTCTGATTTGTTTTAACAAAGTAATACATTCTTATACAATTTCCCCCTTTTCACCACAATTCTGTTTGGAACAATCTCAAACTTTAGTTTTTAATTTTTTTTTTTTTTAACAACCCAGAATGTGTCTGACTCTCAGACTCTCAGGAGGTTTCAACACAAAACTTTCTGCTCCCGGAGTTTCTATCATACCAGGAGGCACTGATTCTGTGCGACAATTTGCAGTATTCCATATAGGTGATAGCTGCTTTGAAAACTAGAAACTGGAATTCTTCATACACTTTAGTCAGGATGAAGATCAGTTGTGGGAATGAATGAATGTTTCTCATCAGTCAGAATAATAAAAATCTCTAATAGTTTCCTGAATTCCTATTATATGTCTGGCTCTATAAAAACAGCTATGGCAATGTTGTCAATAATGTTTGAATCAACTTCAAAAGTGGATTTTAGGCTTTCACTCTGTTAGAAGTGATGGAATTGCCACACAGACCAAACACAGTTAGATGTAGAATACAGGACTGAAGTTAGGCCATCTACCCAAGAAGGGTTCTATGTGGTAGACTCTCTACAGGGAGGGATATTCTTTTTTCTTTAGGATGAAGAGGCACCGATTTATATTTTATCAACGATCCAAATTACATGAATGAAAAAGTGAACCTTCACAAAAAATTCTCAATTTATTTCTAAATGGCAGCTAAAAGTGAACCTTCACAAAAAATTCTCAATTTATTTCTAAATGGTAGCTCTAAAGTTTCTCTGCCTTAAATCAAAGCCACTTACAGCCTCAAAAACCGAACAGAACATACTCCACCAGAAACTTAACAACCACAAAAATATAGGACCCCCTTGTTCATCAAAATGGAAATTTTTGGCAGCAGAGAATCAGCGTTTTGTGGGGATGGCTACTACAGGATGGGGTATAGACAGCTCCTGTGGTCTGACTCTAGCAGTTTTCTTGGCTAAAGAATTATTACTTCCTTCACTTTCTGAACTTGCTGAGCCATCAGGAAAAAGAAAGCCCTATACTCTTTGGATGGCTGGTAGTTCTAGAGGAAATATTGCCTTGGATGGGATATTGTCTCTCAACATAAGAGAAAGTGTGCAGGATGTGACCACAACCCAGTTTAATGACACAAAAATAAAATTCCATGTTTCTTTCTCAAAATATAATATGAGACTCAATACTAAGTTTGATAGATTTGCTGTGGTTAATAATTTTTTTCACCCAATGAGTGTCCCTACGATAGCTTCTTCTAATTGGTCTTACAAAGTTGGTAAGTTTAGTTTTAAAGCCCAAGTTTTAAAAAAGATTAAAAACTACAGAATTGTATCTCTCTCTTGGAGAATTCCAGATGCACACATTTGCCTTTTCTTTCTACATGTCTTAGAGACCAATTCATATGACAAACACAGTGCTACATAATGTGATTAAAGCATGTGAGTTTATAAAGTCAACAAAATGATAAGGCCCACAAGAATGGGATCACCTCCATTCAGTGCTGATGTAAATTACTGGAGAATATGCTTAGGATTCACACACTTTTTCTTATTAAATCACCATAACTAAAAGTGTATTAGCTTCATATGTGATAGAACTGGAGTATAAGAACCTTTTACTCAGGCAGAAAGCAATGAACCCAGTTGAAAGCAAAGTGGGTGAAGAGTAGAGAAACAGACTGACTGTTATTTTGCAATCTCACCCTGAAATGTTCAAGTCTACCACATGGAAGACAGTCCGGGTTACTTCTTTCTGAAGGGCAGAGCCATGATTAAACACACTATATTTAACATGGAAACTCTAGCAGATGCAATGGCACACAGACTGAGTTTCTCCGTGTTCCCTCACAGCAAATGGACTCAGGACCACACAACTAGCAGGGGTATCCAGTGTGAGCTGGGTACAAGAATAATAAGTTATAGAAGCACAGAACATAAAACTATAGTCAGTCTGAGAACTGTTTACATAATTAGCATTAAAACTGCTGCTTTAAGTTAGAATGTATGCATTTGCTGATAGTGTAGTATAACACCTTTCTTTCCATAGACGCTCATAAATGTTTGAGCAGAAATCACCTGTCAAATGCATTCCTGCTGCAGCCTTCTCAACTACCTTTTTTATTTTACTTGAGAACCTAAATTTTTAAATGGATTTTCTGTTTTAAAAGAGACTTAGGATTTTGAAAGGGTCTGAGATTATAAAGACTGTGTGAATTTTTAGATTTATAAATTTTTATATTGTGGGGTATTAAATGTGTGATCTTAGTGATGAACAAGAAAGGAAAGGTGATGGCTTAACATGATATGTTTTTGTGTTAAGCAGACAATGGGTCAGTTGTACTAGCTAGTTTTATGTCAACTTGACAGGAGCTAAAGTCATCTGTGAGCAGAGAGCCAATATTGAGAAAATGCCTCCATAAGATCCAGCTGTAGGATATTTTCTTTATTTTTAATTTATTCTTATTTTATATAATACATCCTAATTGCAGCCTCTCCTCCCTCCACTCCTTCCAGTGCCCCCTTCCCCCATCTCTTCCTCAAATCCACTGCTCTTCTGTTTCATTTCAGAAAAAAAACAGGTTTCCCAAAGATATCAACTGAACATGACATAACAAGGTGGAATAAAATTAGTCACAAATCCTTATATCAAGACTGGAAAGGCTAGCCAAGGCAACCTAGTGAGAGAAAAGGGGTCCCAAGAGCAAGCAAGAGTCAGAAACTGCCCCTCTCCCACTGTTAGAAGTCCAACAAAGTCCTCAAACTAAACAATCACAGCATGTATGCAGTGGATCTCCTAGCACAGATGCATAAAGGCTCAGTGATTGTGACTTTGGTCTCTGTGAGCCCCAATGGACCCTGCATAGAAGAGTCACAGGATTGTGTTATCCTGGTATCCTTAACACCTTTGGTTCCTACAATCCCTCCTCCTGTCTGCTGTGTGGTTCCTTCAAGCTTCACCAAATGCTTGGGTGTAGAGTTTTTTCTGTATGTCATATATATATCACAAGTGTACCCATTACCCTCATAGGCCAGAGAAGCATGTTATATTCTCAGAAACTGGAGTTATGGGAGTTTGGAGCTAAGAAGGAGTGCTAGGAATAGAACCTGGGCCCTCTACATGAGCAGCAAGTGCTCTAAGACACTGATATATCTCTTCAGCTCCAAATTAGCTACATTTGTAGTTGAATAATTTTCTGTTTTCAGCCTCTCTTAACACACATATGCATGCACTCACCCCGAAGTTATTCACTATTATTACAGTCTAAATCTTCAAATTAAATAATAATTATATATAAACTTTCATAATTTCAAATTATACACACACACACACACATAGTCATTTGGGAAGTGGTAGTTTTCTAAAAGATTTCATCTACAATGCAAGGACACTTGCCACGCATGTTCCTCATATTTAAACTCTTGTCTTTGTTTATATTATTTAAACACACAATATTTTAGCTTCTCATTTTTATAAATAAGATCATTTTACATGTGTTAAGCTTGATAAAACTGACATACCAGACAGTCTATTTTAGAAACCTTGTGCTGTAAATTGAGTGTATCATCATTTATCTGTCTTGAACTTGTAGGAAAACACTGGAATTTATAAATCCAAAACATTAGAGACAATACTTCTGTAAGCTTCCTCATAGATATATGGCACTGTGGAAATAGCGATAGCTCTATCACATGTCTTTGTCTTTTTGGACGTATCTTAGCAGCAGAATGTTATATTCAAATGTACACAGGTACAGGTATGCCCCCAATTCTGTTTTGAAAAATATTCCTCACAGCTCTTACATTTTTCACTTCCACCTAAGCTTTAGAATCAGGTTTTCAGTTCTATGGCATTTATTCACAATATGATTGGAAGGACCAAACATCTCTTTAAAGTGGTGTGCTAGCAGAATGACATTGAAGGTCATTTTAGAGACAGATTATGACATGGTGGCAAACCAGATGATAAGACTTTCCCAAGAGAAAAATAAACGAATATGAGCCAGTCTACCCAGAGTCTGCTGTGCTGAACCATCACTCCTGATTATCATTGGTTGGTAGAAACAGGTGTTTTTCATTATGCAACATTGTAGCTCATTCCTCTATATTTAACATAATGAAGATGTTATATAATAAAGGATTTATTTTTTTCAGAACATAAAGTGAAAGCTTGTTAACATGATGAATGCAGTTGAAAAACTGTCCAATAGGGATTGGTTTAAGCTCACAGTCATCTCAGCTCTCATGAAGTAAGAGATTATGGGTATGGGTTGCCCAACTTCATCACCAAGTTTTCACATAAAAGAAACTCTGTACTCATCACACAAAGAATATCCAGCAAAGAAGAAAAGGTTCAGTAAAGGTTTACTGTGTCCGATTTTATGAAAACCTTAATAACATATTACACATAAAAATACTAAAGGGCTCTCTTCAAATTTACTTCCTGTGGTGGCCAGTCTTGGATATCAACCTTGTTGAATCTGGTACCAACTTGATGGAGGTGGGTCTTGTATCTTATCTGTTGCTTTCATTGGTTAATTAATAAAGAAAACTGTTTGGCCCTGATAGGACAGAAAATTAGGTAGGTGGAGTAGACAGAACAGAATGCTGGGAGAAAGAAGCCAAGTCGGTGAGTCGCCATGATTCTCCCACTCTAGACAGACGCAGGTTAAGATCTTCCCTGGTAAGATCCCTGTGTAACCTCGTGGGCTACACAGATTATTAGAAATGGGTTAGATCACTATATAAGAGCTAGCCAATAAGAGGCTGAAACTAATGGGCCAGGCAGTGTTTAAAAGAATACAGTTTCCATGTAATTATTTTGGGTGTAAAGCTAGCCGTGCGGGCGGCCAGGTGCCAGGAACTGTGAGCAGCTCCTTCAACAGAGTGGTGCCCAACTTTTTGGGTGGGTCAGTGAAGATGTTTCCTAGAAGAATTAATCACGTGGGAAAGACCTTTCCTCCTGGCGAGGCCCAGACAGGATTATTTTGGAGGTAAAGCACAGCTATTTGCTTGCTGACATTCCTCCTTCCATACTGGAGTGCTTGCCATGTACTACCTTGGCCCTATCAATACTGCCATACTTCTGCTGGTATTGGAGCCAAGCTTCTTTGACTTTCAGGTGTGGAAGAAGAGAGTGATAGCTGTCTAAGAAGCCTTTATGTCTTCAGCACCAGATAGGACTGGAAAAGCACCCAGCCTCTTGAACTGTTGTCTAAACATCTCCAACAACCCTATAGCCATTGCTGGATTGTGTTTCTGGTAGCCTGTAATCAGTCTACTGAATCTACTTTGCAATATTTATTCATTTAAATTTTGTTTTAAATTTGATTTTTATTATTTTTTGAGAATTTTGTAGGATATATTTTGATCATAGCCATTCACTCCCCAAGCCTCTCCCAAATCCACTCACTCTTCTTCCAAACCAACTTCTGTTCTCCTTTGTTTTCAACATATTTCGTACAATCTGTGCTTCTTATAGATTCTTGGGTGTGTAGCTTGCAGGTGGAATTTGAGTTACTTACCAAAGGTAACATTCCTAAACAAAAGTAAAATTCTCTCTGTGTGTCTCATCAGTTATCAGTTGCCAGAGGCTACTTGGCTACACGTGAGAATTCATGCCCATCTCTTGTCTCCATGACTGAATTTGATTTGTCTTGAGCATGCACACTGTGTATGCTTTCATAACCACTATGAGTCCATGCATACAACTGTCATGCTGTGTTGGTAGGACAGTGTTTATGTGTATTTCATTGACCACCTCTGGTTCTTACATTCTGTCTGCTCAATCTTCTGCAATGATCCACAAGTCTTTGAAGGAAGGGTTATAGTATACAGTTACCACTTAAGACCTAGCATTCTGAAGGCTCCTATTCTTTGCTCCATGGCCAGTTTTGGAGCTCTGTGGTAATCACAAATTATTGAAAATAAAAGTTTCTCTGATGATAATTGAGAGATATAATCTTCTATTGGTATGACAATAAATCATTTGGTGTCAGATTGATAGTATGTCCATTAGCAGAATCATTCCATGACCTGCCTCACCACCGATTCTTAGACTAACAGTAGTGTCAGGTGTGGAGTTTATCTCATGGAGTGGAACTTAAATCCAATCAGAAAGTTGGTGGATATTCCCATGTTGTCCATACCACTACTGTACCAATAGGTGTGTCTTACCCCATCAATTATTACTATAGTTCAGAGTTTACAGCTTATTTATTTTCTACTCTCATACGATGCATTGCACTTTCTAATCCTATGAATGCTATCTGATAGGGATGGAGATCTGAGGTTTGTCCTAGCTTGATTTCTCCGTGGTCTGTGACTCAAGTACTTGGTATCTTCAGCAATGGAATCTTACCATCAAGTTTGAATGGTCATCAATAGGATTGGGGAAAAATAATATTTGGGGTCTATGGAAACTCATGGTCAACAACTCCAAAAAAATTAAAGCTGTTCCTATCACTGGGATTTTTATTTATTAACATGTGGTATCTAATAGGGTTATTATTATCCTAGTATAAGGTAACTACATTTAATTATTTCTCTATACTTGTGTATGTATGCATATATGTGGATTTAGGAAGCACCTATAGCAGTATATAGATTTTGAACTATCTTTAGAGTTACTTATCCATGTCTCTATTCCCTCCTTTACTTGGCTTTCTCATCCCCACTGCAATGTAAGCTTTCTGATCCATTTATCCCCTTTAAGTTTTATATCACATATTGCTGGTGTTGGTCCCCTAGAGAGTCATAAATGACACACGAATACCTGCTGGTTTTCTGCTCCCTGTACCTCATTTCCTGCTTCTTCACTCAGTTCACTCTTTCCTCGGGAACTTTTCCTTCTTGTTTCACTGAGAACACTGCTATAAGAGATTACTTCCCTGTTTTCATGCTTCTGCCAAGTCTGCCACCCTGCCTTTGTTTGCTCTGGCCTTCACCTTCCTGTCCCAATGGATGAAGTATCTGCAACTCTAAAATCAGCCCACCATAATTTCTATCCCAGTACTGGTTCCCTACCCTTTTCCCAATCCAGTACAAAATGCGGTGCACCCGTAATGCATAAACAATCTGAAAATAGATATATTTTAGCTACATTTATAGTTTTATTGTAGAGAAATACATTTTTAACATTTACCATGAAAAGAAAACCAGAATTAACATTTGTCCTTTGAAAGGAACCAGAAATAAACTGTATAACAAAGCGCCCCTGGACTGGTCCCTACTAACAAGAACTCATTTTAAGGTAACATCTTTTGTCTGCCATGTCCCAGATCTACCCCTCTAACAGGAATTCAGTTTTGATGACCCCTGATCTCTTATGCTTCCATCTTGTGATTTCTGGTACACGCACTCAATTTTCCTAGTGGATGCATTCAATGAGTTGTTAAAACCATGGCAGGGCAGGAGATCCCCCCACCCCCTGCCTAAAGCAGAAGGACTGTCGGGGAAAAAAGCCAGGCAGATCACATTCGTGCTTCTACCAGCCATACTAAAAACTTTAAAGACTCCCCAAACACTGTGCCAAGGATTGCATGCTTGCTGCCTGGCTGCTGAAGACTCTGCCCAGTGAGAGTTCTCTGAAATATCCGAGAAAGTGTGTTTTGCCATTATAAACCTGAATGAACATTTCCACAGTGGCTACAGGGTGAGCACATCACTTGGTGGACAGACTATTAGAGGACTAGTAGCAAAGCCACACCTAGTGCCCAAACAGGGGCTTTAATATATGAGATTCATTTAAAAATGAATGACTGCTATTAGCCCAGCTTCCTTTTTACAGACCTAGAAGCAGCCTGTGCGGTGTCCCTCAGTGAGTCAGCAGAAGGTAGTCTGCTCTGTAGCCTTCTTTGTGTTGTTGTATCAGGCTCATCTCAAATGGTCCCTTTCTTTAGTGTTGTACAATGAACTGCTAATATGTTTCAGCAGAAACCTCAAAGAGCTGTGATCGATGGAAAAGTGAAAGTAGAAGCTTGGCAGCTGGTCAAAGCCTTGCCCCAGTGAGCCGAGCCTACAGATTTTTAAACCCAGCCTTGTGGACATTTTGTACACTATGAGATGTTCTGGCACACAGTCAAGCACCTGCCATCTCAGACAGTGGCACTGTGCTCCCAGGAGCTGGAGGGAGTTCAGAGCTCCTGGGCAGCTCACTGAGTTCTGGCTGTGGCTACAGTGTGGTAGGAATGTCTAGCAACCAATGGCCTGGTAACTGAAGAGTCACTGACATTCAGAATCAGCCACAGCAGAAAGAAGTGGGGAGGTGGGAGGGGTGTGAAAATACAATGAAAGAAAACAGGACAGAGAAGGGAGCTGGACTGTGTAGAAAGAAAGGCTTTCAGGAATCAGAGACGAGAAACCTGCACCCTGGTTACCAGAAACATGCTAGAAGTTGCCCAGTTTCAGAGTTAAGTATATCAGATTCTGTGAGGGCAGGTGCAGTGCTGGCAGGTATTAGGGGACAGTATCCACACACCCAAGGATAGCGCAGGGACCATGACACTGGACAAAGCTGCTTGCTGTCATTTCCATCTGTCTGCTTTCCCATGGCTGCAGCCAGACTGTTGGAAGACAGCTACTCCAGCCCAGTATTTGAAGAGCTCCTGGCCTTCCTGCGTTTTCTACCCAGTTAGAGTAAAGTTCTTCAGTCTGATCATAGGTGACAAAGTTGTGTGACTATCTAAATCATTGACTCTATGATTTTCCACTATTGCTCCATCAATCTATTGTGCCTGTGCATTGGAAAGTCTCATCCCTTCATCGTCATGAATGCTTAAACATAAGATACTGTGCTACACCCTAAACCCTACATAAAAATTTCCATTTTTAACCTGAAATCACCCTCATATTATTTAATTCTTTATTTATCAAGTCTCAAATGGAAGCATCTCTGTATTTTTACAACACCTCTCCTGAATACTCTCTAAGAATTCCATATTCATTGTGGTCTAAGGAGATATTCTAGTAGAGCAGGGTCTATAAGAGTACTTGCTGCTTTTGCAAAGGGCCAAAGTTTAATTACCCAGAACACATGCGGTAACTCACAAAAGTCTGTAACTCTAGTTCCACAGCATCAGTACACACGCCTGAACTTTGTGGGCAACTGAACTTCTTTGCTTGGACACACACACACACACACACACACACACACACACACACACACACCATTTCCATTCAAGCCAGAAAAGCAAGTAGGTGAATGTCACCTTCCCTACTTGCCTCCAAATTCACTCCCCAAGCTTCATCCTCAGTTCTGTAGCAGATTACCTACTGTGTCCTACCCTTCCTCCCTGCCCCATGTCTAGGACGTCACATAGATATTCTCCTATAGACTACCTCAATACTATCCCTTTGTCTCAGCCTCCTGCAGGCAATTCCTATTAAACATACAGCACTGCCAGCCAGAGAGGACTCAGTCTACCTCCTCTCCTCCAAACCCAATCCCTCCGTCACATTTCTAGTTCTGTAGTAAACCACTTGCTGTGGCCTCTTACGTCTCTATGCCTCTTTCCCAGGGGACTAGGCAGATCCTGGTGATACACTCAGTTTTCTTCCTCCTGCTGACCCCATCAACAACCCCCCCCAGCCTCACCCATCATAACTTCTAAGTGCCAGATCTCAATATCCAAGAACACATTCTACATGGTACTCAGAGTGGCCACACATACTAGGATATCAGAAATTTTTTAAGGCAATATACAGTCACCAGACCCTCCTAAAAAGGAGAGAAGGCTGCAGAAATCAAGGATTAAAGCATCTACGCAACAAAGACAGAACCAGATAGGAGCACCTAGAATTACAATCTTATCAATCCCATATGCCCAGATGCCAGTGTAAAAACATAATCAATAACAGACAAAAAAGTATGTCCCCCTTAGGGTTACAGTGGACCATGAGAAATACAATATAGGCAAAGCACAAGACAAGGCTTTTCAAATAGCATTTATAAATATATTGAATATTGATAAAAAGTTATGAATAAATCCATTAATGAAATCTGAAAAAGCAAACAAACAAACAATGATAAGAAATGAATAAAATGATCTGAGACCTGAAAGTGGGAATACAATTAATAAGGAAAACCCAAAGTGAAGGAAATAGAAAAGTGAAAAATTTAGGAACTCAAATAGTAACCCCAGAGGTAACTCTTCCAAAAAGATTTGCTAATTTTGATGGTTTTTGATTTTGGTTTTACTTTCAAATTTTGTTTTGTGGAGAGATTGCAAGGGCAGAGGGTAGAAGCAAGGGTGCAGGGAGATAAATATGATTAAAATGCATGATATGAAATCCACAGAGAATCAATAAAAAGTTTTAAAAGGAGAGATCAAAGACAGAATCTCAGACATTAATGACAAGGCATAAAGAAACAGATACCCCAGTCAAAGACAGTATTAAAACTTAAAACATTTCCTATCACAAAACTTGCAGGAAATATGGAATATTATAAAACCATATCTATGAATGGTAGGAATAGAGGAAGGAGAAGTAATCCAGATCAAAGAATGGACAATACTTTCAACAAAATCATAAAAAAATTTCTCTAGCCCAAATAAGGAATACCTGTTAAGGTACACAACATATACTGAACACCAATAAGACTGGGCCAGGAAAGAAAATTCTCTGAGCACATGATAATAATAATAATAATAATAATAATAATAATAATAATAATAATAATAATAATAATAAATTATCCATATTATTATATAGAAAATTAAAAAAAAATATAAAATTGCAAGGAAAGTGGGCAAAATAACACATAAAGGCAGAACTACTAGAGCAACATATGACTTCTCAATGGAGACTATAAAAGCCAGAAAACTTGGAAAGATGTTCTACAAACTCTAGGAGATCCAAAACTTTCAACAACAGTAGTTAGAAAAACTAAGACATTCCATGATAAAACCAAATTTAAGCAGCATCTATCTACAAAACCACTGAATGTGGTGCTCCAAGGAAATCTTCAACCTGAAGAGTTTAATCCCAAGAAAATCAAGAATAAACAATATCATGTCAGAAAAAAAGAGGGGAAATCACACACCAATGCAACAAAATAAAGGGAATCAACAAGCACTGCCCGTTGATGATACTCTCAACATCAATGATTACAATTCCCCAATAAAAAGGCACAGACTAACAGAATGGATGCAAAAAACAGGATCCATCCTTTTGACATATATGAAAAACAAAAACTAAACAACAACAGAAACACCCCACACACTTTAACATAAAAAGTAGACATTACCTCAGGCTAAAAAGGATGGAAAAGATATTCAAGCAAATATATCTAAGAAGAAAACTTGAGCAGCCAATTTGGTATGATAAAAGATACTTCAAACCAAAACTAATCAAAAGAGATAGAAAAAGATAATACATACTCATCAAAGGAAAAATCTACCAAGAGAGAACTGCAATTTTTAACATCTATGTACTTGGCACAAGGTCACCCAAGTTCATAAAATAAACACTTCTAGAGCTGAAATCACATATTGATCCTCACATTAAGAAACTGGATGACTTCAATACCCTACTCTCATAAAGAGACAGGTCTTCCAGATAGAAACTAAACAGAGAAATGCTGGAACTAACTGGCAGCATAAAGCAAACAGATTTATCAGATATTCACAGAACAGTCTATACAAAGACGAAAGAGTATACCTTCTTCTCAGTACCTCATTGAACTTTCTTTAAAATTTACCACATACTCAGAAAACAAGTTTCACCAGTTATGAATAATTGAAATGACACACTGCATCCTGTCTGACCACCATGGATTAAAGCTGCATATTAACAAAAACAGAAACAAAAGAAAGCTCGTAAACTCATGGAAAATGGATAACTCAACTACCGAATGATAACTTGATCAAGACAGAAATAGAAAGAAATTTAAAACATTTTAGGATTAAATGAAAATGAAAACACTACCTACCCAGACATTTAGGATTTGTTGAATGGCGTCCTAAGAGACAATTCATAGCACTAAATGAATATGTAAAATTTGGAGGGAGCATATATTAGTAACTGAACAGCACACCTGAAATTTCTAGAACAGAAAAAGAATTAACACTCAAAAGAAGAAGATTGCTAGAAATAATCCAACTCAGGCATGAAATCAATAAAACAGAAACAATCAACCAAAATAAACACAAAGAATCAAAGAAACAAAAAGTTCGTTCTTTAAGGACAACTGAGTTTAACAAAACCTTAACCAATTTAACTAAAGGGTAAAGAAAGATTATCCAAATTAACAAAATTAGAGATAAAATGGGTCATAACAAACATAACAAAAGAAGACATACTTTAAAAACCTATATTCCACCAAATTGGCAAATCTAAAAGAAATGGACATTTTTTATATACCACCTACCAAAGTTGAATCAAGATAAGATAACCAATTTAAATAGATCTGAAATACTTGGTTTAATAGAAGCAGTAATTAAAAGTCTCCTCACCAAAGGAAGCTCAGAGCTAGATGGTTGTAGTCCAGAATTATACCAGATTATACTATACTCAAATATTTATGCAAACATACACACACACACACACACTCACACGCTGCCAGAAGAAACATTGTCCAATTACATTTACAAAGGCACAGTTACCCTGATACCCAAAACATATAAAGACCTACAAAGAAAGAGACTTACATCCCAATTTCCCTTATGAATATAGAAACAAAAAATATCAATAGAATACTCTAAAGTCAAATCCATGGACACCTCAAAAAGATTTTCTACCAAGATCATTGTAGGCTTAGTCCCAGAAATGTAGGCCATTTCCACACATTTAAATTAATAAATATAATCCCCCATATAAAAAAATTGAAAGATAAAACAACATGATTTCATTAGATGCAGAAAAGTCCTTCGATAAAATCCAACACCCTGTTATCAAGGAATTCTTGGAGGAATTAAGGATACAAATGACATACCTCAACATAGTAAGGGCAATTACTTGCAAGCCCATAAACACCATCAACCAAAATGGAAAGAAACTCAAAATAGTTTGACAAAAATTAGGAACAAAATAACATTCTCTCTGTATTTGTTCAATCAATACTTGAATTCTTAGCTAGAGCAATAATATAAAGGGGATCAAGTAGATGTAAATATGTAGGGAAAAGTTAATATATATTATTTGTCAATTATGTGATAGTATGTATGTTACCTAAAAATTTCACGGATAAACACCATCAGCTGGTAAACACTTTGAGCAATGTAGCAGGTTACAAAATTAACACATAAAAGTTAGTAGCCTTCTTATATCAAAATGACAACTGAAAAAGAAATCAAAATATATAAAATATCATTGACTAACTCTAGTCAAGAATGTGGAAGACTTGTATGATAAAATCTTTAAGACATTGAAACTATTGAAGAACATATAAGAGGATAGAAAGATCTTCTATGCTCTTGGATTGATGGGATTAATATAGTAAAAATGGTCATCCTACCAAAAACATTCTACAGACTCAATGCAATTCCCAACAAAATTACAACACAATTCTTTACAGATCTTGAAAGGATAATCTTCACCTTCATATGGCAAAAATCAAAAAGTCAAGATCCTGAATAATAATATAATTGCAGGAGGTATTACAATTCTTGAACTCAAATTGTACTACAGAGCAATGGTAATAAAACCATCATGGTACCGGCATTAATACAGATATATCAATCAATGGAATCAAATATGTACACCTATAGACACCCTATTATTAATAAGAAACATACACTTCAAAAAAAGATGCCTTCTGCAAATGGTTTTGGTTAAACTAGATGCATGCAGAAGAATCAAAATAAATCCTCTGTTGTCACCCTGCACAAAACTCAACTCTAAATGAATATAAAACCAAATATACTAAGTCTTATAGAAGAAAAAATGGGGAATTGCCTTGAACTCATTGCATAAGAAAATACTTTCTGAATGGAACACTCTTAGCATAGGCACTAAAACAAATAATTAACAAATAGGATCTCATAAAACTGAGAAATTTCTGCATGGTAAAGTATACCATCATTTGAACGAAGTAGTAGCCTACAGGATGGGGAAATATTTTTACCAACTACACATGGAACAGATTGTTAATGTCCAAAGTATACAAGGAATTTAAAAAAGAGATATCAAAAAAATAAATACAATTTAAAATGAATTCTTGAAACAGAATTCTTAATAGAAGAAATTCAAATGGCTGAGAAATACTTAAATGATCAACAGCCATCATAGAAATATACATCAAAACTTCTTTGAAGATTTCATCTTTTACTGTAAGAATGACTGAGATAAAAAAAAAAACAGCAAAACAGCTCAGGCTGGCAGGGATGTGGAGTAAGTTGTTGGTGGGAGTGAAAACTTATACAAACATTGAATAAACCAGTGTGACAGTTCTTCAAGATGGAAACTGATTCTTCCAAGATTCTTTTATAACACTCTTGCACATATATCCTACAGATGTTTCATCTAACCACAGAGACTTTTACTTAATCATTTTCATTGCAGTTTTATTCATAAAAGCAAGAAATAGGAAGCCACATGGATTTCCCTTAACAAGAGAATGAATAAAGAAAATGTGATACATTTACACAGTGGAGTATTACTCAGATGTGTGTGATATCAAGAGCATAGGATTTCCATTAATTGCTCTGTGCCTAACAACAAGTAACTTTAATTACACTTCTTCTTGTATATCACCTCCTGAAAAGATCTGTCTTGAAAATTGTACATGAAGATTATAAATTCCCAAACATTGTTTTATTCTTCTTCCCAAAACTTATTTTGTGTTGTTCTTTTGCATAGTTTGTACTAAACTTGGGCTGTGTACTCACTTACTCTCTATATTCCTCTAAATTATAGGGACCATTAGTGTGTGGCTATGTGGCTGGATTGCTAATGCCTAGCTCAGTGTCTAGCAGGTAGAAGGCAATTAACACATATTTCTTGGGTAGTAGATGAGACAAATCATGTAATTGGTGTGATTTAAATTCTCAGTCACTTGAACTGTAAACTCAGGGATTGGATTGCTAGGGAAAGCTTTCACCATTATTTACACCAATCAAGAATCCCACGGCCATGCTAATAAGGCATCAAGAACTTTAGGGACATATTTTTAAACATATAATCCATCACAAAGATGGAGAAAATAGATTAATGTTTGGAAAAAAATCAATGTTTCCCCAGAGGCTCTCTCTGCTCAGTGTTTTGAGCTGGCAATAATATGCCCCTGGTCCCTTCAAGGGAGATTTCCTATTTCCCCCAAGGCACCCAGTCTCTTGGCAGACTGGTTATCATTTTGTTTGAATGAAATCCCAGAACTCGGGATGCTGAATTTGGTTTCTCAGATCTGCTAATAATGATTGACAATGTGACTTTAGCTATATGGTTCCAACCATCCTCTGACTATGGGTTTCTCACCTGTAAAGTCAATTCAATTATCATGGCACTGCTTCCTAAAGATGTTATTTGGTACTGTTTATGATAACAATCACTAAAGAAATATTTTAATTTTTACTGTCTATTAATACGTGACACTATGTGCTGATTTCCATCAAGACTGTAAAGAGCAAGGAAAAAGATTCAAGTGATTAAGAGAGCAAGTGGTTTATCAGCCATCATATTCTACCTAAGGAACTCCAGTTAGAAAGGATACAAAAGAAAAACAATGGAACTATGCTTTTAAAACATAACGAACACACACACACACACACACACACACACACACACACACACACAAATAAAACAGACAATAAAAACCATGACTGTCTATGTGGCTACAGTTTCCTGCTGTCTTTCTCTGTGTCTAAACTTTGTTCCCTTACATGGGACATGCTGGGAGGGAGAAGCTCAAAGCATTTGGGCCTCAGTTGATCTCAATTTTGATCCAACAGCACTTTGAAGACATAGTACTTAACACCAAGAGAAATGGGAAATTTTCAGATTCATCAGACAGGTGTCTAATATGTCAGAGTTCTGTTTTAAATGGTTTTTAATGGTTCCCTCTTTCAAGCAGGATCTGAGTACCTTGAAACTAGTAACTTCCATGTTATTTTTGTTCTCAGATTAAAACTGTCATAGAAAATTCTTGTATTCTGTTAAAAGGTTGTCAGTAAGAACTCACAAGATTCAATCCTGCCTACATATTGTGTATTAAACTTCAACTGGGCTCTTTACAACCATTTTAATTTTACCTCATCCTAACTATGTATTTTACTTATTTAGCAATCATAATGTTTTATAAAGGAGTATTAAGAAGCCTAAAATGATGGAGCTATCAATCAGTGGAGATAAGATTTGAACCTAAATTTTATCTATTTTCCAAATTCTTTACTTTTTTATTTTTATTCTTGTCTTACCATGTAGCCCATGTTGGGCTTGAACACTTTTTTAAAGTTAAATTATTTAATAAAACAATATTGTATCAATACCATATATGCGTGTGTGTAATTTTAAAGTGTTCCCTATATAATATTAAATTGAAAGACAGAGACTATGAAGTGTAATATAGTCTCAAATAGAGATCAATACCACTAGCAATGAACGCTTCTTAGTGTGATCAGTTTTGACTCTTGCCTCAGCATTCTGAGTGTTGAGATTAGAAGAAAACTCTACCATACCTCAGATTATTTTCTTATGTTTACACAGTGTTAGGAGAAAAAGTAGTTCAACAAAGGAAAGACATTTCCTTTGTCTTCAAGAGGGGTCAGACATTTTTCTTCACATGGCTCAAGGGAATTTTTATTTTAAGATTTAACCTAACGGTTTATTTTGTTCATTTGGGAAAGGGTCTTGCTGTTTCTCAGGTTATCTTCGGGATTACTATGTAGTAGAAGGTGGCCCTGAACTCGTGCTCTGACTGTCACAGCACTTGGAGTGCTGGGATTGCAGGCATGTGACAACAAGCCCAGATGTTATTTTCACAGTTATTATAGCACTTCTGACTTATGCAGATGCCTGACCTTCAAAGTCTCCTCTTGAACTGACTAGACTCCTACTAGTCTCATTAATTAATTAATGACTTAAATAAATTTTTAAATATATTTAACTTACATCTGACAATCATTTTTTCTAGATGATTGTCCATTATAATCTAGTAAAAATAATTAGCATGGTGCCTTTACTACATCTGTAATCCTAAAATGTGTTGTCATATTGGCTCCTGACTTGAGGAGACATGAGAACAAAAGGTTGGTGGGTCCCTGTTCAGACTCCCTGAAGTCCTCTGGGCCTGATACTCACCCTTAGCCCCATGGCTGATGCTGTTGCTCTTTCTGCTTAAGAACACAGAAGCTGTTTCCTCTCACTCTTGTCAATGTGTGTCATAATAGAGAACATCAACACAATTTACTTGTCTTTTGTGGTACAAAGTTGATGGGAAGAAAAAAGTAAAAAAATGTGATAAAGCAGTTTCCTCGTGGAGCTTACAGTGAGCTCTCTATTTTTCTCTGCTTTGTGCTTGACTATGGCATTAAAGACAAAGGCCATTGAATCCACAGGTATACTCACTCTTTCACACTTCCTACCTTACTCTCACTCACTTGCTTCCCTTCTGAACTGAATGGCTTGGCGAACGACAACTGTGGTTCAGTGAATTTTAAAATCTCAAGGTTGAAAGAAAACATAAGGCTCTTTTCTCTAGTGACAATGGCCCAAACCAGAATAGTAACACGGAACATAATGGTGAGAGTTAAACAATCCCTTTTGTCTTTCAAGTGACTTAACAAACCTCTTAGCTAGAATTCCCAAGACAAAACACCTGCTGTCATGATGAGATTAGCAGCCCCTTCTTTCATCAAAAGTGCCATGGTCATGGGAATGCTGTGATTACTCGGCTCCTTTGGATGTAATGTGATTTCACCTGCACAACCTCCTAAGATTGTGATGACACAAACACGAAAGTAGCTTTCTGAGTGCACACAAGTAGGGAGTAGGGGAGCTGAGGTTATACCTTAGACATCTGACTGTCCCAAACACCTTTGTGGTTTTCTATTGCTTACTCTTTGCATATGCCAACAGTACAGTCTAATGTTCTTCTACTGATAGTGAATCCTTTACCATACTAGGGCCTGTACCGTTTTTGGAAAATGTTATGGGGAGGAGGGGTGTTTACTATGATGAAATTTATTCTCAGAAACCTGAAGTGCTCCTCAAGAAAATAAAAAAAAAAAAACATAAAAGCAGAGGGAACTGAAGTATAAAGGACATTTTATTCCAAGATATCAAGAAGTTACTACTATCTTGTTTCCACTGATTTTGAAGACAATAATTAAGATTTGCACTCTTTCAGAGAAATAGACCTTTTTTTGTGTAGAACTTCCAAAGCCAATGTCTTCACAAATGCTGGTGGCCAGCTGGGCGGCATGTTGCCTTGCCTATGGACACTGTCCAGCAGCTGATTTCATGTCCCCTTTCTACTTGAGTGGCAGACAGAAGTACTTTCATCTTTAAGATGAAGCAACTGAATTGTGGAAGCTTGCTATTCTCTCCAGGTACCCACTATTGTACTATGTGCTCTAAGATACTTTTCTGTGGATAGGTGCAGACGAGCACCATGACACTGAGCTTCCATTGATAGAAGACACATAGACCATCAAAACCCCAGGGGAAATGGTGGAACTCACTAGTTTATTATATTATCTTTAATATCAGAAATATGTGTAGTGTTTTATGAAGTACAGGAAATAGAGAAAGGATTGTGTTAGTCAAAGCATTTTTGTGTTTGCAGTCAGGGTAAACATTGCTAGAATACTCCTCATGCCTAGTATACACTAATGATAACAGGTTTTGTTCATTTTAGGAGTGGGAGAATTTTGTTCACCAACCATAGAACCCTATTTAATCGGTTTAGAATTGGGCAAATCACAGAAGCCTCAGAGCCGCCCTTACCCTTCATCTGTGACCGTATTTGACATCTTTCTTCCAGCCTGCTACGTCAGCTTCCACTGGATTCCCCTTTACATCCTGGGAAATTCACTAACAATTATTTATAAACACAACTTTATGGAGTTTAAATACAGGAACTTTCTGGTTTTGGTTAAGTTTGTTGCAAAAGGAAAACAAAGCAAAATAATAACAAAAAACCAAAACAAAACAAAACAAAAACCAACTTCCTATTTCTAATCAAGGAAAAACTAGACCTAATAACAAAAAACCAAAACAAAACAAAACAAAAACCAACTTCCTATTTCTAATCAAGGAAAAACTAGACCTTTGAAGTTCAGAAAGAATTAACCTTTGCAATGTGTCTGAGGTATGTGGAGCTGACAACAACATCCTATTCCATTCATGGTCAGCTGTGAGCATCTAAACAGACAGACCAGGCTCCGGCAGCATTGCCCCCATATTGCCCCAACAGCATCATTCTGGCCAAGTGCATTGTACTTCCAAGGAAGTTGTGCCATGGCACTTTCTGAATTGACCCCTTCCTTGTAAAAAATGTTGGTGACATTGGTTGTAATCAAATTGCCAACATCATCAGTGAGGAAGACTCTGGGGTAAATGATTAGAGGTATCTATCACTCATAAAGAAATATGCATCACAACTTAGAAGACAATGACTAAATTTATTATTTGATGGCAGAAGAAATTTAATTTCCTGAAACTTTTATTATGGATTTAAAAGAGAAAAATTGAATAAAACTTTTCCTGAGACAGAATCAAATTGGCTCTAGAATCTAAAGGGAAACTTATCATTTACATTGTTTTAAAAATTAATAGATTGTGGTTCTGATTTTTCTACTTTCTAGAATTGATCTTTTTCTGATTGCAGGTGTACTTGACTCTGAAGAATGGAGCCCCTATTCAAAAGACAATAATTTTTGAATCCATGTTATTCCTGATGAAGTCAGCATTTCCTTTTAAATTCTTGGAGGCCTCATGATTGCAGAGGACTTTACAATGCCTGCCATCTATAGCCTGGTGATGAATGCTACTATTAAAGGCAGCTGGTAGAAGAATCTGGTTTGAATGGAATGAGTGTTCTAAGCAGGTGTTTACCAGCACCAGGGTAGTAAATAGTGCTGTAATTACAAATGTCAAAAATAAATTTAAAAGTCATTGTGTGACCAGTATACTAGTTAAAACACACTGATGTAAACAAAAGCCCGGTAGCAAATTGAACTCACAGTGTCCAAATAAATAAATCCAACAGTACTTGGCTGTAGAATTGATGTCTGTTTTAACCTCTGAGCATGCTCACAGCCACCTCTGAGCTAACAGATGTTGAAGGAGATATTATTAAAGAAAAAGGTCCAGATGGGACCAAGAAAAATATCTGCTCTATTATTATCACACAAAGGAAAGCTGGAAGGTTCTATGAATAACAGACAAAAATAATGAGCAATAAATGAGATGGTGTGATTGATGCCTCACGAGAAAAGATCAAGAAGCTCTCAGAAATTATGGTTATATAAAAAGAAATACTTGAGTTTGTCCCTAGCACTGGAAGCCGATCACCAGCTGCAGCCTCCCTTCCCCACTGCCCACTTCTCCTGTGGATCCCACAGACCATCCCTTTCTAATCTCCTTTCTCCTATTCATCTCTGTATCGTAGGCCCCAATTCCAGCAGGCACCTCTTGTTCAAACACAGGCTAATACAGCCAACAAACCACGTAGACTGCCTGTAGACAGCCTCCTTTCTCTTACTTCCCCTAAGTACAATCCCTTAGTGTCAGCCCTAGTGCTGCAACAGTTGCCCTTCTCCTCTGCACACATCTCCTGTGGATCCCACCGATCATCCCTTCCTAACCTCTCTGCTCCCACTCACCTCTGTATCCCAGGCTCCAAAGAAGCAGCCATTCCCTGTGGCACACCAGTCGAGCAGTACAGTGAAACAGGTAATAAAGAGCCAACACACTCTCTGATAATCCAGAGAAGGAACAAAAACAAAGAAAAAAAATCACCCACCCCACACAAAGAAAACACTACCTCAACCTATCAGACCCAGATGCCTAGATAAATAAGAATGCAATTAATAACTGCCAGAGTAACATGTGCCCACGAGAGCCGTGGTAGGCCCTGAATATCCCAACATATCTGAAGCACATACACAAAAAGACTTTGCACTTAAATATATCAATATGATAGAAGTCCTTAAAGAGGAAATGAATTAATCCATTAAAGTAATCTAGAAAAAAACAAGTGAGCAATTAGAGAAAATGAATAAATCCCTTAAAGGAAGCCAAAAAAATACAAACACTTGAATGAAATGAGTAAAACTGTCCATGATCTAAAGGTGGAAATAGAAGCAATTAACACACACACACACACACACACACACACAACCTGAGAGAATTCAGGAAAACAACAACTTAGGAATTTGAACAGGAATACAGAGACAACCTTTATCAACAGAGTACAAGAGATGGAAAAGAGAACCTCAGACTTAGAGATAAGATAGAAGAAATGGATACATTGGTCAAAGAAAATGTTAAACCTAAAATATTCGTGACACAAAATATTCCAGGAAATGTGAAACACTATGCAATGGACTTAGCAGATATTTACAGAACACTTCACCCAAACACAAAAGAATATATCTTCTTCTCAGTACCTCATGGAACTTCCTCCAACGTTGAACACATACTCTGAAACCAAACAAGTCTAAACAGAAAGAGGAAAACTCAAATAACTCCCTGTATCCTGTCAGACCACCATGGCTTAAAGCTGAATATCAATAGCAACAGAAAGATTTGGAAACTCATGGAATCTGAACAAAACTCTACTGAATGAAAAATTGGTCAAGACAGAAATAAAGAAAGAATTAAATAACTCCCGGGATTCAATGAAAATAAGCACACAACAAATACAAACATGGGGCATAATGAAAGCAATGGTAAGAGGAAAGTTCATAGCAGTAATTGCCTACAAAAAAAAACCCAGAGAGATCCCCTACTTGTAACTTAACAACAGCACACTGATAATTAATATTTCTTAATATCAGTGGATTCAATTCACCTCTAAAAAGACACAAGCTAAGATAATGGATATTGTTTGGTTTAATCTTAATAAGTCTCTCCGCCGGTACAAGAAATTCAAATCAAACTAGATTAAACCAAATTAAACTCCCTGTGTTCAATAAATGCAGTACTCTTGGGTGGACTGAGACAGCATAGCAGGGAGAAAAACCCACACAAACTCAAAACTACTTGTTCCTTTTTCTGGTGCAAGCCTAAATAGCCTGTGGGAGTGGTCCTGACCCTTCCTGGGGGAGGGGTCAGAGTTTGGCAGGCTGGGATTATAGTCCAGATTGGGGCAACTCCCAGGCCAGGGGTTCCAATCATCCCAGACTCTTGGATATAGGGGTGTTAGAGGGCTGGGGTGACACTCCCAACTTAACATTACATTCTAGACTCCTTGGATATAGGGGTGTGACAAGGAGCTGAGGTGATATTTATGCCTAACATTTTAGGCTCTTTTGAATAAAGGGGCATTGGCTCAAGTCTGGCTACTCCTGTGGGAATGAGGTGATATGGGAGAGGGGAGAGCATAGGGTTGTTGTGCTCACACTCTGCAAGAGGAGTGGCTTCCAGTTTGCTGTCATCCTGGAGTCCTTAAGTAACTGCTTTTTAAGGGAAATGAGAAAGCAGGTTGTTAGGAGAAAAAAAATGCTGTTATTATTAGCCCTATGAAATGGGACTAGCCATGGGATGGGACACAACAGCAGATCCAGAAGAGTTGGTACCAATGGTGAAGTTCAAGAAGCTGTTGTAGGTGTTTGGTGTTATCTGGAGAGTGCTTTGTGAGTTGGCCTTGGCTCAGGCAGTAGGACTGACCTATAAATTATGCTTGAAACTGGCGGGAGTTACTGTAGCAGAACTTTAAGAGAACTGGAACAGATTTAGCAAAAGGCTATTGCTTTAGGTTCAAAGCTATGAACATTTTAGAAGACAATTAAAGGAAGTTGGAAACTCTGAACCTCTGAGGACACACTTGAAACCTATTAATCCTGGATTATGTAGCCTGATAAAGAGGCATATCTGTCTGTATTTTAGCAGGCAACTTCATTAAATGTCATAGATGAAGTAATAAGTTAATAGTACCTTAAGTTGTCAAATGCCATTAGACAGAACTGGGAGGGATAAAAGAGGCTGCCCAAATGGCAAACAGCAGGGAGGGGCAGGAACAGAGTGGGGCTAGGGTGATCCCAGCATAGGCAGCAGAGGCCAGGGAAATAGCTGATGGGTGCCTCCTCTGTCCTCAGCTGCTGGAAAGACAGTCAGGTTTAGATCCCTGAATCAGGAATGGGACAGGAGCGCTGGCTGTGAATAATCAGAGAGAGAGAGAGACAGAAAGAGAAAGAGAGAGAGACAGAGAGACAGAGAGACAGAGACAGAGAGAGAGACAGAGAGAGAGAGAACTTGGGTGGGGGTGAATGCAGGACGAGAATACTAGCAGCAAATAAGCAAGGAGAGAGAAATGGAAGTGGGGATGGAACAAGAGTGTGCATTTAAAAACCACAGACTTTTGGAGCGATGCTACTTTAGGTTAGATAACCCCAATTTAAAAGGATTTTTGTAAAAGGCCATCTACGGGCAACTTGGAATTGGCTTGGAATTGCAAGAAACTCATTAGAAGCACATGCCAGTGTGACTCAAACCTGTTGTGATGCATCGACTGAACAGAGCTCTTGAGTCAAAAAACAGGGATGCATGACATGACTCAAGCAAACAAACAGAGCCCTTGAGTCTGTTTGGTGGATGCGTGAGAAATGAACAGGGGTTGTCTCCTCATGCCCAAGTCCTATCTCAGAGAAAGTCCCTGGCTTTTGCTGCTCCGTGGATCAGGCTTCTGGCAAAGGCCAGGAATTCAGCAGAAAACCTGAGAAGTGAATGCATCACACCAAGACCCTAAGGATAATGCGGGCAGGGGGGTGGGAGGAGCAGACCCTTTCTTTTTTTTTTTTTTTTTTTTGTTGGGAACCTCCATCCACTTGGTTTTAATCTTAATAAATGCCTCTCCTCCAGTGCAAAGAACTGCAATCAAACCAGATTAGACCAAATTAAAATGATGGTGTTTAATAAATGGGCACTCTCAGATGGACCGAGACAGCATGACAGAAAGAGGAGCCCACACAAACGCAAAACCAACTGTTTCTTCTCCAAGTGAGACCCTAAAAAGCTTGTGGGAGTGGTCCTGACCTTCCTTGGTGGAGGGGTCAACACTTGGCAGCCTGGGAGTTGAAATCCAGACCAGGACAATTCCCACAACAGGGACCTCTAATCATCCCAGACTTCTTGGATACAGGGGTGTTAGAGGGCTGGAATGATACCCCCAATTTAATATTACAAATATGAAATCAAGATCGAGCCTTCTGCTGTATACACTGCTGTATACAAGAAACACACCTCAACCTAAAAGACAGACATTAACTCAGAGTAAAGGGTTGAGAAACCCAATGGCATAGACAGTTCATATTTCCAGTTGTCTCATAAATGTCAAAGCTGTTCTAGCCTTTGCTTACATCTTGTTTGAGCTTGGATCTAAATGCTGTACCCATGATTAGTACACCTGGTTGATAGCTATAAACATTCTCTCAACCCCAAGTCCTGGCTCGCTCTCTTTGGGATTTCTTTGTTGAGAACATGTGACCCATGAATTGTTTGGAGACAGTTGTCTTTGTTTTCTCTGACTTGGCAGCTGTATTTAAAGTCTTGACCAAATTCAAGACTCTATAATTAATCATATTATGATATCTTTTCATGTAATTTCACTTATGTTTTTTTCTGTAGGTTTTTTCATCACTTTCCCCTGGGATCTTAATTATAATAACCATAGTTCCTAGTATGGTGTTTATGCACTTTAAAGTGAGCTTTAGTGTTTAATGATGATACCTCACTAGATAACAGCACTTGCTGCTTTTGCTGAGGACCGATATTTGGTTCCTAGACCATGGGTAGTTCACAACTGTCTGAAACTCCTGTTCTATGAGATCCAACAAATCTTATGACTTCTACAGGCACCTGCATGCATATGATACATATACACACATTCAGGAACATAAATCTATGAATAAAACAAAAGTTAAAATATTTTAAATGAAAATAAATTGAATATATAGAACCTGCTATGGCATCTCACCTTATAATTTAAAATGGTAGATGTTAAGAGCAATTCCTCCTTTCTAATCATACTCCATTGTTTTGAAGACACACACACACACTCATACACATACACACATACACACACACTCATATACACTTGTACATATCCCGACACACTCAGATTGTACACTTAGAAATTTTAATTTGTATCTATCTTCCCAACTATTTCAATAATCTTGATCACATTTTCTGGAACCTTAGAAACTCTCATGTTCTTGAAATAATCATTTAAAAATTATTCATTTAATAACATGCTTTAATGCTGAAAATAAGTACAGACAGATAACATATTCTAGATTTTTGTATCATTTCATTATATATAAAATGTATGTATATATATTATGAATTTTTCTCTTGGAATAAACGGTTTCTATTTTAAAGATTTAATGATATGAATTCTTTCTTTTTGTGTAAGAAAAAAATTTAAGATATATTGGCAAGTTTTACTAAATTCAATCTAGGTTCTAATCATTCTTCATTCTCAAGAATTTTTAATTTCTTAAGATTTTATTATTTATATGCATTTCCTCTAGCTATAGTTTAGTAACTGTGCTAACATATATGTTAGGCCATTGAAATTTTCTGGATTTGTTCTTTTTTTCCTAATTTTACGTGTGATACTACTTTTTTTTTATTTAATAGTTTTCCCATTCATGTTTTATTCATTCCGAAGACTTAAATTTTGTATAATTCCCTCTTACTTGTGCTTTGCTTTTACTTTTATTGATTTCTTGAGCATTTTTCTTTAAATAAAACTTTAGGAATTATAGATAAGTATTTCCTGGTAACTATTTATGCTATTCACTTTCTCACGGACAAGAGTCAGGATTTGAGACAGTGTCTTATTGTGCAGTCAAAGCTGAACTGATACTCTGTGTCCCCCTCCCTCTCCTTCTTGAATACTAGAGTCATTTGTGTTCCTATCGCACTAACTATGTTGTTCTCTCAGGGCTTCTATTTATTTCCTAGTTCTACTTTAGATCATCTGAAATAGCGTGTTATAACTATATATGGTACTGTCTGTAGGTTTGTCATAAGGTCCCCACCATCTTCCTCATATTTTTGTAAATAATTTTATGAAATAAAAGTATTTTTCTAAGCACAATTTTGGGTTAATTTTCCTTAATTTTCCTGACTGGGAGGGCTTCTTAGCTCTCCACTCTCCTTGCTTTTGTAAAGGAGTACACAGTTTAGCCCCATGCTTGCAGACTTCTGAGGCGCCACGCCTTCCTCATTCCTGCTGGGTCTTGTCTTTCTTGTCCTGCATTGGTCACTACAGACCCCAGACTCAGCAACCTTTTCATAGACCACAGGCTTGTGTGGGAATGTTGCCATGGCTGGTTGGCTGAGACTTTACAGGAAGTGGGGACAATGCTTAGCTCCATCATTCCTTATAGAAACTTCTTGAATTTTAGCTTTACTAGTACGTTCATATTGTCCCCATGCTTAGTCATAAAAACCTACCTTTCATTTGCATTCCATTCGTAAATCATCTAGACACTTCTCTAACTTATCGCATAATATTGTACCTGTTTAGCCATTACAACTTTGTCTTCAACCATCCATATTAAAACAGTGAGAGTGGCTAGCCATGTATTTTGCTTATTGTTTTAGATCATAGGCAGTCACACATGAGTGGGATATTAAATGTGATGTGTCAAGTAATAAAACACTTGAAAGAAAGCAAAAAAACCTTGTCATCTCCTTGCTGCAGATAAAGTATAAAAAGAAAATTGAAAAGACATGCTACAAGTTGGGAAAAGAGATACTTCATCATTTTATATTTTGCAAAAGACCAAATTCAAACTAGGTTTGACAGTCATCATATCCAGGCCTACCAGAGGGGCATATCTGCCCCCAACGCCAGGTAAGAATACCTTGCTACACCATCCACACTCACCCAACATAACAACAATCTCCTGTTCTCTCCTTGTCACCATACCCTAGCCCACACCTGCAGAAGCCACCTACCCCTCTAGAGGACAGGCTAGAGCCCTGAAAACCAGCTGAAGTCTTCCAGCCCATTAAAGGCCAGGTCAGCTCCCTAGAAATCAAGTAAGCCACTTCCCACCCCACCCCCATCCTGCCCAGCATAACCCCAACTGCCCCTCCTCAACTCAGCACCACATCCTAGCACACAGCTCGGGTGGAGACCTCCTACCAGAGATCAGGCCAACTTCCTAAAGCCCAAATAAAACTGCCCTTTCACACAGCTCATGCCTGCTAAACATAACCCCATCTACCACTCCTCTCCTAGTCACCATATCCTTACCCAAACCACTTGCAGAAGCTTCTTACCCCACCAGAGGCTAGACCAACATTTTGAACCACATAGACCAGGCCAGCTCCCTGAAAACCAAGCAGAAGCCTTCTACCCAATCAGAAGCCAGGCTAGCATCTTAAACCACAGAGGACCTATTGCCAGATCAGAGCCTACCTTCATAGCCAGAACTCCAGCCCAAAACTTGAGTGGCCATGTAGGACCAGAGACCATCCAGGACTTCAGAAGTCCAGCCTCAACTTAAGCAGAGACCTTCTATGCAACCACAGGACAGGGCAGCCAGAAGATCAGAGAGGAAACAAAAACTGAGGAAGAAACCATTCAAGAAAGACAAATCTATAATCACTCCAAATCCAGATACTTTAATGTCAGTGTAAGAACAAAATCAACAATAGCCAGGGCAATCTGTCACCAATAGAGCCCACACATCCCACTATTCAAACCCTGAATATTCCAATGTAGCTGATTCACAAGAAAATGATCTTAAAACCAACTTAATGAAGATCACAGAGGTCCTTAAGCAGGAAATGAATAAAATTGCTTAATGAAATCAATGGGGAAAAAGTCAGTGTAATGATGCTTGATGATATTCTGTGATACTCACAGATTGGTGTCTAGTCCAATCATCATCAGACAGTCTTCATCCAGCAACTAATGGAATGCAGAAGCCTACAGTCAAACATTAAGAGGAGCTCAGGAAACCCTGGGGAAGAAGAAGATGAAGGAATATAGGAGCCAGAGGGTTCAGAGGATACCAAAACAAATAAACAAGCAAACAAACAAACCAACCAAAGAATCATCTAACCTTGGCTCATGGGGACTCAGAGACTGAAAAGAAAATGATGGAGCCTGTATGGGACTGACCTTGGAGGTCTGCATGTAAGTTATAGTTGTGCAGCTTGGTCTTCTTGTGGAACTCCTAACAGTAGGATCAAGTTCTATCTTTGACTCTTTTGCTGGTTATTGAGACCCTAGTCTTCATGATAGGTTGTCTTGTCCAGCCTTAATTCTTAATTTGTGTGGAGGTGTTTAGTCTTACTGCAATTTGATATGTTTGGTTAACATTCATAGAAGACCTACTTTTTCTGAATAGGAAGAGAGGAGACAGGATGGGAGGGCAGAGGGAAGGTGTGTGTTGAGGGGCTGGGATGGGGGAGGGAGGGAAAACTGGAGTCAGTATGTAAATTATCATCATCTTCATCATCATTCAAAAGAGTTCTTGCAATCAACAAGTCTAATAATGAGCTAAGGTCATGAGCAGACCATTACTAAAAAGGATTTCAATTTACATGATTAAGTGTTAAGATTCAGCAGAAGACACATTGAGTGTCTTCGTTCGTTTTCTATAACCGTGAGGCAGAAGGAGGCAGATCTCTCTGAGTTCGAGGCTAGCCTGGTCTACAAGAGCTAGTTCCAGGACAATTAGGGCTGTTATACAGAGAAACTCTGTCTTGAAAAACCAAAAGAAAAACAAAACAAAATATTCTGAAAATGCTCTTAAATTTACTCCACTGTTTATTGTTGAGACAAACAACAGAAGTTTTGTTTAACTCAGTTTGTAGTTGATGAACAAAAATGGCAAACATTATTTTTTCTTTGAAGTTTTTCACATTTTTCAGTAGACTGTGCCAAGAGCTGTTTCTGGCTCCCTAAATTCATTTGGGATAATGCTGGATGAATGCTGGCTTTAATCAATTCAACAAACCATTTACTGATATGCTATGGCCTCTGTTGGGACTGAAAATTCAGACATGGGCCAATATACTCACCAACAAAACTACCCATGGAAATTTTTTTTTTAATTTCTGAAACAATCTCACTATCCAATATCATAAATAATATCTATATTTTAAAACAATTTTTATTGTGAAATAACTTTAAGTTTTTGTAATAACTGAATTATGTTCCCTAAAATCCAAAAGGAAGTTTTAACCCCCAACCAAATACATTATGACTGTATTTGGTATTAGGGTTTTTTAATGAGACAATTAAGGCAAAATGAGCCCATTGTGTAAATCTTAATCCAATCTGGCTAGACTCCTTATTTACTTACTTAGAAAGTAAAATTGGGACACAGACTCTGTGACAAGAGAGTGTGAAGGCTATCTGTCATCAACCAGTCAAGGTAAAAGGCTTGGAAGAAATGAAGCATACTCTATTTACCTTGGTCTTCCAGAGGCAGATAGTCATAAAAACAGAACCATGAGTGTCTACTTTCAGAGACTTTGTGGTAGTTTGCTATGGCAACCCTGGCAACCCTGTCAAACTGGTCCAGACTTAGAGAGGTTTCTAGCAAACCCTGTACTTAGGCTCTTCTTTATGCAGCCATAAGACAGTCCCAAGGTCATAACATTTGGATGTAGATGGTATAAATAAAAAGATTCAGTATTTTTCTTTCTCTCCCTGTTTTCTCACTTTAATTTTCCACTGTGACTCCAAGTGTTAGGCAGATTAAATTGGAGTGGTAGGTACAGGATAACAGGGATGGAGGTTATTTAGATTTTTTATAAAAGTAGAATATTAACCTTCATCAGGCGATGAAAGGAGACAGAGAGACAGAGACCCACATTGGAGCACCGGACAGAAATCTCAAGGTCCAAATCAGGAGCAAAAGGGGAGAGAGCACGAACAAGGAACTCAGGACCGCTAGGGGTGCACCCACACACGGAGACAATGGGAATTTTCTATTGGGAACTCACCAAGGCCAGCTGGCCTGGGTCTGAAAAAGCCTGGGATAAAGCCGGACTCGCTGGACATAGAGGACAATGAGGACTACTGAGAACTCAATAACAATTGAAATGGGTCTCTGATCCTACTGCACGTACTGGCTTTGTAGGAGCCTAGGCAGTTTGGATGCTCACCTTACTAGAAATGGATGGAGGTGGGGGTTCCTTGGACTTCCCACAGGGCAGGGAACCCTGAT
>NC_022013.1:51935849-51939338 GCF_000317375.1 Microtus ochrogaster
GTCTGAAAAAGCATGGGATAAAACCGGACTTGCTGAACATAGCGGACAATGAGGACTACAGAGAACTCAAGAACAAGGGCAATGGGTTTTGTTCCTACTGCACGTGTTGTTTTTGTTTTTCAAAACAGGGTTTTTCTGTGTAGCTTTGACACCTGTCCTGGAACCTGCTCTATAGACCAGGCTGGCCTTGATCTCACAGAGAACAGACTGCCTCTACCTCCTGAGTACTGGGATTAAAGGTGTGCACCACTGCTGCTCAAATTAGAGTACTGTAATCTGTTTATACTATTCAAATATTTTTATTCCAATATTAAAGTTTATTCCAATATTAAATATGCTCTGGAGTAGTGGGTCATTGTGAAAGAAATCCAAAAGATTGCCTTCCATATAGTAATTCAGTAACTTCATGAGAAACATGGAATTTATTTTCAGTAACTATAGACCCATGGCTCAGAACATAGAAAGGTCTGTAACACTGTTAGTCCCTTCTAATGTCCTATTATTTACTAAAGTAAGACTTTGCCATTATTTCGCTTTAAATTATCTAATTATATCAAAAATTACTCTACATTATGTTTTATTTCCTTACTATTTGTCCATGGATATGTGTTACAGAAGCATGTATATATAATAAGTCTTTTTCCATCCTACCAGCCAGCTCCACATAATGACATGGAGACTTCTTATTAATTATGAAAGCTTAACCAATAGCTTAGGCTATTTCCTAAATAGCTCTTATAAGTTAAATTAACCCATTTACATTAACCTATGTTCTATCACATAGCATTATCTTTCTTTCATCTTGTACCTCCTGTGTGCCTAGATTCCCCCTCCCTCCTTTTTTCTCTCTCCAGAAATCCCACCTGTACCTCCTGCCTAGCTATTGGCTGTTCTGCTTTTCATTTCACCAGTCACAGCAATATACCTTCACACAGTGTACAAACACCCCACAACATGCATCTGATATCCTAGAGCTAAATGCATCATTTCAAATGATTACAGATGATAAAACAATTAGCTACTTCTGAATTCATTTTCATGGTATGCAAACTCCATTGCATAGAAAAGAAAAAAGTGTATTTACCAACCAGGTCCAAACATCATTCACATTTCTCAATAACTATATACTTTAAACAAATGTTTGATAGCTATCTTATTTTCAGTTACAATTTCTTCTTTTGAATAGATAATAAGGAATATTTGGCTTACATGTTAAAAGGATTTACTGGAAGGATTATAAATAGCTCACAAAATAAAATCATAAAGAGGGCTTGAAAAGAATTGGAACAAAGAGTTTTCCAAAATGTTTCAATTTTTCCCTGTTATTCCATCCATTTGTTCAAGATGTGAATTTCTAGGACAGGTTCATTATGTTAAATGTTGTGAGTCAACTAACTCATCAACAGAGTAAGTGAAAGGATACTGACTCTCTACCACATCCCTGGAGAATGGAGAAACAATCCCTAAAGAAAAGAGAGGGAAAATGTGGAGAGTAAGCCTGTAGGTTAGTTAGTTCAGCAGTAGAACGATTGATTCACATGCCAAAGGTCTGAGAAGGAAAAATGGTGGAGAGCGCTGTGGGCCAGTCTAAGCAGGAAGGGGAATGAGGAGATAATGGTGGGAAAGTAAAATGCATCTGCTGTCTAGTCTGGAGTTCAGATGGGAATCTAGAGGGTGAATTAAAATCCTGAAGCAAAGACGTGTGAAGTGCTCCAAATATCCACCTACCAAAACCTCAGCATATGTCTGACAACATATCCACACAAGCACATGCCCTTTATGAGACTACTGCTGTGTCGTCTCACTTGTCTTCCACAACCTAGTACATTAGCTGCTACTTTCTCCCCAGGAGTTTAGAGTGCACCTTCTAACTCAATGAAAGTAATTTGTCATAACAACTAGCATTTTCATAGGAAGTTGTGCCATGGTAGAATAAAAGAGTTAATGGAAGTCCACACGCAACAGAATTTTAAAATTCATTTCAGGACATGATATAAAAATGTCACATACAGAGATGATTTTCTCTGAGCCTTAAGTGTACATGTTGTGTTTAAATAAATCAGTTGGGGCTGGGCACTCTACACACAATTATTCTTCGCATTTTGGCCAGTTCAGTAATGGTCTCTGATAATGAAACTAAAAAAAAAAAAATGTAAAGACAGAATTTCATGGATTATAGAATCATTTTTTGTAAAAATGACCATTCAACAAAAAGCATTCAGCAGATCCAATGCAACCTCAATCAAAATTCCAATAATACTTGTCATAGGTACTGTTTTATTATTGTAAAGAGACAATTTGATCAAGAAAGAATTTAATTAAAAGTTTGTTTAGTTTTAGAGGGTTAGTCCATTATCATTTTGGTGAGAGCATGTTAGCCTCTGTGGTATTCAATAACTAGCCCAGAGTTACATCCTGATCCATAGGCAGAGAGAGAGAGAGAGAGAGAGAGAGAGAGAGAACTGGGCTCAGCAATTTTTGAAACCTCTAAGCCCATTCCCCAGTTACACACTTCTGCCAAGAAGGCCACACCTATTCCAATAAGGTAATACCTCAGAATCCTTCTAATTTTCAAATAGTTCCACTCTCTGGTGGCTAAACATTTAAACATATGAGGCTTTGTGGGGCATAACCATTCGAATCACTACAACGTTATTTACAGAAATAGAACTCAAAAATCATCCTAAATTCCATGTGGAACCACAAAAGACTCGAGATATTCAAGGAAATTCTAACAAAAACAACAAATGGTACTGAAATAGCTGTATGTCCACACTTAGAAAAATTAAATTAGACCTATGTCTATTACCATGCACAAAATAGATCAAAGACCTTGATGTACAATCTGAAACTGATAAAAGTGAATACAGGTGGTAACCTTCAAGTTGCTGGTATAGGAAAGTAATATTTGAATAGGACTCCAGTTTCTTAGAAATTAAGACCAACAATTGACAATTTGTCCTGTAAAATATCCTTTTTCCATTAAAATTTTACGCAATATATTTTGTTCACATCCTATCCCCCACAGCCCTTCTCAGGACCTTCCAACCTTCCTACTCAGCTAAGCTCATTTTTTTTCTCTCTCTTAAAAAATACAAAAATAGAAACCATAATAAAGAAGAAAACACCAATAAGATAAGAAATGTCAAAACAAAAAGCACACACACACAAAATTAATGAATTAATTAATTTAAAAAGCAACAACCAAAAGGGAATTCATTTTGTTTTCGCCAACTGTTCCTGGCCATGGGTCCTTTCCTGAAGTTTAGTTGATATACACAGTGACAATACATTGAAGAAAACTAATTTTTCTCATTGCTTAAAGGTATTCATTGCAAATAAGTTTTTTGATTAGGGAAGAGCCTTTGTGTCTACTTCCTCCTTTCTATATCAGAAATCCCTCTGGCTTGTACAAGTTTTACACGTGATGGCAATACCTGTGAGTTTATGTGCGCATCTGTCTTCTCGTGCCTGAAACAAACTGTTTCC
>NC_022013.1:51941064-51951640 GCF_000317375.1 Microtus ochrogaster
GTTGCGGGGTTGGTGAAGATCTTCTCCCAGTCAGTGTGTTGCCATTTTGTCTTAGTGACAGTGTCCTTTTCTTTACAGAAGCTTCTCAGTTTCAGTAGGTCCCATTTATTCAATGTTGCCCTTAATGTCCTAATTCTTTTGAAAAAGCAACTCTTACCCTAATACTCAAATTATACAATGATCCATAAACAAACAGAAAATTATACACCAGTAACTTTTACATAAATAAATGAAAAATTATTAATAAAGTATTTACAAACTCAGTCCAAGAACATATCACAAGATATCCGCCGTGATCAAGTTGGCTTCATCCCAAGGATGCAGGGACTGTTTCACATATGCAAATCATTAACTAAATCCATCACATAACAGGCCATAAGACAAAACCCATACCTCTCTGTCTCTCTGGGTCTCTCGGTCTCTGTCTCTGTCTCTGCTTATGGGTGTCCTAACTTTCCCTAATGTATGCTGGTACTCCATCTGGCTTGACCCTATACAGGTCCAAAAAAGGATCATCTCATTAGATGTAGAAAATTGTTTGACAAAATCCAACACCACTTTGTAATGAAATTCTTAGAATAGGAATACTAGGCACATATTTCAACATAATAAAAGTAATTTGTAACTTTAGCTCTTCCTGTAAAAACAATCTTCTAGTGATATATTCCCGTAACAAATATGTGCCCAGAAACATCTTTACTTTCTTATCTAAAACACCATATTTTTCAATTTAAAATAAAGAATCTCACTTGTATTTTAAAAGTTCATCCATAACACATACAGACTTCCACATTTTTTTTTTAGTTTCTATATTATTTAATGAGAATAATGGGATGTCGTTTTCTTCTGTGCTATCTGCTTGTTTTCTATGACTGGTCTAAATTAAATTTTTTGCTTTGTATAATAACTTCATCAGTTTATTATAACTTATTTAGTGTCAGTTTCTTTATGTTTGATGTGGATGAGCTTTATTGAGTTTCCTGTACCTACATATAAAGAATTTTATTTTTAAAAATCTTAAAATATAGGTATAGAAGGACAAGAAAAATGGTTTGGGAGTTAAGAATATTTGTTGCTCTTGCAGAGGACACAATTTCAGTTCCCAATACAGACATAGTAGCTCACAAGTGTCTCTAAGGGATCTGAATCACTTATTTGTTCTTGTGGGCACCAGGATAAATAAATATATATATATATATATATATATACATATATACACACACCACTCATATGCAGAAGATAAATCAAAACAAAATTAAAAGAAACTAAAGATTGGAAGTGGGAAAATGAACCAGTTCTTACTTCAGATAATATTGCTACTAAACATACAAACTAAGTGCTAGATTGGCATGTATTAAATGATGACTTTTAAGACACATTTAAGGGGACAGAAGAGATGACTTAGCAGTTAAGCACACTGCTCGCTCTTCTAGAAGACCAAGGTTCAATTTCCCACACTCACAAGGTATCTCAAAAATGTCTGTAACCCAAGGATCCAACACCCTCAAAAAGACACACATGCAGGCAAAAACACCAATACACACAAAATAAAAAATAAATAAACTACTGAAACAAAGAGAAACTTTTTAATACAAAAATGCAGTTATTACTTTTGTGTAGAAAGAAAACAAGAGCTAAGAAAGAAAATTAAATATATTTTATCATCTCAGACATAAACTCTAAAAGAAATAGTATAAAAATAAATTGTACTTTATCTCTCAGAGGGCTTAAGAATTACTAAAGAAGATGGGCTAAAGGTAATGAATGACCCAAAGCAAATGTGATTTCTAAGCACAACAGGACAATTGCATATATCAACTGCAATGGTGTGACAACCCACAAGAGATCTCTGGAAACTTAAGCCAGATAAAACCCAAGCAAAATGAGAGGAGGTGGACATGAAGTCCCATTCCTAGGTAAGGGCATCGTCTATGATTACTAATTTGTAGATGCTGGGAAAAGAATCAGTTTTCTTTGGCAATGTGGCTCCTGCAGGTCAACCAAGTTCCATGACAAATTTCATTTTCAAAAATATTTGGGCACCATAAATTGTACTCAATGGTTTTTCAAAATAATAATGAGGATGCAGAATGGGGTAAATATGGAAAGAAGTCAACCTGAAAGGCTTTTGGAGAAAAGAATGAATATGATCAAAACATAATGTACTACTAAGTATATAGAGTTACTAAATGAGACAAACCATATGATAAAGAGTTAAAAATGTCTGCATTTGAGCAAATAGAGCTCATCTAAAGTATCCTCATCTGGTTTTGAAAAATCATAATGTATGAATTTTATTATGAGACTGAGCAACTTTTAGTATTTTTAGTCACAGGACATCACCAATTTCTAAGCTGGACCAAATAGTTTAGCTAAGTCCTAGAGACAGGAACAATAATCAAGAATTTCATGGGACTCCTGAGTAAACTGGGACCATGGGGACCATGGGAGAGGGTTGAAGGGGAGGAGAGAGGTAGAAAAGGGAAAAGAGAAAAATGTAGAGCTTAATAAAATCAATAAAAAAAAAACCTAAGGGATGATGAGATGGCTAAGCAAGTTAAAAGAAAAGAATTTTGTGGGAAGAGTATCTTACTTCATCTGACTCTCCAAGAATATGTTTTGTAATTTTCTGAACCGGAGTAAATATACTGTCCATTTACATGAATATCCTATCAGTGGTATTTCTAATGAAAAATTATGTTTCTTGGCCTACACTTAGCAATAGTTTTCCCTTTGTAAGGTTTCCCAAATTGTTTTAAGTTGTGGTTTTCCCTTTTCGATTCAACCCATATGAAATTTGTCAGGACAGTTTCCATTCTGAAGAGTATTTGGTATCCCAGAGGAAATGGGGGTTTTCTGGGAGCGAGAGTGTAAGGCAATAACCAGAATCTGGATCAAAATTCAACTCCATCCCAGATGTTGGATTTCGTCTGCAGCTGGATGTGGGCCATATGAAGTATTCAAACTCTGCATCTGTATCTGTTTTATATATCACCCCACTGAGAAAGATTTCTAAGCAGATGAAATGTGAAAAACACAGGAGAAAAAGAAAGTGTTGACGATATAGCGACATCAGTCAAACTAAAATTAGCTGCTTTCTGTGTTCTGTATTTTGCTGGACCCAAAGTGCACCGGGCTCATTGGTTGAGTCTGACAGTTACCAGGTGAGAGTCCATCACTTCTTTTTATATATACACTTTAAATAGCTTAGGTTCAAATGAAGTTTAAAAAGTGTCAAGGCAGTAGAGACTCCTCAAGCCCAGGGAGGGATAAGCTTTTCTTTTAGGTACAACACAGATGTTGTATTTCAGAGTTAAGACAATGTCAATTAAAGTTTTTCTTAGATGCTTGTTTGTAGCCACTGTCTACATGGCTAAATGAACTATCCGAGTTTGCATTTTCAGTCTGATTTCTTTGTTCTCCATTCATAAAGTTAACTGTATGTTAAAAGTCAAAAGTTCTTTTCAACTCTCTGGGAAGAAACCAAGAATTTATCTACAATCCTACTTTGTCTCTGTGAAAAGAGGATCGACAATATGTACATATAATCAGACAATCAGCAAATTGAGCTGCACCCTTTTCTCCTATCAGCTTTATTAGCAAATGTTCACTGCAATGTGTCACTTCTCTGGTTCAAGGCCTCTTATGGGAAAGCATCTTCTTCTGTGTAAAATCACAAGTTAAGGAAAAGATTGAATAGAACAAAGGGTATCTTTGTTGTGCTTTTCACTATAGAATGCAGCATAATTTGATAGAAAAATCCATACCATCAAATATATGAACGTCTGCTCCTAAAATTAAGAAATGTTATCACCTCAAATAACAAAGAGCTGAGCTTACATATCATCGAAAAGATTTACAACTAAATGAATAGTAAACACTTAGCTGAACCCTGCAGAAAGGATAGGAAAAAGACAAAGAAAAGAGAAACTGCATGGATAGTCTAGTATGGGTGTCAAAAATCCATTACAAAGACCACTCCTCATCACACCACTGCAGCCATAAGCTCATTTGCATGAGCAACAGCTATTGCTGGCATCTGCAAAGGCTGGTGCTCCAGTTAGAAAAAGAATGAGGTTAACAGAGAAAGCATTCACAGGGTATAGATTATGACCTTGCTAACTACTAAATCAGGAGTGACAGAAACTGCCAGTGAAGTCCACAGTGCATCCATCTTCAGCAGAATACAACAGGAACTCTCAGACCTAGTTTTGGTTGGAATCTCCCAGATGCTAACTCAGTTTCCTCCATCCATATTGTGATGCAGATTTCTCCAGGAAAAAAAGACACTCCTTGTAGCTTGAAACCCCCACAGTCCTTTCAACTCATCCATACAACTGAGATTCAGTAGATCATGGTGACACATCACCCTGTAGAAATAACCCTCAGTAAAACATTGGACACCAGCTAGTGTGAGGCAAGGTAAATTGGCAATTCGAGGGGTCTTATATACTGAGGATTTAAAACAATAAGACACATTAAATCCCCACTGACTGGGTTTCTCTATGCTTTAAAAGAAGTGGGGTCTTATTTATCCCTCATTGAGAAATGTCAGATGCCAGAAAAGTTCCTCTGCTCCAGCACAAAGTGCTGAAACCATCTCCAAGCTAGTCTTCACAGTTAAGCTTATCACAGGCCATTCATTTCTGATGATTAGCATAAGCTAGCTTCCATGACTAGCAAGTGTAACAAAACTTTGTATTTTTAACTGTGGAATAATATGTAGACTTATTACATGCCTCTATGACTGAAAGAAGGAGAATACTCAGAATAAAAAAAGTTAGCAACCAAAGAGCAAAAGAGCTTCATAGATTCAGAAAGTAGAAATGGTGCTGGAAAATTGCAGGGGGGAAAAAAAAGGACAAGCAAGGTCCAATCAGCTCCTTCCAGTGATTTCCTATAGGGAGGAAGAAGTGGAAGATACCTCCTAAGACTGTCACTCTCTTGAAAACAGACCAGGTTCCTAAGTCTAAGGAGTTGCAAACCCAGCTGCAGGTTTTGGTGAGCCAGTGAGCAATCCCCTGACAAATGCGCCGGCAGTGAAGAAGAACCCCATTAGACTTGGAGACCAGAAGCCAGATGTCATCTTGAGAAGAGAACCTGTTGTTTGAAACTGAGCTACCAAGGGACCTTAAAATGTAAAAATGTCACTAAAAATGTCCGGCGGAAATGAGGAGAGACCAAGACACGAACAAACCCACGTGTACAAGTTCTTTAAGAAGATTATGTGCAGGAGCGCAGTGAAACCGTGTGGACAGAAGGGGAAGAAGAGAGAGGGTGGGAATAGCGCCTTTAGCTTTTAAAGGTTCCCTAGCACACGCGCACAAGGGGGAAAGACATGCCCTCGTCAAACGCTGATGATAGGCAATGCTAAGCCCTGCGCCTGAGTACGGGGGGCTTCTACGTCAGACGCTGGTGACGCAGATGGCAGGCGACCCAAGTATGTGCACCAGGGAATACATGCGCCGGCCTCATAACCAGGAAGGGCAGCCTTACAGGTTGCCAAAGGAATTACACTCACAATACAAGGGCTAAATTTCTTCTGTCACACCCCAAGGTCTACAGACAGTACAGGGAGGAAACTATGGAGGGCCAGATAGTCAGTCGCAGTCACAGGAAAGCCAAAAAGTACAAGCAGGTGATGGCTCATCTCAGGCAGTGAAGTGAATGAAGAATGTTAACCCTGCCCTCTATTGCTGGGAACAGATCTTATCAACTGACATTAACTTACTCTGATTACCATGAACCTTTTCAGCCATGGTACTCAAGTGGCATCCTTGATACCCAGAGCTGCATGTCTACAAATAGGTGGCTAATATGTTGGATGTCTTGAGATTGTGAAGACAGATTTCCAGGGATGTGTTTTTTTCCCACACTCCCAGAATATTTGGAAGATATACCTAAATCAAAGAGCAGTCACTCCAAATGGTGCAAGCTGGGGATCTAAAACAGTTTAAGAGCTCGGTTGCCAACAAAGTTTTCTGGTATGCAAAGAAGAAAATTAAAAGGAGGATACTGCTGGTGAATGTTGAAAATAAACATTTGATGTACAAAAAGGGTAGATTTAGCTTGAAGCCAAAATCAGAAGAAACAAGAAAAGCTATAATATTTTAATAAATGCAACAATCCATTACGAAAATGCAGAAATTGTAAATACATTGAGTACGAGACTACCGATTATATTAAAATATATAAAGCAACGACAGTAACAAAAAAAACGACTCATGGGTAAAATTCTAGTGAACTCCACTGAATGCCACATGCTAGGGTATTGGATTTGATGGGTTTAAAAATAGAAAGAAAAGTAGACAGAAAGTTGAGTAGGTAGAGAAAGGGGCTAGATCTGGGAGGAGTTGGGGGAAGGGTGAAGATCATCAAAATAATTGCATGAAACTTGCAAATAATTAAAAATAAAAGTAAAAGCAAGTAAACACAAAAGATTCAAAATAATTTCTTTTATTTCATCTGGTGCCTATGTAATAAAACTGAAAACAACCAGCAAAAGTACTGCTTGGAGACAGAATGATATTCTCCTGAAAGACCAGTGAGCCATTGAAGAAAAGGAGAGGATACATAAAGTCCCTAGAATCAATGTAATGTAGAATCAATGGAAATGGGAGTACGACTTCTCAGAACATTTGGAACACATCAGGGCTTTTCTAAGAGGAAAGTTGATAGTTATAAATGTTTCTACTGTAATATATCCAGAAAGGTCTCAAAGAGCTAACCTCATGAAGAAACTCAAGGTTTTATAAAACAAGAATAAGAGAAAAACCTAGTCAAAAAGAAAAAAAAATACCATTGAAATTAATGACAACATCCTTGAGATTCCATGTCACTCCACTCATAATAGCTATTACCAGGAAAATGAATGATAACAAACCTGGTAAGGGAGTGAAGACAGAAAAGTCTCTGTACACTACTAATATGTGAATATTAATAGGTATAGAGATTAAAAAACAAACACAGGGCTAGAAAGATGACTCAAAGGTTAAGAACATTGGCTCCTCATCCAGAGATCATGAGTTCAATTCCCAGCAATTACAACATAGCTGCTCACTGTATCTATAATGACATCTGGTGTCCTCTTCCTGTGTGCAGGCACACATGTAGATAGAACACTGTATACCTGATAAATAAATAGATCCTACAAACGTAAATACAAAAAGCAACAGGACCTGAAGGGATGGCTCAGCAGTTAGGAGGGCTTGTTGCCCTCCCAAAGGACCAGAGTTCAGTCCCTGGTAGTAGCCACATTGAGCAGCTCACAGCTACATGTAACTGCAGCTACATGTGATGCCACAACTTCTGCCCTCCGTGGACACCTGCACACACCTAAAATACACTCACACAGATGCATACAGATATCAATAAAAATTTTAAATGTTTATGATACTATGAAAAAATAGAAAGGCCATATATATGCTTCAGCTATACCCCTTCTGGGTATAAAGGACCCCAAGATAACACAGCAAGGATACTTGCACATTCATGTTTATCACTGCAGCTTTCACAAAGACTAAGACATGACACTGGTCTAGGTATCTATCATTAGGTGAATGTATCCATAAGGAAAAAATACAGTACATAGACAATAAGGAAATTTTATTTGGCCATAAATAGTAATGAAATTGTCACATATGGAACCAGAGATCATTATGTTAAATGAAATAAGCTAGAATTAGAAAAACAAATAGCATACCTTTTCTTCCATTCATAAGTAGGAATGATTTGATGGTTTTGTGTGTGTGTGTGTTTGTGTGTGTGTGTGTGTGTGAGAGAGAGAGAGAGAGAGAGAGAGAGAGAGAGAGAGAGAGAGAGAGAGAGTTACAGCTCATGAAAATAAAAAGGGAATCTTGAATAATGGAATGAGAGAGCTTAATGGAGGAGCAGGATGGAATGGAGTAATGGAAAACATGGGGCATTAAAGCAGAAGTGGGTTCCACTTGATGGAAGAGAAAGGAGCAGAAAAGCAGGACTAGAGGTATCCAGGAAGGGATTAACTAAAATGACATATATGAATGAAAAAGACAATGAAACAATTTCCTTCATATGCTAAGTTGTTTTTGTTTTAAAATGCAAGCAATTTGCTAAAGACCAAGCTCTGAGTTTACTCTATGTATGTTATTAGCATACCAATTATAATTTAAATCTTGTTGCAAATGTTAATTCTTAAAGGTTAGATGACTTGGTTTTCATTTCACTTGTATTTGCACAAACATTAATTTGAAGACAGATTGTTCATCTTGAAATCAGTGGCTGTAGCATTTTATTTATTAAAAATGTGCTGTCTTGACCTGTTGGCATTTTATTCCTGTAGAAACTTTCAGAATTTATCAAATCTCGCTACATAATGTGTGATAGGTTAGTGGGGCAATGTTACATAGACAGCTAAGCATTGGGAAATGCAATGGTGTTTGTTGTCAGCCAGAGGTGGATTCATGAATGTGCAGTTCTCCTTTTTTTTTAAAGATCCTTTGGGCACATTTTTGTCACCAACAGTTCACCAGAGTGATATCATACACAGCAGCACCTCATCTTAGAAGATCAGGCTTATGGAGTAACAACAAATCTGTTCAGTCAAGCAACTACATTTGGGATGAGCACATATATAATTCAATTAATGAAATAAAAATATCTGGAACCCAAAAGTTTCTGTCCATTTACTGTGTTCCTCTGGTTGATCATTCCTGTTGTGGTGACTCCTGGTCTCCCAAAAGTGAAAAGAGGGTGGAACAGAGATTGAATAAAGAGCTATGTACAAGTCCTGGTTAGGACAGCAAGGATACACTGGTTAGAATGGCACACACCTATAATAAGAGCATTTGGCAAACTGAGGCAGAGAAGGATTGCCATGAGCTTAAGCAAGCCTTGGCTAAATACAAGTATCAGACCCATACACACACACACACACACACACACACACACACACACACACACACACCAAATTACATCACATCAGAAAAACAGCCTGTTTAAATATGTTAATTATATTTTCCAATAAGCTAACATTTTGATCTTTCCCTATTTTATCCCTTTCTAAAAAATATTGTTTAATTACCAGAAAGTTATTCAAGTAAGTGGCCAACTCAACAATCTAAAGAAAAATTAAAACCCATGAAACATGTTGACCTCATCATTAACTCTTTCAATTTGAGAACTATGAAAAATTATATATTAAATCATTTTGATGTCCAAGATAATGTATTTGCTATGCATGAAGTAAAAATACATGGGTACCAGGTGAAGGTTGGTAATAAGGCACTAACCTCACAACAAATATAATAGCATACATTACTGTTTACCTGGGTGCCACAAATTAGGCTTTCTCTTGGGGAGACAAAACAAGAGATACAAACTTATAAAATGTTATTCAACTGTATTAGCCCCCCAAACTACCTTGCAATGCTTACTTTTGCCAAGATAAAACAACCCAAAATCAGATTCTGACTCCTGACTGATGAGTAGAAGGGGGGAGAGAGATGACTTTAGGACCTGAGGAAACTTTGTAGAACGACCATCACAGTCATTGCCTTACCTTCATGCTAATGGTGCCTTCAAGCCTGTCTTCAGAAATCAAAATTTGGCTAATACTGTGTATTTTGGATTAAGGGGGTGTTTGATTGTTTGTTTTTAAGATACGGTTTTAACGTAGCCCAGAGTGATCTTGAATTCCTTATTCTTCTCCTTCATTCTCCCAAGAACTGGAATTATAGGAATGAATATCATGCCTCGTAAATGATATATTTTATGTGAATATTATTGAACTTCAGTTATATCTTAAACAAACTCTTGCACCCATATACAAACTCTTTCCTAACAGTACCACATAGTTGAAATGAAAAATACTAACTTTCTTGCCTCTATTTCAAATACAGAAGAATCAAAACTCTCATATGCTGAGCATGGAAGCAAAATTTGAGAGAATGGGTTGGTAAAGTTGATTGGCTTGATATATTTATGTTTTTTCACCCAGAAATTCTACAAGGTGTATAAATATACATTTCAAATCCATATAAATGTTCTGGAATGCTTCTAAGAGTATACTCACAATATTCAAATTATTTGCTCATTGGAATAAAACTGGTGTTTTTCTGCTATATGATGCTATACAATAGGTTTGATCAGCTCAACCACCTAACCCAACCGATGACTTCCTCAGATGGACTAGCTTTGCCAAAAGAAGCACAGAATGCCACTTTCTAGCAGCCCAGGTTTATAAAAGCACTGAACTGAGTTTAGAAATGTATTTTGACAAGTGAAGGAGATAAATCAATGTTAAACACATACCACACAAGTGTGAAGACCTATGTTTGGATCCATGAACTTGGTAAGTCAGGTATTAATGGTGCCCATGTAAATGCCTCCAACACCAGTGCCCCTCTGTTGGGTTTGGAGATGAAGACAAGTGAAGTCCCAGAAGCATATGTGTTTCCTAGCTTGGTGTATATAGGGATAAGCAATAAGAGACTCTGTCTCTCACAATGCAAAGGGTGAGAACTAATACCTGAAGCTATATTCTGACTGCCACATGAATACTCCCCTAACACACACACACACACACACACACACACAC
>NC_022013.1:51951740-51960326 GCF_000317375.1 Microtus ochrogaster
ACACACACACACACACACACACACACACACACACGTAGCTGAAGATATTTGAATTACTTCTATAGTCGGATAATAAAAGATGTAGCAAATTTAAAGTATTTAAGTCATCTGACCTAAGTAAGGGTTAAAGAGCTGTGCTTTTTTTTTCATTTTGTGAATATTCAAGTGTCATACTTGTGTGTGAATCTGGGAGTGGAGCCTAAAAATTAGGTGAACTAAAGTGTCATGCAATAGCCAACTTTATTCATGGTGTCAGACAATTTATATTCTGAGGGTTAAGCAAGGTCCTATGAGCAAAGTTCACATGAGTTCAAGCAGTATGTTATCACTAGGACAAGCCATGCATAGAACCATCATCTGGATAGTGATAAAATAAAGGGTCATCTGAAGTAATCCCACTCTGATTTACTATCCCTTGCAAGGGCATGAAAGCACACCCCAAGAGCAATCCCATGCTTTGAGGGGATGAGGTCAGAGGACTCTTGATCAGTTTGATTGGAGTTTTCTTGGGATCACACAGCCTTACTCACGGACTGTGTTCTGACTCTTGTGTGCATTCCTATATGCATATTGCCCTTTAAGAATGTTAAGAAAAACAGAAAATTATGTTGGAAGAAAACTGCAATTCAAGCCAAAAGGCGCACATATTGCTAATTTCTAACTTCATCAAGTAATAGCAAATTTCCAAGTGTCTGCCAGCTGTAAGTTACATTTGGTTATTCTGGAGTAAGTGTGGGAAAAAAGCAATCACACTGACTGTTCCATGGTCTGGGAGATCGAGTTTCTTGTTCTGTATGTGTGATGTGCTAGGAGTGTAAACAATGGGGATGACATTTCTCAGAGTTTAGAGCAGGAAAGCAAAAGAAACTAAAGTTTGTAGCTACCCCAGTGTCACAGAAACTAGTAGGAGGGAGAAAAAGATAGGTTTCTGAAATTTCCCACATGCTAATCAGTCACCATAATGGCAACGGGAGCTGTATTGCAGGAGGTGCTGATCTGCCATTTCATATTACATGCACAGATAAAAAGAGGGTTGGTTTATTGTAGATAGTAGACGACCATCTAACCATTTGCTGCAACTTAAAGGAGAAAAGTTTTAATTGGGCTTATGGTCTCAAGGGAAATGATCCATCATTGTGGTGAGGGGATGGTGGCAGGTGGCACCATGGAATGAGCATGTGGCACCTGTCCCCACAGCTCAGTAGAGCAGGAAGCAGAAGAGATAGGAAGTGGAGCTAGGCAATAACACCATGACCCATCCCCGGAGACCAATGTTTTTTAGGAATACTACACTTTCTAAAGACTCAACAGCCTTCCAGAGCAGAGCCCACAGTTGCTAAACAAGTGTCCAAACACAAGCGTGTGTGCAGTGTTCCACATTCAAGCCACAGCAGCACTCTCTGCCCTGAAGAGACCGTGAGACCCCGGGGCCAATTTCCAATACCATTGATGCACTTGACTAGGTTCACCCAACACTACTTTGGATTTCATCATTATTTCTTCAGTGTGTTTAAGGATGTACCCTCAATGGCCAACCTGGTAGTCAAAGAAAGAACAATCTTTTCAAAGCTTGATTGACATATTTAAAGTATGAAATTTCAAGGTTTACCTGCTGTAGAAAGCAAGTTAGGATAGAAAGTGAATTAGGTACATGATTTTGGACCACCAAGATAGGATAGATAAGGAGTATTTTCCCAGAATTTGTGAAATGCAAATGGACTAGACATTGTTGATGTATTTATTGCCACATATATAAATCACATATAGTTATTGTACTTATTGTATAGGGCTTTTCTTATATTAGTTATAGCTGTCTTTTTATTTTAAACAAAAGGGGGAAATAAAATAGTATATTATTTGTTTTAATAAATAAAACTTGCCTGAAGACCAGAAGGCAAAACAGCCACACTAGTCAGCTGTACAGACCAGGCAGCGGTGCCACACACATTTAACCCAACAGCCACACTAGTTAGTCATAGAGGCTGTGTAGTGGTGATGCACACCTTTAATCCCAGTACTAGAGAGAAATATAACAGGAACTTGTTCTCTTTCAGTATGAAGATTTCACAGATGAAGAGCTCTCTAGTGGCTTGGACGGTTTGGTTTTCTGATCTTTAGGTTGAATCCCCCCCCGAAAAAAAGTATGAAAAATCACCAAAAATGGAACCCTAGGCTCTACATGCTCAATTCCAACAACTCTCGCCTTAAGGCTGTTCTTGGCCCATCTATGCTCCACTCTTTCCCAAACCCTGTACTGATTTAAAGCATTCCAACACTATTATCAGCATTTTTTGTTTATTTGTTTTTTCGTAACAGGGTTTTTCTGTGTAGCTTTGTTGTCTGTCCTGGAGCTAGCTCTTGTAGCTCTTATAGACTAGGCTGGCCTAGAACTCCCAGAGATCTGCCTGTTTCTGCCTCCTGAGTGCTGGGATTAAAGGTGTGCACCACCACCAACTGGCCTATTATCAACATTTTGATTATCACTGCATACCTCCAAAAAGAGTTTTTAATTTTTTCTTATACTGTACTGATTCATATTTTTTTTACATTTATTTGTGTTTATAAGCAAGCAAATTGCCCAGACATTAAGAATACACAATGAGGTTTGATAAATGGACACTCTCCTTAGCCAGCACCCAATGGGGAGATTTACAACTGTGATATTCTGTAAAGTTCTCTAGTAGACACATCACTAGTCTACCCTTTTCCAGATGCCAATCTTCTGATTGGATTCTCATAAATTAAGTTTTTTTTCAGTCTTGAAATTCAGATCTATATAACACATAGTATTTTATCTTCACTGCATTTTCAGCCCACGCTTTACTTCTGGACCTGATCCCAGCAAAGACTTTGATGTCTCCCTACTACCCAATTCATTATCTATGCTTCATTGTAGATCCCTTAAGCACTGACCTGCTTTGAAGCACATCACTCCTTTATGTAGCAGTGTTTGTGGTGTTTCCAGCTTAACATCTTTAAAAGCTTGATATTATAATTTTCATATCCAAGCTTTCTCTTTTATTTTATACTTTCCTTTTACGCAATGAGATTTCATAGTTAGTAACCCATTTCATCTCTCCATAACCTCTTCATTTATTCATAATAATGAATAACAATATAAAATAATAACTAATTCACATTAATTGCTCTTATCCAGAGGCCAGCTGATGTCGAAGCTTTCTTCTGAGTGAAAGTTCTATGTACTTTCTTTTTATGATTTTTCCTTTTTAAATATATAATAATCATAGCCAACATAGAAGGATATGACAGCTTTTATAATTATTGTTATTGTTGAATTTTGGTTCTCTTAGACTGGAAACTTTTGGGGTTTTTTTCAGAATATAAAAATTTATTAGTGTGCTTCCATTGTCAAAATTTATGATTTTGGTCTTTTCTTCCTGCCTTTGTACAAGGCCAAAAGGGGCATAATGGCTACTTCAACAAACAAAGTGGAATCCAGGAATATCACCTACAGCATGACCATTTCAAGCAAATTCAAGAACCAGAGCTTTCATCGTTTCCCTCAATGAATTTCAAGAGCCATCATTAGGCACCAACACTGTGATCTTCTTGCCATTCTTGATGAGCTGCATCCTGACACATTTCCTGATAGCAGAAATTGGCAGTTTGACTTCAAGCCCTACTTTTTCCAACACAATCTCCTCTGATGAGAAGCACCCCCAAAAGAACTGGTCTTCAGGGCTGTGCCTAAGTAGGCTTTCTTTTGTCATTTCTGGTCCTAACAGTGACTAGGGAACTTCCTGGTAGTATGGAGACCATGACACTGGCCCATCTTGCTGGTGCCATGAGCATAAGAGAAAGCAGGTATGAGCTCCGCTCATGTTAGTTTACCAAAGCAAAGAGATGGTAGCAGGATGGCTGGGGAAGGTAAAGGAGACCCTACTGATACTATTTTTCTAAAAAGTTATGTCATCACATAGGCTTCTAAATATTTCTGTTTCTATCCACAGGTCTGTGTTGTTCCGAGTCTTTGTCAGAGAAACTTGAGTGGGAAATATCTCATGGAGAGACACATTGCTGCACAAAGTACTGAGGACAGCTGACTGCCTCCCGAGTGCTGGGATTAAAGGCATGTGCCACCACTGCCAGCAAAAGGCAGAGTTTTCAGGTCTGCCTAGCCATTTCTGTTCTTTGTCCTGCTTCCATGGCATTTGATTCCTCAATATTAAGGAAAGGAAGGGAATGCTGCTTGGCGATCTGAGTCTAAGGAACTCTAGTCTTCTGATTATTCTCACCTGCTTCCAACGCCTCCCGTGTCTCCGCTCACTTCTCAGCCTTAGTATCTTAAGTCTTGTCATTGATCTTTTACCTGTATCTGCACTTATACCCAATTATTTCCCTAGAAACCAATTCAAATTGCTGCTTATCTGTGCAAGGCTCCTTTCTCTCAAAATTTGAACATCAGGGCTTTCCTAAATCTACGATTCTTCAATAATCACGTAAAAAAATCTGTGGTGCTTACGTTGTCCAAAGTTTTCTAAATAATACTCTGCAGTAAGGACTTTAATATTCTCATACTTACTTCACTAGAACCTCATAGGAGACAAACTTCATCTGCAGAGAAGATAATAAAATGATTTGTACCGGCTGTCATCATGTCATAGGCTTCTGAGATCAAGAGGTACTCCACTGATATGTTTGGGCTATGCATTTGCTTCGTGATGATGGAAAGGTATTGGCGTTTGTGTTGTGTTTAATATCCCTGACTTCCATCTGCAGAGGGCAGGAGCAAGTGCTTCCAGTACCATGACAACCAAACATATATCCAGAATTTTCTTATAAGCAGACTTCATGTATAATTGTCTAGCTTTTGTGTAGTCTGTATTTATTTAAAACTTTAGATTTGGCAAAAGGATAGAAGATCCTCAGACTCTGTCAAAGGGATTTAAACATAGCTTATGCACAAGCTTGGTTTTTCATGAGAGTCAGCCCAGATTTAAAGCAGGCATTTAAAGTATCCTCATCATACCAGGCCAAAGGACAGAACTAGAAAACACTGCAATGTTTCCACCCAAACAAATACCCAAGTGTCTTGGGAGGGAGACAAGGCAAGCCAAGCTGGCAGAGAAGGCCTGCAGGCTGAGGTCACGTCTCATAGCATGAGTCTTGCCCAAAGACTGAGATACAAAAAGCCCTGGCTAAAGGTGTCCCGGATGTCCATCTCGTCCCTGGCACAGAGCTGGGGTTTTAAATGCCAAAACTCACAGAGAATGGACTCCTTCAGTTTGGAATCCATCTGCCACTCCTCACTACCTCCAAGTTTTTATTATATAGACAGATTTATTTGCTAGCATTATTTGTCTTCATTCCAACTTGGGGCTAAGCAATCTGGTGTGAAGACAAGGTCACCTCTGCCTGTTGTTACTAGCAGCTTTCCTTTATGGCAGGGTTTGAAATGAAAGTAAAACAGAAAACAAATTCTACAACCTAGAGATGGAGAGGCTTCATTTCAATATGACAAGAACTTGAAGATGGTCACGTGTGTTGCTAATCTATAAAAATAAGTCCCTAATAAAGAGAACAAGTAGTATTCTTGACTAAATTTCCTTGGATGTCAAGATACCCTGGGATACATGCTAATCCTTAGCTTTGATTTTTCTCCTAATTTAGCATCTTTCTTTTACTGCTCTAAGTGTACTTGGAGCTTCTGATCTCTTGAGTCAATCACTCTCTAGTCACTGTGAAGGGTAAACTCTTAATATTCAATTACGATCAAGGCTTCATTCCTGTCAATAAATGGTTCACTGTGTCATGCTAGAGGAGCATTTCAGGAGTCCTTTCATGCATGCAGCTAATGTCAGCTGGGATAAAAAGACTTTTAATCTCTCAGTGCTGAAGCAGCAGCAAGGAATGAATTGCTATAGTGTGACTTCTTGTCTCTGAAGTAGAGGGAAGCAGACATCGACTCCGAATTCCCATGTATATTTTGGTTGAAAAATCAAGTATGAAAATGATATTTAGCATAGATAAATAAAATGTTGGGGCTGTAGAAATTGCTCTGCATTTCCAAGAATGAACTGTTCTTCCAGAGGACTTTGGCTCAGTTTCCAGCACTCGTATCTTACTCCAGTTCCAGCAGAGCCGGCATCATTTTTGGACCACAATGGGCATCTGAATATACATGATGCACATAAATAAAATAAAAAATAAATCTTTAGAAAGAGGAAAATCTTTGCTGAGGAGATTTGATTCAGCAATAGTAGTAACACCATAAACCAAGTATGTCATTGACCTTGTCTCTTTGACACAATAGACTCCCAGAGCTTAAAAATCTTTGACATGCTAGGAAATTTCTAAAGACTCCCATGACCAATTCTGTTCAAAAAAAGCATCCTGTCCTAGTTAGGTTTTCTATTTCTGTAAAGAGACACCAAGGCCACAGCAACTCTTATAATGGAAAACACTTAATTGGGGTGGATCGCTTACAGCTCAGAGATTCAGTCCATTATCATCATGGCGGGACAAGGTGGCATGCAGGCAGACAGGGTACTCGAAAAGGAGCTGAGAATTATACACATTGATCTGCAGGCAATGGAAAGTGAACTGGGCACACACTGAACATAGTTTTAGAAGAGGAAATCTCAAAGCCCAACCCACAGTGACATACTTCTTTCAACAAGTCCACACCTGCTCCAACAAAGTCATACCTCCTAATAGTGCAACTTCCTTTGGGGACCATTTTCTTTTAAACCACCACACATACATTATACCGTATCCCCTCTTTCCTTCTGAAAATAAACTCTGGGGTACACGAAAAATCCTCTCTTTCAGCCTATTTAAAGACATGGTCCTTGGACTTCCCACAGGGCAGGGAACCCTGATTGCTCTTTGGGCTGACGAGGGAGGGGAACTGACTAAGGGAGGGGGAGGGAAATGGGAGGCAGCAGCAGGGAAGAGACAGAAATCTTTAATAAATAAATAAATTTTAAAAAATAATAAAAAAGACATTATCCCAACAATTGCCCATTTTTAGACTATATAATTGAGTTTCCTGCACAATTGAGTAGCTTATGTCAAAGTATACACCCACTATTTTTTTAGATCACCATAAAATTATTTGAAAAGTCTTTTTTTTTCCCATCTGTCAGCCAGGTGCCATTACTGCTACATTTTACAGCAAAACTCCGTGAAAGTGCAGCCTGCTGTCATTTCCTCCAGTTTTCTTTCCCAGTACTCTCCTAATTCTGTACAATACAGAATTTTGCTCTAAATCCGTACTGAAACTGCTGTCATAAGGATCATTTTCTGGGGCTTGATAAAGATGCTGACTCAGACCATCCTTCAGGCCAAAGATATTTAATGACAATAACCATGAAGAGTTTCAGTCTGGTGTCCCGAGGAATATAATGTCTTAGACTAGAAGAAGCAGGCTCACTTAAGATCTGACTTGTATTAGTTCTTTTCTATTGCTGTGATAAAATACCATCACTAATAGCAAATTAAGGAAGAGCTTATATATTGGTTTCTGGTTCCAGAGAGCAAGATGTCCAGAATAGTGGGGAAGGCATGGTGGCAGCAGCCAAGAGATTGCATCTCAGCCACACACAGGAAACAGAGAACAAAAGCAGGAAATGATGAAAGGCTCTTGTTCTTCAACGCCTACCCCAGTGACCTACTTCCTCCTATGAAACTGTACCTCTAGAGCTCCATGACTTCTCCAAGTAGTACCACAACATGGGTACCAACTGTTCAAATACATGAGGTTATAGGTTATAGGGCACATGGGTCATTCAAACAATCACACAGGTAATGTGACAGAGAGTATTTAGTCTCTGGATAAGAGAGGGGTCTTTGTTAATAAGTGGCCCACATAGCAAGACTATAGTAACATGGTTTCCAACCTCTTTAGAAGAGTGGTCAAGATGTGTCCCGGCCCTGCTCATATCCCTATCTTCTTGGGTCTTAGTGCATTTTAATGATCAATGATCAGTTCTGATTTTGTGTATCCTGTCCAAAGGATTTGACATAGACAGTCTTCTTAATATAAATATTTCCAATTTCCTTCAAAAGGTAATTCTCTACTTTCCTCTAAAGTTATTCACCATTTGACATAAGTAACCGTGGTAGATAACATTGTCAGTTTAAATCACTCACACTTACCCATGTGTTCTTTATCATATTTCAAAGTTTCCCAGTAGTCTCCTGTTATCAGTGTAGCTTGATACCTAATTTTATGAGCCCAACTTAAATTGTGTGACTTTATTATGATTTAAATCCCTCATACCACAAAAAAGGCAGCCTTGGGTCTGCCTCTGCTATGTGGTGAGATATGCTGTTACTATATAAATTTTTCTGACACAATACAACTTCAATCATCCTGTAAACATATGACAACCTAGTCAAGACCTACTGATCGTTTTCTGATATAGGGCTGAGGAAAAAAGACTCATTAGTACAGTCTGTGGAATTGAAGGTGACATCATGTCCGTGATAGTCACCACATGACTGAAGCAGACAGTCTCATCAAGTTTCCAGCAGTTAACCCTTGCTAGACCACAAACTCACATACATCTGTAGTTTACACAAACTACACAGTTTTCTTAGTTGTCCTAGTTTCATTTCTGT
>NC_022013.1:51960477-51973509 GCF_000317375.1 Microtus ochrogaster
CCTCTTCTGGAATGCAGGCAAAACAGTGTATACATAATAAATAAATAAATCTTAAAAAAATAATAAATAAAAAACCTTACATTATATAAAAAAGCAGCTGAGGCAAAAAAAGAAAAAAAAAGAATTCATTCAGCTTAAAATTCCTGGTGACAGTCTTTCATTTCAGTGAAGCAGAGGTAATAAACCATAAGCAGCTGGTCATATCGACACTCAGGAGCAGCAGCAGAAGAAATGCGTGCATGCTTGGTACCCAGCAACAACAAACTACCCAAAACAAATAAAACACCAAACCCCCAAACTAGCTATTCTGCATGATAAAAAAATTCCTTTACTTTCCTTAGTCTCTAGACCATACTTTCTCAACCTGTAGTTTTCAACCCCTTTGTGGTCGCATATAAAATATTCTGCATACTTACATTATAAATCATTATAGTAGCAAAATTACAGTAATGAAGTAACAAGAAAATAACTTTACTGTTGGGGATCAACCCCAGCATGAAAAACTGTATTGAAGGTTAAGAACCACTGCTCTAGATCATCAATAAGGCCATAAATGAAACCTTATTTGAAGCATTTGTTGATGTCTTCCAAACAAGGTATAAATACTACTGCAAATATCCTCACACTGGACAATTCCAATTTCCAAGATATCATTACACTTTTTTGAAAGAAATGTATACTATACACTATTCTATAATAATACTCAAGTCAGATCTGGTAGATATAAATGACTTCACAAAACACTGATAATACAAAAACATACTAAATAATTAGAAAATGACATTTGAATATTTATAACATTAGTTTATAATAGAGCTTGATCTTATGTGCATATAGTTTAATTTCAACTAATAGTTATAGTAAATTAAATGATCCATAAAAGTTATAAAAATATCAGTTAATTCCACTAAGCAAGTATGAGCATATAACAATACACAAGATAAATATTTATGTGTCATTTCATACTTGGACTTTCTTTGTTTATCATGAAAGGAAGCTGCAGAGTTTAGAAATGTATCAATTTTTTTTGATCTCCAACCCTGAGCTTTTTTCTTAGGATTTTAAGAGGAGCAGAGCAAAATAGGAAAGATGTTTTAGCTATAGAACTGTTCAGGGACTTTTCTTCACATATTATTCAGAAAGAAGGGGAGGGAAAGAGAAAAACACTATACTTCTATTGGCTACTGTGCATCTTCAGAGAAAACTGATTCTGCAGGTGTTTAGGATCTCAAGGCTCAGAAGGCAGAGAGTTTGCACTATAAAATCCTTATATCGTAGTCACAAGTACTGTGTGTACCTTAGAGAAGAATGTTTCTACAATAGATCACAATTGATATTGAAACAAATTAAACACAATCCTTAGTTCCTGCCAACTACAGGTAAAATATTTCCTTTAGTACTTATTCAAAGGATCTGAGACAAGCTAGATTTTCAATTTGTAAGAAAATAAAACAATATCAAATTCTACTGTTTAGATGTACGCAAGCGTTCCTAACAATTTCTCCTAGAGGAATATACTCAGCACAGGCTGAAGGTGGTATTGTGTCCATGACTGTGAAGACTACCGTAGATGACTAAGGCAGACAACCTCATCAGAACACCTCCATACCCTCCTAAGCTAAGACCAGTGTCACCATTGAGTGCTGAGTGACCTGATGGTTACACAAAGCAGACTCCTACCATGATGTGGGATATCCTTCTGTATATGTGTTGATTTTATTGGTTAATGAATAAAGCTATTTTGGCCAATGGCTTAGCAAAGTAAAGATGGGCAGGAAATAGAGAGAGAGAGAGTAAGAGGAGTCAGGGAGATGCCAATGGAGAAAGACACCAGGGACTTTACCTGGTAAGTCACAGCATTGTGGCCATACACAGACTAATAAAAATGGGTTAATTTAAGATATAGAGCTAGATCGAAATACACTTGAACCATTGGCCTAACAAGTGTTGTAATTAATATAGTTTCTGTGTGATTATTTCATATCTGCCAGAAAATGAAAGAGCAGTCTCTGTCTACACAGCCACTCTGCTGCATGACAGATTCTTGGTGTGTTTGACTATCTTCTACATACCAGAGTGAAGTATTCTTTAAGCCATCTTTAGGTCACATTTTCTAAGACACTTCAGAAAAAAAAATAATTTTGCTTTCTTGCTCATGTTCTCCCTCCTTCTGCTCTTCATCTGGGCTTTGGGAGCTCAATCCAGTGCTCCAATGCGGGTCTCTGTCTCTATCTCCATCCATTGCCAGATGAAGGTTCTATGGTGATATGCATGATATTCATCAGTGTGGCTATGGGAGAAGGCCAGTTCAGGCAACCTCTCCTTTGATGCCCACGGACCTAGTTGGGGAAATCCCCTTGAACACTTGGGAACCCATCTAGAGCCAAGCCTCTAGCCAACCCTAAAATGGCTCTCTTAGTTAAGATACTTCTTCCCTGCCCCCATATCCACCCTTCCTCCATCTCAATTACCCCATTCCCCCAAGCTCTCCCCAATCCTCCCTTTCTCCCTTCTCTCTCCCCATCTCCCCTTCCCCCCAACTCACTCCCATCCCCCTGCTCCCAACTTTTGCCCAGCGATCTTGTCTACTTCCAATATCCAGGAGGATAACTATGTTTTTCTTTGGGTTCACCTTATTTAGCTTCCCTAGGATCATAAACTATAAGCTCAATGTCCTTTGTTTATGGCTAGAATCCACTTATGAGTGAGTACATACCATATTCCTCTTTTTGGAGACGGTGGGTCTCATCTAATGGGAGCTCACCAAGGACAGCTGGACTGGGTCTGAACGAGCATGTGATCAAACGGGACTCTCTGAATGTGGCTGACAATGAAGGAGGACTGAGAAGCCAATGATAATGACACTGGATTTTGATTCTACTGCATGTACTGGCTTTTTTGGGAGCCTAGTCTGTTTGGATGCTCACCTTCCTAGACCTGGATGGAGGGGGGAGGACCTTGGACTTCCCACAGGGCAGGGCACCCTGACTTCTCTTTGGACTGGAGAGTGAAGGGGAAGGGGAGTGGGGGAAGTGGGAGGGGAATGGGAGGATGGGAGAAGGTGGAAAATTTAAATAAATAAATAAAAAGAAAAAATGTTTTTGCCAAGTGTCTTTAATTGCAGTGAAACACATATTTTCAGGTTCAAATAAACCTATATTTTTAAAAAATTAGAAAGTCAGTAACAAAAGTTAATGTTTATATCCATACAGTCATTTATGTGTTTGATTTATCACTTTTCTTCTTGCATTTCCAAATATGTTAAATGTCTGAGTAGTAAACATTATATTTTGTAGCTCTTAGGAGACTAAAGATCGATGATCTATAGAAGTTACTGACCAACTTCCTTGTACAATTTCATTTTATAGTTAAATTATACATCTTTCCTTAAAGATGGGCTTATAATTTTAATTTAATAATACTTATTCTAAAATATTACTAGGTCATTTTATAAATCATCTGTTTACTGCTTTTTAATTTTCAGTTTCACTTTTAGGCTAATGTGAGTTGGGCTAGTTTCTCAAAATAATTTTGTGTAGGAAATAATAAGAGAATCACAGTGAGTTGGGAAGTTTGCTCTATCCTTCCTCTGGTCTCTGAGAAGTAACTTCATTCAAGGAACCACACAGGCCTAGGTCACTCACTTGCCTTTACAGCTTTGTAACCTTCCACTCTCGTAGAATCACATTCAGGTATTTTGTTTTTAAGTCACTGTCCTCTTCCTTCCTTTTTTTCACTGCCTTTTCAATTTTTCTAAAGAAAAACAACAGTAAAACATTAAATGGAAGGTTCTACTTGTATGACTTCTGATGGGAAAGCTTCTCAGATGTGATAATAATGCCATAATGGAAGGCTCCTTTTCTTCTCCATTATTTCAGGGTTCAGGCCCCCATTTTCCTTTCCATAACATCAATAGAAATGACATAATAGAAGTATCTGCTATATCAGATGTTTTCATAGGCATTTTATTGACCCTGATACCCCTTTACAGAACTCACACTGAATTGAATCATTATGGTTATTTTCAGAGTGCATTGTCAATGTAATTGCCATTGTAAGAAAAGCGCTATGAACATTTACTGCCTCTCTGCTTTGGCAGTAAATACTTTTTAAACATGAATATTTTACCAATCAAAATCACAAACATTATCATAATAACAAAGGACGTGTCTTTTATTATTATTATTAATTATTATTATTGTCTTAATTTAAAAGAACACTGTTTCCCTCATATTTAACTTGAAAACATGGTACTAAATTATTGATGTACACCAAACAATTCACTTAATCAGAGTCTTTAGTTGAATAATTATAGTTCATGCATATAAATCATTTTATGAATACATTTATGTTTGTTGTATCAAATAATTCAGAATTGTCATAACAAACAGCTCCAGGTCACTTGAAGAGCAAATCAATCAAATTTCTATAGACTACTTAGAAGCATACACATATGGAAAAAGAGAAACATGCTACACTCACCCTGCAACATTGAAAAAGCTGAACAAAAATACTAGGTGCTTTCATTTTTGTAATTTTTGCTGTAATACCATACCCGATCATCCTTATAGATCTAGACCTAGTTGAGTTTAAATGGTGTGAGAGCATGATTTGAGTCTCAATGGACAAGTCCTCAAAGCCCTCAAAGGACTCTTTTGGAGAGAGCGGGACTGTGATACCATGATTTATATCCTGTGTTTAGTGATTCCAGAATGCTTTTTGTCACTGTATCCAAGGTACATGACATAAGAAACTTAAAATAAATCTTTTACCTTGGCTCTTAGGTCAGCCATGGTTGCTTGATTCCATGTCATTCTCAGAAGGTCTTGGCAATGTCAGACTGTCATACAAGCTGATTTTCACTTCTTGTGGGCTGGAGACGGAGAGGGAGAAGAATGGACTAAAGACCAGATACTCCCAAAGACTATTCTGAGTCACCTACTTTCTCCAGCTGGTCCTATCCATCCAAGGCTTCCAGGAACTCCCAGCAGCCAGAGATTTAGGCTGTACCAGTCAGCCTTTTGGAGGTATTTGATATTCACATCATAACTAAGAGACATTCAGTATTCATTTACAAAGTATACCTTCTCACTAAATCAAAGTTCACTGTAACACAGTGTGAGTGGGTATGTTGCAGGAAAGTGAGAAGTAGAGAACATGCCAGGAAAATTACTGGGGAAATCTCAGCAATTCATTTATATAGAAAGCCAACCTTACAGGTCTTCAGAAGACTAAAGTCTATTCGAGTGAAACAACCTTCAAAACAACTAACTCTATCCTAAGGAAAGAGCTCTGCATTTTAAGAACACTCCTCTTCAATGCAGAACACAGTAACTTGAATTAGAGAAGTTGGCTTTCCTGGGTCCAAGACTGAAATTCATTTCCCTCCCTGATGTAACAACTTGACAGATTAAAGGATTTCAGAAATAGCTGCTGAATACAACCTGGGTTTATTCCTTCTTAACACACTTTAATAACATTTAATTTCAAGCTAGGAGTTACAGAGAATCCAAGACAAGTTGTTTTCAAGTTATAAAAGTGCCCTTAAACAAAAATTAGTTGCATAATTCTCAACTTAAGAGCCAAAAATTAGGGTCAGCAAAAGAATGTTATATAATTGTTTCCAATGTTTTCATAATTTTATTTCTATATTATGAATAAATAATGTTTTCTGCTTAGAGTTTTAAGGGGAAAATTGCATAATGAACTTTTTTCAACCCTCACAATATGTTCTATAATTGTGTGTCCAGATGTTTCTAGCAATAGATAAAATTAGGTACAGTCTACAATTTTTCCATTATGATAATACAAACAAAATAAAGGAATTCTTTTTTATTACTTCTTGCCTTAAGCAAAATCTAGCAGAAACTTTGCAGTCCTTACTGTTAAAATATTCTTCAACCATATCACATTTTTAAGTTTCTCTGAAACTGAGTAGGAAAGAGGTTATTGAAAGTCTCCCAGTGTTCCTTACCACACCCATGGTCAGACAGCTCTGTCTGTGGGTCCTGGAAATAACTCAAGTAGTATCTGGTCCTATAACTCTGTTATTATTAGCCTGCCTTTAGCCTCTCTGTCCCACATCAGGGCATTCTCTAATGACGGCACTCATGACAGAGGTCAACAATTTCCAAGACATGTAGAAGTGTTGAAAATAATGTGTATACTGTAAGAAACCATCCAAATGTTATTCCCTTTCCTGATGTTCACCAGCTGTACAGTGTTCCTCTAATGCTCTGCACATCCTGGGCCCTCCTTCCATGATCTACAAAATTTGTCTCAACAATATAACATAGCTGCTGTGATATAAAAATGACACATCAAAAATTATTGCACTGATATGTGGTGACTAGTCATCTAAGGTTAGGGTATAATTAATTACTGAAGCTACCATTATTAACATAAATGTAATTAATTTTAACTTTTTAGTTGAATTTCCAAAGAAAGACTTTTACTAGTTAACTGTATTATGAACAACTTCAATTTGTAGGAAAAGCAAAGAAAAAAAATCATACAATTTATAAGTACAATGTTATAAAAAGAAGAGGCAAATATTCCCTAATCTGTTATTTACCAGAATTTACCAAGACCTATACCTGACATAGTTAATCAGATCCTTTGAGTCATACATATGTAAAGAGCTTGGAAATGATTAGCTCTTAAGAACACTGGTGGGTCCCAACTGTTTTTGCAAAGGCATGTGAACTCTACCATGAAAATAAGTTCTATGTCTTAGGAGTCTCAGATCTGGTGTGGTCTCTGACTGAGGTGGCATAGAGGTTTCCAGTCTATACAGTGCATATGGCATCTCCCCTAAGGATGGGTTCTGTTGCCTGGGATAACATTTTGTGGGTTTTCGGTGAGGACTGGTCTCACAGATAGCAAAAGTCACCAGTGGATATTAACTATATCCACTCCCAGCCTTCTGTAGAAAACAAGTGTAAATCCCTTCCATTGAAGAGATAGGCCTGCAGTGATTCCTGGTTTCCCTAGTGCTGGTCTGTGAGTTTGTGTTCTTTACACGATAGGACTTAGTATGTCATTTAATGAGTGGTTTGAAAAAAAATTAACCTCTGCTTTAAAGTATTAATCAGACCAAACTTTAATCACACTTTGGCCCTTATAGATAGGTCCAACGACAAGTGGCTTTAGTAAGGTCATATTTAAATTGCTAGCAGCTTACTAATAAGAGGGAGATTCCTGAGCACACACATGAATACGTACACCTGTGAATATACACACTTGTACATAGGCACACATGCCTATGTACCTCTGTGCACACGTATACTTGTGAACATCCATACACCTATACATCTGTTCACACACATGCACATATACACCTGTGCACATGAGCCTGAACTGTTGCCATAGATAGCCTACAATACCGTGGATCTCTGTTGTCAAAACCAAATGTAAGCTCTCAAGCCTAGACAAGATCTGTGAGCTTCATTTTTGATGGAGCCCTGTTAGTCTGTGGTATCAGCAACAAAAAGCAGATGGATAGCCACAGTTGGGGAAATCTCACTGACTGTCAGGGTTCTGAGGTCGGTGTTGCTGCAGGAGAGTGATGGCCAGATGAAAACCACAGGATCCACAGAACTAAAGTATGTAGAGGAGCCAGGCACCAGGAGAGGAGTAGTTAGTGTTCAGGTATTGTAAAACACAGTGGTAGCTAGCAGAGATTAGCTTTTCAAAGGTCACTTTTAAAATGTCTCTTATTCACTGCAAAAGTAAATAACTCTAAAAGAACAGTAGGTATAAAATGCCCAAATCAGCAGTCACAGAGACTCAGCTCTCTGTCTCCAGATGAGAAAATAGACCCAGGCAGAACACAAACCCCAGGAAAGCAGTAAGTTTAGGAGCAGAGCAGAAGGAGAACATGTACTATATTGAGTCATATAAGATAATGACTTAAAATGAGATTTAAGAAGGCTATAGAAAAATCCTTAAAGCTATGAGTCCATTATATGGCTGCCATTAAAAACAGAAAGAGGAACAAAAGAAAATACTGGGATAGAATCTGTCTACTTGAAGAAAGGTAACAAAAAACAAATCACACAAAACAATGCCCCTCAGGTATTATTATTTCTATTTTCTGTGTCAATATTGCTGAAAGAACTTTCAGTGTTTAAAGGGACATGCTGAAAAGACTTGATGTATTCAGGAATCTAGACAGGGCTCTAGGGTTGTCAGTAATGCCAGTTCTTCTCAAGCCCCTGCCCTGACATGGGCATTGAAATAGATGATGGATTATATACATATGTACATACATATCATATGTAAATATGTGATGGACTATAGAGATGGATTGCAATAGAAGGATAGATAGATGATAGATTATAGATAGATATATAGATGGATAGGTAGATAGATAGAGAGATAGACAGAAAGATAGATTGATAGGGAAATAGAGAGAGACAAACAGATAATGTTATAATAGTATACAGGCTAAAGCTACATCTTTATTTCTAAGGTTGGTTCAGTAGAAGATAGTCAGTAAGACAGTAATCTTCTTCAAGGTCCTGTTTACTTTTGGAATACACAACATTCTTTACTAGGAAACATAACTTGCTCATTATAAATTCTTGTTTAAAGTCATCCCGTGGTTCCATGAGGTGCCACTTTCTACAAAACAGGAGATCAGAACTTACTTCTTGAACACAATGCTAATGCTATCTTGTACACCTATGCAGAAGAGCTAATAATATATAAATAAGGTAGAAGTTATCCACTCTAAAAGTTATTGTTGTAATAGGAGTTTTCAGCAGTTTTGATTCTCTCAGTTAATGTTTCATTTCCTACAGAAAGGGACTGAAGTTTACCATCCAAATCAGCTGTTCCCTCTTCCATAGTAATGAATTTCTCCTTAACATCAGCCTGGCGAACTTCATACTGATTCTTGAGAAGATTGTTGTCATTCTCAATTGTTTTTAAGCGTTCAATTTCTGCCTTAAGAATCCTCAATGAAGGCTTTGGAACATAATTCTGGACAGGAGATTCAGACATTGCAGAAGGCAATGGTGAATAGAATTGAAAAGATTGAGGAATTTCTAAATTTTGATGAAGAAGAGCAAAGGGTAGAAAGGCAATTTAACTACATCTGTGGGTAAATCTCTCCGGGACAATTTCCACAAAGCTCTACCTGCCTTTCCAGTAATAACAACAGAGAAGGTGATTGGTTCCAGAAACCCTAGGGTCATCAAGGAGGATACATGGGAGCCTGTCCATATGATTGACCTCAAGGAAATCAAACAGGCTGTCATGACTTTTGGGATGCAAGCCTCTTTTGTTAAAGAGATGCTAAGATCTTGGGCCACGACAAACAGAGCAACCCCCTCAGACTGGCTCCACCTGAGCTCTGGGGTACTTGAGAGTGGACCACAATTGAAATGTAAATGCTTATTCAGGCAAGAGGCTAGACTTTTAGAACAGCAGGAAAAGGCGAAGGGAATTGTCATTTCCCTAGATAAAATTCTAGGTGAAGGGCTCTTTTCCGACCCTCAGGAACAAGCTAATTTGGATGAAAACACACAAACACACTCTCCATGTGTACTACAGCAGCCTTAAGGGTACAAGACCCAGGACAGAGAATGGAATCATTTGTCAGAGTTAAACAGGGTCAGAGAGAACCCTTTAGTGATTTTTTACAAAGATTAACTAAGGCTGTACAAATAAGGATATCTGACCCAGAAGAGAGACGCCATGCTTCCCTCTCCCAGGTAGACGGGATAGCTCTGCTCTCTGAAGCAGACACGATGGAGCAAGCCGCCAGGTCAGACATGCTGAATCTTTCCCGGTAAGACCGGTGCTCACAGATTATTAGAGATGGGTTCATCAGGATATCAGAATTAGCCAGTAAGGGCTAGACTAAAGGGCCAAGCAGTGTTTAAAAGAATACAGTGTCCATGTAATTATTTCGGGCTATAAGCTAGCCAGGCGGCCGGAGTGCTGGGGACGCAGACCCGCCACTCCTATTACAACAAGTTATAATCATGAAAAAGTAAAAATAACCCCATTAAGGTAAGCCAAATATTTCTCATAGAACTGTTTTCTTATAAGAATATTTACCTATATATAGAAAGTCTACAAGCTTCTTTATGGTTTATCAAAAGTGGGATTATGATATATATGAGACTATGTACTAGTGAGTATAAAATTATTAATACATACTAGTATATAGTAACTTGCAACTGATAAATACAATTATATGTGGGAAATATCTGTAATAATGTATATAATATATTGGTATATTGTATTAGTATTAGTACATTAGTATACAGAATGTGGCAAATATCTAGATGCTTTATATGTTTGCCTGTAAATGTGCATATATGTACCGTTTATATATGCACAAATATTTATACATATATATATATACATATCCACACTTTATATGTATGTATAAACATATGTATGCACATACATTAGTAAGCATACATTTTTCTTCCAACTATGGTCCAATATCAGTCTCCTTATATCTTACTTAGATCTCTCTCAGTTTCCTTTATGTGCTATGCCCACTAATTTCACCCTCATCTGTCAAGGTATACTGTAAATTTTATCTCGAATAATTTACAGTTAAGTGTAGTTTAAAGCCATTTTAATACATCATAACTTGTGATGTCTATTTATGTGTTTATGAATATATATCTTGCTGTCCCTGAACAAATTAAACATCTGTTATTGTATCTTCATAATACCTTCAGGAAAATTCTACTCCAAACTACTTTCAGTAATATCTTATTTACAAACCAGGCAGCAGACAGATTTGTCCCAGGATCTGTATTTCACCAATTACTGATTTAAATTTGGGGGCCTTTGTTTTTTGTTTTTACTTTTTCTGTTGTTCGTGAGACTTTTCTTGAGTGTGTTCGTTTTGCGTAATGAATGAGCTGTTTGGCAGAATTTAACACCTGACATCTTTCTTAGCTGTTTTCTTCTAGAGAATTTCTGCACTAATTCCCACTGGGCAATAAGAGTGCTATGTCTCTGCTCAAAACTTACCAGAAAGTATGGACAGTATAAATTAAGAATCAACTTCAGCATGAGAATGAATTGTGGACACAAATTCCATGGAAGAATTCATGTGTTGGTAGCTGGTTTTCCATGCAGAGCTGTTGAAGAAACAAATATATTTCCTTGGGAACATCAACAGAGGATACGTTTTCTCCTAATCCACATAGAAGGCTTTTGAGCCTTTGCAAAGTTCAGGAGAATGCATGGCCTGAATTCCTGCTTTCCACTCAGCATGTTTCCATTGTCTAATTTTCCAAGTCCCCTGTGTCCTGTTAAGAATTTCCCAGTTGTCAGTGCAGGAAGTGACAGAGCAGAGATTACTTCCGCCCTTGCTTCCAGGTTTTGACTCAGGGCTTTCTTTCATATCCAATGTTTTGTTTTGTTTTGTTTTTTTTTAAAAAAAAACAAACCTGAAACATACATTTAGTGCATGTTTGTTCTGATTCAGCCACAGCTTGGTCTGTTTCAGATGATCTTGACCATTGTGTTTGTTTTAATTTATTTTTTATTTATTTTTGGAACTTTCTATAGTATCCAAAATGTTGGTTCCCAGGCCACCAAGGCCTGATTGCTCCTGCTCCATCACTATCTTTCAGTACTTTCTTTTACTGCTCAGATGACTTAGTTGTTTCTCATCTTATCTTTTCATTTCTAGCTTTAGAGAGACTTTGGCACTGTAATTCTTTTTTAAATTTTATTTAATTAACTTTTTTCATTTGTTTTGCATACTAACCACAGTTCTCCCTTGCTCCTCTCCTCCTGTTCCCTCTCTCACTTTCAATCTACCCTGCCCACCCGCCCCGCCCATGCGCTCCTCCTCTGTCTTCATTCAGAAATGGGCATGTCTCCCATGGGCTGAAACAAGCATGGCAGGACCAACCTCCTCTCCCTGCATCAAGGCTGGGCAAGGTCATTCAGTACAGGGAACAGGTTCTGAAAAGCCAGCTAAGTGCCAGGGACAAAGTCTGATCTCACTGCTGGGAGCTTCACAAACAGATCAAGCTACCCAACTCTTACACTCAGAGGGCCTAGGTTGATCCCATGCAGGCTCCCTAACTGTTGGTCCAGAGTCCATGAGCTCCTAGTAGCTTGGATCAGCTATTTTTGAAGTCTTAGTTAGTGGCATTATCCCAAGTTGTCTCTTATAGACAAACAATTGTCCATACAGCATGCTATCATGAAAGCAGTTGGTTGGAGGCTGAATACTAACTGCTGTAATCTATTTCTCCTCTGAAAGGTGATTGCAGAGCAAAATTCTGTGGTAAAAATTATTCACCAGATATCATTCTATCCAACTAAAGTAAAGAATATTTTAACAACACCATTCTGATAATGAAGAAATCAAGGAGGGCTTCTGAACCTGAACTAGACTTTCAAATATGGCAAAATGGCAGCATTGTTTTATCACATAAGCAAAATAACCTTATGCTTGGATAATTATGTGACTGATCACTTCTGGACACAGACCTGTCCTTGTGTATCAATCGCACCAGCATCAACATCATGTTGGAAGCAGGGCTTGCCCTAGGGTATAAATGTGGCAAAAAAGGAGTTTTGGGGACCACATCTGCCTTTCTATGTTTGAGTCCAACCCTGTAGTCAGACTGAGACAAGCTCTCACTTGAATGCTGGTCAAAAACCCATGGCAAGTAGTATTTCTTTTCTCTCCAATCCAAGCTGTCTGGAAGAACATCTGTTCCTAAAACAGAGTCCAAGTCAGCTTTATGGACATATTTTTACAATCTGCTATCCCTTTGTGAAAGCCTACCCAATATCTATGTCTTCCAGTCCTCATACATTACAATTGTACAGTTTTTTTTCCTCATGGAATTGCTTACATAAACCTGAATGTTCTCACAATGATCACATTTATTTTTACTACCACAAAGAGCACAGACTAGACACATTATTTCAAGTTTTCACAAAATAGAGTATAAATACAAAGTTGAGTTCCTGGTTTTTCCACAGGAATCTTATCAATTTTCTTAAAAACCGATGTGGTTCAATTTTCACAAA
>NC_022013.1:51973609-51974367 GCF_000317375.1 Microtus ochrogaster
AATAAATAAAATCTTGGAAATTTAACTCACGTACTTGTTTACAAGATTATACCTGGCAGGAACAACTTTCTGTCTGGGTTTTATTCCCTGCTCTCTTAGAGTCTGACTCTGCTCACAATTTACATGTTTCCCATATCCAGCTCTTGCATTAGACATCTGGGAGGAAAATCCTGTTGTTTGTTGTTTATCCACATGTTTCCTGGGTGGCTTAAGTGAATTCCATTATCTGAGTGTGCAAATCAAGAGTTTATGAGCATAGACTTCATTTCTGGAGCTGTGTCAAGCTTGCTACATCGTGGTGCCAGCCCCAAATAATCTTGTGTTTCCTCATTCACATTACTCTGAATTCTAGAGAGTTACGTGAAGTTACCATTTTCAGGTCTATATTTTGTACAACCCCCCTGGGTTGAAAGAATTAAAAAAATTTCTCACGGGTTCAAACTAGTAAATCTATTTAATGTGAAAACAAAATTCTTTTCTTTCAAAGCCATCTGATAATCCTAGAATAAGATTAACTTTGGTGGGTTTCAACTAAGCTTCAGAGACGTGCTCAACTTCATTATTTGAGGATTTCAATCGAAGTTCAAAAAAATGAAGCCATATTGACTCCTACCTATAATTCCAGCACTCAGGAGACCAACACAGGAGTATTGCCACAAAGTTGAAGCCAGTAAGAACTACAAAGTAAGACCTTTTCTCAATACTTAAGCATATCAACATGGAATTCACTTTTATAAATGAAGTATGTAAGTGTGTGT
>NC_022013.1:51974492-51982898 GCF_000317375.1 Microtus ochrogaster
ATGATAAGTAGAAGAGAAGGTGTTTGTAGGGGGAATTTTACGATGGGAGATGGACAAGTGAGGGTAGTGGGGACTTAATATTATCAAATTCCATAATATACATGTACGAAAAATGTCATAATGAAATTCCTCATTTTGAACAATAAATGTACACTAATAATAATAAAGATCTATCAGCACCACTGTAGAGGAGACAAAACATTTTAAGAGCCAGATGATGGAACTCCCCTCTGTATGCTCTGAATATGTTTTATTACCATTGATTAATAAAGAAGCTGCTTTTGGCCCATGGCTTAACAGAGTAAAGTCAGGTGGATAATCCAAAGAGAGATGTAGAGAGTAGGCAGAGTCAAGGAGACATCATGTACCTGCCAAAAGAGACAGATGCCGGACAGAACCTTACTGGTAGGGCACAGCCATGTGGTCATACACACATTAATAGATAGGTTAATTTAAGATGTAAGAGTTAGTTCATAAGAAGCCTAAGCTACTGGCCAAACAATATTGTAATTAATATAGGTTCTGTGTGATAATTCGGGGTCTGGGCAGCCAGCAAACGAAGAAGTAGTCTCTGTCTACAGCCAGACATCTTCTTAGCATGAAAGAACAACTTCATTTCTGAACTCATGACAGTTATGATTGCTTGTACAAGACTTACAAGAAATCAAAACAATGAACACTGCAACATGGGTAGGGGAAGGCCTCATAAGACTGCACCACATGTGTGGTACTTTGGACAGTAATGACTGATGAGATGAAGAATCCATTTTCTTCTGTTGAACAGTCCATAATAAGTTGCCTATACTTCAGTGCATATCTCTATACTCAAAATCAGATAAGAAGTATGAATTTTACACAGTAAATTCTATTTTTAAAAAGAGAAAATATGAAGTTGAGAGGAGGATGGAAGGAGAAAAAGGAGTTGGAAAGAGGAACGGTGGCTATAATCTAAATATGTTGTGGTCATGTAGAAATCAACAAATATTGATTAAAAATAAACTCATTACCATACAGGAAAAAACTAAACAAAGAAACAAAAATGCCAAAGACTTTTGAGGAGATATTTCCTTAGAAGCTGACATGTACCTCTGTCTTCCAAAATAATTGGGCAAAATCATTTGGCCACAGTGATACTATGGATTTCCTAACTAGCCTTTTCATAGAAGCACATAATTCTCCCTTCTAAATTTATCATTTAGAGAGATAGGGAGAAGAAGTGACAGAGTAAACAATATTCGTTTCGGGAGAGTTATTAGAATGAAATAAACCTGAATACTAATGTGAAGTTGACATTTCTCCACCGTCTGGTCTCATTATTTCCCATAAGCTAACCTACTCACTGAAAACGTATCCGAGTACTGATTTTGTCTAAGAAGTTTTGTGCTCTTGGAGTGATCTATTTCTAAGAAAGTTTCTTTTTCCTCCAAAAAAATTTTTCAAGTTGAAGAGTTTGTAAACTGCCTTGTACACACAGTCCAGAAATCACCCCCCCAAAGACATTTATCACAAACACAAGTTTGTGCAAATAAGACACGTCATCCAGTAGCCCTTGAAACTAATGAGATTGGAAGATCTTGATTTTCTTAACCTCTTCAGATGAAAAAGAAAATTATCTGCAACTTAACCATACAATTTTGAGAAGATTGAAGGAGTCATCAGAGAAAGGAAACTGCCATATGATCAAGATTGCCATTCTAAAATTTTAGACATGTTCTTTGTACATGTTTACCTCTATAGCCAGTGCTTTCACAGACTGAGTTGGGCAATAAAATTAAATGATATATTTGTACTTTTCTTTTGGTAGATGTGGATGTACTAAACATCTGAATTGAAATACAATTGAAAATATTTCTAGAAAATATTTTCAAACATTTATTTTTTAAAACCTTTTTGATGAAAAAATGAATCATGCAGCATAACTATCAAAGAGTTGAAGTCTAGAGAAAAAGTAGACACAAATCAATCATCAGTACATTTTTTAACTAAAAAAAATTGTTTAAAAACATGCACCAATTGAAACTCAAAACAAATAAACAACATAGATATTTTCTACCTCAGCATGTTTTATGTTGCATCTTTCAGTTTGTATAAAGCTTTAAAATTCAAATATGCCTCACATTGGATTGTATATGGGCATGAAGCATTCTAGATTTTGTCAAGTAGGTAGAAAACTCAACAAAAAAAATCAAAATAGGAGTAAAGCAGAAAAAAACAATGGCACATTTGTAAACATAGTATATATTAGAAAATTGCAGTATCAGTACAATCGGTATAGTTTCAGGTGAATTCAAACTGTCTGCATCTGGTCTTCCACTAGTTTCTGGACACAGATAGACCATATTCTTATGATGTTAGGTTATTGTTTCTGATGTATTTTATTTTTACTTGTGTGTCTGTGTAGATATAGGCACATTTGTTCCAGTGCCTGTGTAGATTAGATGAGTCATTTCCTTCTGGAATTGGAGCTACAGGTGGATATAAGTTGATTGATAATGGGTGCTGAGGACAAAACCTGGAAGAACAACCCTATCTTACCCTCTGAGCCCTTTCTAAAACCTGTGGTGATTATCTTTGTCAACTCAACACATCATAGAATTATCATGCAGGGCAGGAAGAGAGTCTCAATGAAGAACTCTCTAAGTTAGGGTGGATTGTAGATATATCTGTGGGGAATTCTTTTGATTCCATTAATAGATATTGTAAGATCCAGATTGCTGTGGGTGGCACTGATCCCTAGACGGGGGATTCTGGACTCTGTATATGCCGAGAGGAGACAAAGTACCAGTAAGCATATATGTTTTCATTTCTTTTTACTCTTGGTTGTGGATATGTCTAGTTGATTCATATCCCTACATTAACTTCTCCTCAATTGCAGATAGTAACAGCAAAATGTGAACTGTATGTAGCCTTTCTGCCCTAAATTGATTTTGATCAGGATAATTTATCATAGCAACAGAAATGATACAATGATATTAATAAACAAAACTTGTGTGTTTTTATTAAAGAGGGAGTTTTAAAATCTTAAAATCTAAGATGCAATCATACCCTAAATATTGAATGATGATTTTTGCTTTTTTTGTTTCAGAGAAATATACAAGGGTGGGCAAAGTGTCTATTCTCAGTAAAGGCAAAGTTATGTAGACACTCTCATGCAGGAGATTAAAGCAAAAAGACATCAAAAGAACATGGGAATAGAAAAAAAGCATGAGGGCTGATTGTCTTAACAAGAGATAACTTTCAAACTAAAGTTTGTTCACAGTAATTAAAAACTTTAATCAAGACTTTGACTGATTGGTGTGTTTAAAGCATCTATCCTAATGTTCGATGGTTCAGAATACTCTCATTTGTGTGTTCAGTTAAAAAGCTTTGCGGGTACAAAACTCCTCAAGATGAATTTGTACAATGGAGATTTGGGGAAAGATTCAAATTAGGCAGAAAGAAAATTATTTTGATATTTTAGAAAAAAATAATCTAGTATTAAAGACAGATTGAAATTGTAGGACCCTGGAAGTGGAAAGGACCTGTTGCTTCTATAATGAATCACAGCTCTTGAATGCTTTAAGCAAAGCTCAAGGAGCTCACCCGGTGCTACACAACTAGTCTGGAGATCTAAATAGCTATGTTCAACTTTTGTCTAAAATTCAAAGCATATTTCATAAACATATCCATCATCCTGTGACCAGAAATCCCTCAGAAAAGATACTAGGCAGTGCTGGAAGGTGCTCAAATCGGTACCAAGGAACACAATGTTAGTTCTGTTTGCTGAAGGTCCTGACCAAGAGGGGATGTGACTGAGAGTTGGCTGTGTGTATCCCCTAAGCCAAAGACAAAGCCAAGTATCAGTAATTTGAAGTTTTCTTTGTTTATTTGGGACAGATACAATGCTGGGCTCAGATAACAATTGTCTAAATGACAAATGATGTCCCAGTTATAAAACATTTAGAAATTTGGCTGCCTGCTGCATTACCAAAGGGAACTGAATGTTTACCAGATGCCTAAACTGCACTTGAAGGAAAGTTAGCAATCATTTCATCCAACTTCTTCGTTTCACTGGTAAAGTCTATGAAACACCAAGATGTTAGTTCAAATTATATAGACAAAGTACAGAAGAAGAGGAACTCAAATATAGGTATATAGCTCAGGCCCATTAGTCTAAACTGCCCAAAAGACTGAATGATGAACAATTGGCAAGATAATTGTCTTTAGTTGAAAGCCATTGATTGAGTTCCCCATTTTCTATATTAAAATCACTAAAGCTTACACCATTTCTTCCTTAAAATTCTAACATAGTTTATTACATGTGGCTGTGATATTTCCTTTGTAGAAGTGATTTTGGTTATTAAATACATTTCCTTTTCAAAAATAATAATTCAATTTTTTGATTTGTTTGATTTTGATAAGATGTATTTTTCTAAGAACTTTCAACTTCATTCAAGTTACCAAATTTATTTTCAACATGTATTTAATAAAATTATATCTTTTTAAAAGTGTAAGATTCATCATGATAATCACTATCAAATAATGATAGATTTTTTTTCTGTCTCTCTCTGTCTCTCTGTCTCTCTGTCTTTTTGTCTGTCTCGTTCTCTTTCTCCCAATTTACTGAATCTAACTGGGTAATCCAATTTGTTTAACTTTACAGTATACTGCTTTTTCTCTAATTATACATTCTTTCCAGTATTTGTTGTGTTCAGCCTTAAATTTTAACCACCCTATTAAATTGTAATACTATATATAAAAATCATGTGTGTCCCATGACAACCTAAATCTTTCTTAAGTATTGGAATTACTAAATCTTTTTTGAGGATGGAATTAAAGGCATGAACCACTGGGATTAAAGACATGCATTACCTGGTTTCTATGGCAAACTCGTGTAGCTACTGGGATTAAAGGTGTATGTTATTACTGCCTGGTCTATAAGGCTGAGCAGTGGTGTTCTTTTACTCTCTTATCTTCAGGCAAGCTTTATTCATTAAAATGCAAATGAAATATCACTATATTTCTCCTTTTTGTCTAAAATTAAAAAGAAAGCTATAACTACATATAACTATATAAGCTGCATACGATAAGAACAATGACTATATATAGCATATACAGACAATAAATACATCAACAATGTCTAGTCCATTTGCATTTGATAAATTCAGAGAAAATGCTCCATTTCTATCCTATCTTGGTGAGCCCAAAGTCTTGTACCTAACTTACTTTCTATCATAACTTGCTTTCTTCATCTGATAAACTATAACTATATAATCTTTAACTTTCTCAGAGACCCAAGAAGGAAATAATAGTAACTGAGTAAATAGGAAATGAAAAAAATCACTTCCAAAAAATGTAAGAAATGACAGAAACAGCTAACTGCCTGGATAGTCACCTAAAATTCTTCTGCAATGTTGGGACATCTTCATCTTTGGCTTACAGGCCTAGCATATCTGACAGACCTTTCGGTGAAACAAGACATTTTGAAGGACTATCTTCCTTCTCTTGACAATGCTTGGCAGTCACTTTGTTTCTGTCCTGTTTCTTTAATTAGGACAGCATACTGTCAGCAGTTGAGGCATGGCATTTTCTTTTCTTGTGGCATAATTTTGCCAAAAGGAAAGCAAACCTCATGTGGAGTTTCTTCGATGCCTATTATTCTTTCTGAACTATATTGGTGCTGTCAGAAACAGACACATCTCATTGTCATAAAAAGAAAATCCTATTCTATTAAAACATCTTAAATGTAGATCTCTGAAGTGTTTGAAGATGACCTATCTATCTAAAATATATCTTTGTTTGACCTTGAAAACAAACCTAATATGACTACAAGTTCAGTTATAATAGGTGACTAATTACTAACCAGAATTTTCTTATTATCCTAAACAGTTGGTAATAATAATTTTCAAGGACTACAAATTTGCATTACATTGTTAAATGAGTTAAGTAGGTTCAACACCTTAAACAAGATAGAAATGTATATATAGTATGTTCTAACAAAATTAATCTCAATATACAAAATTTGTATACAATACACAAAAGTCCAATCCAATGTAAAGCATTTAAAACTAGTAGTAGCTTTTTAAAAGTAGATCAATATGGGAGGAGGCAGAAATTTTTAATAAAAAAATAAAAAATAAAAAAGTAGATCAATATTCTACTGTTTTATCTTATCGTATCTATTTCTTCCCCTTTTCTTTCCATAGTAGATTCAATAATCAACCATTTTATCATATCATGTCTATATCCCCCTTTTTTTTTTCAAAGCAAGAACCTAGAATCTAATTTCTTCACTTAGCTTTTTTCCTGACCATTATCTGTAACAACTTGTAACTAACACCCCCAAAAGAAATCAAGCATCCATAATCCATTTTTGGGGGAATGTGGGTACAGTTTTTAAGGCTACTTCCTGTTGATTGGGGACACTGATAATCTTATGGAGGTCCAAAGAAAATTTAGGAATGTGATCAAGTACTGTCTGGAGTATTCTGGGAGGTTGGATAATCTTAGCCAGTAGTCTCAAAGCTGTTCTGGGTGTAGAACTGAGAGGAAAATGCATCAAAGGTGCTCTAAAACATTGGAACATCTGGGTCATCTGCTCCTATCAGAAATATTTCAGGGTGTCTTCCTTGATCAAATCTTATTTTTCTTAACCCATAATGAATCCACAGCATCTCACTTCATGTGGAAACAAAAGAAAAACCTCTTTTCCAAAGTATATATCTTTTGACTTAAATTTTAAAGTGAAGGCATTTTTTCTAATAATTTTTATTACTTTATAAATAATACGATTCAAAATTTCCACTTCCTCCACTTCCCCCAATTCCCTCCTGCTCCCCCACTCACCCTCCTATCTAACTCCTCGAGTCCTAAAAGAGGGCAGGGTACCCTGCCCTGTGGAAAGTACAAGCCCCCCCCCTCCATCCAGGCTTAGAAAGGTATACATCCAAATAGACTAGGATCCCACAAAGCCAGTACATGCCATAGAGACAAATCCCACTGCCATTATCATTGGCTTCTTAGTCTGCCCCAATTATCAGCCACATTCAGAAGATCCAGTTTTGGTCCCATGCTCATTCAGTCCCAGTCCAACTGGCCTTGGCGAGCTCCCCTTAGCTCAGGCACACTGTCTCAGTGGATGGACCAACCCCTCGTGGTCCTGACTTCCTTGCTCATAGTCTCCCTCCTTCTGCTCTTCAACTGGACCTTAGGAGCTCAGTTCAGTGTTCCCATGTGGGTCTCTGTCTCTATCTCCATTGTCGCCAGATGAAGGTTCTATGGTGATATTTAAGATAGTCCTCAGTCTGACTAAGAGACAAGCCCCCCTCAGGCACCCTCTCCTCCACTGCCCAGGGTCCTAGCTGGGGACATCCTTATGGACAATTGGGAACCCTGCTAGAGCCAAGCCTCTTGCCAACTCCAAAATGGCTCCCTTAATTAAGATATCTTCTTCCCTGCTCCCATATCTGCCCTTCCTCCATCTCAACATTCCCACTCTCCCAAGCTCTCCCCAACTCTCCCTTTCACCCTTCTCTCTCCCCCTCTCCCCTTTCCCCACCCCACTTCCACCCACATGCTCCCAACTTTTGCCCAGCGATCTTCTCTGCTTCCAATTTCCAGCAGGATCTATATACGTTTTTCTTTGGGTTCACCTTATTATTTAGCTTCTCTAGGATCACAAGCTATATGATCAGTGTCCTTTGTTTATGGCTAGAATCCACTAATGAGTGAGTACATACTATATTCATATTTTTGGGTCTGGGTTATCTCACTCAGGATAGTGTTTTCTATATCCATCCATTTGCATGCAAAATTCAAGATGTCACTGTTTTTTACTGCTGAGTAGTACTCTGATGTGTATATATTCCACACTTTATCCATTCTCCCATTGAGGGTCATCTAGGTTGTTTCCAGGTTCTGACTATACAAATAATGCTGCTATGAACATAGTTGAACAAATGTTTTTGTAGTATGATTGGGCATCTTTTGGGTATATTCCCAAGAGTGGTATTCCTGGATCCTGACACAGGTTGACCCCAATTTTCTGAGAAACCGTCACAAACTGTTCCAAAGTGGTTGCACAAGTTTGCATTACCACCAGCAATGGATGAATGTTCCCCCTACTCCACATCCTCTCCGGCATAGGTTATCATTGGTGTTTTTGATTTTAGCCATTCTGACAGGTGTAAGATGGTATCTCAAAGTTGTTTTGATTTGCATTTCCCTGATAGCTGAGGAAGTTGAACATGTCCTTAAGTATCTTTTGGCCATTTGAAATTATTCTGTTGAGAATTCTCTGTTCAGTTCAGTACCCCATTTATAATTGGGTTATTTAGAATTTTAATGGCTAGATTCTTGAGTTCTTTATATATTTTGGAGATCAGACCTTTGTCTGATGTGGGGTTGGTGGAGATCTTCAAGGTGAAG
>NC_022013.1:51983213-52026689 GCF_000317375.1 Microtus ochrogaster
CTCAGTGACAGATATTGTGATTCAACCTGAAGGTCAGAAAAGTAAAACAACCAACCGCTGGCTCTTTTCTTGATCTCAGTTCAAAATGACAATCCTGCCTCCAGGAATCTCAGAATGAGCCTATGTGTCAGAGAGCTGTCTCCCCTGCGCCTGTATTATATTCCTCTCTTGTGCTGGGATTAAAGGCATGAACCACTGGGATTAAAGGCATGCACTACCCCTTTTCTATGGTAAACTAGTATGTCTACTGGGAGTAAGGTGTGTGTTAACATTGCCTGGTCAGTAAGGATGAGTAGCAGTGCTCTTTTATTCTCTGATCTTCAGGAAAGCTTTATTTATTAAAATACAAATGAAACACTACAATGTTAAGTTTATTTTGGATTAATTAAGTTTGGTTTCCATTTAGCAACCAAAAGTCCTAAAATAATAGCTTCACTGTTTGTTTCTCTGATTTTCAATCCAGCTGCCTTTTCATCCCGAAGTTCCAAAGTACTGCCTTAGTCTCTATATTCAAATTACAAAATCTCAGGAAAGAAAATCGAATTTTGAACAAAGATTAAAAGCTGTCTATAACAATCCAATAATAAATGACACCTTTGCCAGCAAGGTGAAATTATCCCTGCAGATAAACTATTATATGGATCTAGTTTATTTTACATGATTATGGCTATATTAAACCTTTCCTGCTTAATTCAATCTGACAATATGTAGTTTTTATAAACAGGATATTTCTCAAAGAAGCTTGATTCTTCTTTCCTTCAGAATTTCATATATACTCAACATTTTACAAACCTGTTTTTCTAAATGCATTTGGAAAGACACAGGAAAAGAATACGTTGATAAATGAAGATACCTAAAGCTGTGTACTCCTCACCAGCCCCTGCATTTTTAGGGATGCCATTTTTTTTTAAAAAAAATCATCTTATGTTCATTTAAATTTGAAATTAATTTGGAGCAATCACAAAATAAATAAAATAATACCATTTGAGGTCAAAAATGTTACAAATTTATAGAAGGGAATATTACTCAGCTCTCAAAAATGACATCATAAAATATGCAGGCAAATGCATGGAACTAGCAAAAATCATCTTGAATAAAGTAATCCAGACAAATATTGTATATAATCACTTATATCTGGATATCAACTATTAACTAAACAGTAGCATACAATCTGTAGACCCAAAGAGGTAAGGTATAGAGAAAGGGACTAAGGGCAACACATGGGAGAGGGACATAGTATAGATTTTATTGGTGAAGCAGAAATGGCAGTGAAGTAGAGAGGAGAACAGAACGATGAGGTGAGAAGGCAGATGGGAGAGCAGACTGGGAAGACGGGGGCTAGTCATGGGTGGTACGCTATGTCAGAAAGAATTGAATTCATTTTTCCTGGAGAAACCCATACTGAACCTTCGGATCCCTGTAAAAAGCTTCCTAGTGAAAACCTCTCAGATCTGCCAGAAAAGAAACAAATATATGGGCAAAATATTCCGTATCTTTTCTCTTTCAGAGACTGCCACAGGAGTATGGGAAAGAGCTTGGCATGAGGGGAGTTGTTCCAAATATGGAACAGTTGTCTATCTGAGAGCCGTCTGCCAAAATAGTATGACTTTCAGCATTGCAAAATTATACCTGACATCGCATTTCATTTTATTGACTCTGAGAAAATTCTCTTCTAATTTAGGCAAGCAAATTCCACCATACACATTTCTACAAGACTCAAAAGGACTGCTGTTCCCTCTGTACTTCAAACCTAAGATTTCAAACCTTTCCCCATCACCTGTCTTTTAGGTTTGATGACCCAGTGACTTTCTCTGCACTTTTCTCATCATATCCTAACTTTTACAGCTATTCATGTGCAAAGCCACAGGGAGAAAGGCCATGCTATCCATTTCTAGGAAATGGCCTATCCCACTTCTGTTTCTCTAAATGGCCCATTTTAGTAAATTACTATATGAGTTCTCTGAGATGATGGCTCTGATCTTTTCCACCCAGCATACTATGTCAGCTGTTCTGACCATTGGCCCGGTTCTGGGTCGGCACAGTGTCAGAAGAGGCACCATTCACATTTCAGTGTTAGATGAGTTGTGATTCTTTCATCTCTTAGAGGACCTGCAACGCAGCATAGATTCTTAGTGTGTTGGTGGTCTGACTCTCATAGCTATCCCTTTCCTTGATGCTGAAACTACTTATTACACTGATTCTTCTTCCAATGGCTTCCTTATTTATGATTTATCGTTTTATTTTTGAAAGCAGATTTTTCTCTTAATACATCCAGCACAGTTTCTCTCTTTCCACACTTCCTATCTCCCCCTCCAACTTCCCCCTTCCTCATATCCACTTAATTATTTTGCCAAAGAAAAATTTATAGAACAGAGAGGCATATGATCCCTTAAGAGAGCTTTCTGCTCTTGCACAGGACCTGGGTTTTGTTCCTAGGACAATACTGATTGGCTTTCAGCTGCCTATACTTCCAAAACAAGAAGGAATCTGATGTCCTCTTTTGGCCCTCACACCTATTGCACAAACATGAATCACATACATGCACACAAAATAAAAATATGTTTTGTAGAAAAAAAGAACATTTTAGCACCAAATATGCATTATTATTTTAGGGTTGGCTAACTGCTTTGGCAATTTTATGTAATCTATACTTAAACATACTTATAGCATTACTTATAGCAGTTTTGAGTATCTCAAAAAAATTCAAAACTAACAAAAGAAACTAATAAAGAGTGTATGCAGAGCAAATAATAATGTATAGATTCAAAGCATTATGATGTGGTCCATACAGCTCATATTTTAGTTTTCATTATTTTGTTTCTTATCTATATTTCGAAATAAGCATTTTGCCATATCAAGGTGTTCTTTTTCAGTGATATGTGCTCTGTGCACATTCTCTCTCTCTCTCTCTCTCTCTCTCTCTCTCTCTCTCTCTCTCACACACACACACACACACACACACACACACACACACACACACACACACAATCCATGGAAAAGTCATTTTGCATCCGTTAGGAATCTTTGAAATCTAGTACCAGCCTAAGAGAAAAGCAGGGTTTTTTTGTTTGTTTGTTTGGTTTTTTTTTTGTAAACATATCTTCCTTTAGGCTCCCAAAAACCTCTTATTAAAATCCTTAGTGGCATTTTTTGGTTTCATTTTAGTATTCCTGTTAGTGTATTTTCTCTGAACTTTTACACTACCCAATTTAGTGGGTGGTAATAAGCTGTCACTAACAATGCCTTCACATAATCACAAAAAGAAGTTCATGAAGAAGCTAAAGCTCAATGATGGCATAGCTCAGGCAGACATGGGGCTGTATGCTCTAACTTTTTTTTCTTTTATTGAAAATATATTTTTTCTTACATAATACATCCATATTATGGTTCCTCTTTCCTCTAATCTTTCCAGGTCCTCCATACTTCCTCTCCCATCTGGATCTACTCCCTTTCTGTCTCTCATTAGAAATGATCAGGATTCTAAGAGATAAAGACAAAACATAACAAAACAAAGTATAAAAAGAAAAAAGGACCCAAGAAAAGAATATATATATGCAGAGACCATTCATTTAAACACTTAGGATTCCCACAAACATGCTAAATTGAAGCTAGAGAGAACTGGCACATGCCTTTAATCCCAGCACTCAGGAGGCAGGGGCAGGTGAATCTCTGTGAGTTTGAGATCAGCCTGTGGTGTGGCAAGTCCTTCTGTATATGTGTTGCTTTTATTGATTAATGAATAAAGCTGCTTTCGGCCAATGGCTTAACAGAGTAAATCCAGGTGGGAAACGCAAACAGGGATGTAGAGGGAGATGAGGTGGAGTCAGGGAGAAGCCATGTAGCTACCACAGGAGACAGATGCTTCCGCCAGAACCTGCCGAAACTTTGCCAGTAGGCCTCGACCTCGTGGTGATGCACAGATTAATGAAGATGGGTTAGTTTAGGAAATAAGAGCTAGCTAAAAATGTGATTAACCTATTGGTTAAACAGTATTACAAATAATATAGTTTAAAAAACCTGATTATTTTGTTTTTTTTTTTTTTGTTTTGGTCTGGATAGCTGGAACAAACAAGCAGCCTCCATCAACAAGCCTGATATAGAGATCACGTTCCAGTATTGGCTCAAAAGCTTTTCAGAGAAACCCTGTCTCAAGAAAAACAAATCAAAACAAAAAAAACACAACTAAACAAGACTGTTGTTACCATTATAGTAGCATATTTTACAGGGATGAAACTATTATAGATCAAAGGGTCTATGGCTATGTTAGTGTTTTCATTTTCCTTTGGTAGCTTCAGAGTGCCATTCTAATACCAAACACACTGGCACAGAAGGATAAAGGCTCTATTTAGGCACCAGTTCAAATTCTCCGTCAGTGAGTGTGTATATGTTATTATTGGCAATAGGGTTTTCCCTCAGTTTGTGGAGCACAACCTATAGTTTTGGCAACAGCCTGTATTGTTTAGGGGTTTCCATGAAATCCCTCTGGCCAAGAATTCAATTGTATGTAATGGAATACAAACCTGGAAGTTTTGTATCATCATTTGGTAACATAAAATGTCCAGTTGAAGCATAGTCTATGCCATTATTGGTATTTTTTTATCTTCTTCATATATGTATATATTTTAAAAGTCATCTATTTCATACTACTGCTGAAATGGCCCTGATATTAGCAGTCTCTTACTGTATTCCCATTCTCATTTTCTCTTTTTACTCGCATTCCTTACTTGATATTTCCATTTCAGAACCCAAGTCACTATCCATCCATATTTATTCTATGTCCATTTCCTAAGGATCTACTTGATTCCTAGAGTCTCTTTCTCTAACCCTAACCTCTGTGCTTCTGTGGATTGTAGCTAGATTGTCATTAATTTAGCAGCTAATATCTCTATATAAGTGAATTCATACCACATTTGCTTTCCTGGGTTTGTGTTACCTTACTCAGAAGGATTTTTTTCTAGCTCGATCCATATGTTTTTGAACTTGATGATTTCATATTTCTTAACTACTGCATAACACATTCAACTGTGTAAAAGTACAGCATTTTCTTTACCAATTTGTCTATTGAGTAGCATCTAGATTGTTTACAATTTCTGATATAAATAGAGCAACAACAAATACATTAAACAAGTTTCTCTATGGTAGAATGAAGTGTCATTTTTGTATATACCTAAAGGAGGTATATCTGTGGCTTGAAGTTTATTGATTTCCAGTGTGATGTAGGATTCTCCTCTATATGCTGTTATTACCATTAATGAATAAAATATTGCTTTGGACATATAGCAGGGTAGAACAGAGATAGGCAGAGAAAACTAAACAATGCTGGGAGGAAGAAGGAGAAGCCAAGGAGCTGCTGCCAGAGATAGATAAGATGAAACTTTGCTGGTAGACCACGACCTTGTGGTGATGCACAGATTAATGGAGATGGGATAGATTAAAATATAAGAATTAGTAAATAAGAAGCTAGAGCAAATGGGTCAAGCAGTGATTAAATAATATGGTTCCTGTGTGATTATTTCAGGAATGAGCAGTCAGGAAACAAATAAGCAGCCACATTTCAACAAATTGGTGCCCAATATGGGGCCTGAACCAAAGACCCTGAGATTAAGATTAACCAACCGAGTTATTGGTTTTTTTTCTTTTTTTTTTTTAAGTGAGGGAGTGCTGTGGGACAGTGGTTTTACCATGTAAAGATTTGGTTCTTGTATTTGTTTAATAAAATGCTGATTGGCCTGTGGCCAGGCAGGAAGTATAATCAGGGTGGCAAGGCAGGAAGTAGAGGTTGGGCAATGAGAACAGGAGAATTCTGGGAAGAGGAAAAAGTGAGTCTGCAGTCATCATCCAGATGCAGAGGACACGAGATGTAACTGCCTCACCAAAAGAGGTACAAGACATGTGGCTAACACAGACAACAATTATGGACTAATATAACTTATGAGAGTTAATAAGAAGTCTGAGCTAATAGTCTATTCATTTTATGATTAATGTAGACCTCTGTGTGTTTATTTGGGATTGAATGGCTGTAGGATCAGACAGGATAAGAAATCTCAGTCAACACATGCTGAGGAACAGTCATACTGATTTGATTAGTGGCTGTACAACTTTGTACTCCCACCAGATATGGATAAATGTCTCTCTATTCTACATTGTTCCCTGAATGAGCAGTCACTTCTATTATTGATTTTGGGTATTGTGACAGGTGTTAAGATAGAATGTCAAAGTAATTTTCATCCTAATTTCCTTGATATCTAACAATATTGAACATTTATAAGTGTTTCTCAGCCACTGATTTTTTTGTTTTGAGGATTCTCTGTTTACATCTGATTCCCATTTTAAATTGGGTTACCTATCTCTCTCTCCTCCCACCTCTCTCTTACATATATGCCCTCTTTGTGTGTATTTTTATAAAATATATGTCATATATATGATATGTGATAACTATATACCACATACACATATACTCACACACACATACACACATTCTATTTTTTTAATATTTATCTATTTATTATATATACAGCAGTCTGTCTGCAGGCCAGAAGAGGGCATCAGACCCCATTACAGATGGTTGTGAGCCACCATGTGGTTACCGGGAATTGAACTCAGGACCTTTGGAAGAGCAGGCAATGCTCTTAACCACTGAGCCATCTCTCCAGCCCCCACACATATTCTATTATTGCATAGTTGGTAAAAAAATCTTTGTGAGTCTGTAGGCTACCAATTTACCTAATGACTGTGTCCATTGTCTTGCGGAAACTTGTCAGTTTCATGAGGTCCTATTTATTAATTATTTATTATGGTGCCTGTGCTAAAGGTATTCTATGGTATATCTTACTCTCTACTAATGAGCTCAAGGCTATTTGACACTTTCTCTTCTGTCAGGTCCAGTCAATCTGGTTTAACTTTGATGTCTTTGATCTATTTAGAGTTGTGGGTTTTTTTGCAGAGTTGTTAGTATGGATATGTTTGTTGTTGTAGGAGCTGCGGGGCTGCTTTTCATCCTGCCCTGCTTCTGCACGGCTAGCTTTACCCAAAATAATTACACGGAAACTGTATTCTTTTAAACACTGCTTGGCCCATTAGCTCTAGCCTCTTTTTGGCTAGCTCTTACATACTGATCTAACCCATTTTTAATAATCTGTGTAGCCCACAAGCTGGCTTACCAGGAAAGATCTTAACCTGTGTCTGCCTGGAGTGGGAGAATCATGGTGACTCTCTGACTCAGCTTCTTACTCCCAGCATTCTGTTCTGTTTATTCCACCCACCTAAGGGTTGGCCTATCAAATGGGCCTAGGTAGTTTCTTTATTAATAAGAAATCACTCCCACATCATATGTTGGTATTCTTTTATATGTAGTTGTCCAGTTTTACCAACACCATTTGTTGAAAATTCTTTCTTTTTCCAGTATGGATATTTTGCCTTTTTTTTTTCAAAAATTATGTGCCCATATGTATATGGATTTGTCTGGGTCTTTAACTTAATTCCAAGGATTAGCATGTCTTTTTTTTTGTCAATACCATGCTCTTTTTATCATAATGCTTTCTCTGCTTCCAAACGTGTTATTATAATGCTAGTATGAGATCTCTCATTTGTTTTTTTTTTTTCTTTTTGTAAGCACATGTATAACTTACCAATTACAACAACCTTCATTGTGTCTTACACTGTTTGGTATGCCTTATATTACTTATCATTAAATTTGAAAAAAATATTAATTCCTGTCACCACATTTTTCATTCAGTAGAGAGTTGGTCAGTGTCCTTGAGTTCATAAGACTTCTGTTATTACTATCATTCAACTTTAATCCATGTTTAAGGCCACACCCTCAGTGGTCATGCTCTTAAAGATAATTGATTCTTCTTTTCTTAGCATCTTTCAAATTTCAGTATCTTCTTAGATGCAGGTGCGAGTTCATGCCACCTCTTCTATGTAATACATTTGTCTGTCTTGAACTTTGTGCAGGTTTTGTGCATGCTAACACAATCACTATGAGCCTATATGTACATCTTGTCCTGTTCCAACAAGAAAAAAATGTTTTCTTAAAATTATTTCTGCCAAAGAAATTACTCCAAAATTCAATTCACCCTCAGGCAATTTCTTAAGACAAGGGCAAAGAACAGCCACATCTTTTGCCAAAATAACACAAGAATCACGTCTAGCCTAGTTGTAAATACTGTTTCCATTTGAAACCTTTTGACCTTGGACTCTATACTCTTCATTATTCTCAGAGATATATGTCCTAAGCTCCTACTAGAATATTCTATTCTGTCCTGCTTACAACATTGAACTAATTCAAAGTCTCAATGTCTTCTACACTTGTCCAAACCAGAATGGTCACAATTCTTCACTCCTGGGAATAACTTCTATCTTAGTTACTTTCTTGTTACATGAAGACACCATGGCCAAGGTAACCTATAGAAGAAATAGTTTATTAGAAATTAGAGTTTAAGATGGTGATTACATGATCATCATGTCAGGAAACAATACAACAAGCAGACCTATATGGTGCTAGTTAATAACTGAAATCTTACCTCTTCAGACAACAACCATGGGACATATAAAGTTGACTCAAAATGTAAAGGGTTTTTTAAATGACTGAGTCTACCCTAATAGACACAGTTCTTCCAACAAGTCCACAAGCCCAACTCCTTCACAAACAGTTCCAACAACTAGAGACTAAGTACTCAAATATATTAGCTTATAGGGTACAATCTCACTCAAGCCACTAAAGGTCAACCTGATAGAGATAGTTCTTCAATTTATGTCTCTTCTCCCAGTGTGTGTAAGTTTGACAAAAGCTAAACAGCACACTTGTCAAGTGTGGCTTTCATAAATAGTAGATTTTATAAATACATTTGAAGATTTTTCAAACTCTCTTTTGGATATACATGATGATATTTAAAAGCTTACGTCAAAATTAAGTTTATGAGAATCTGAAATAATGGAAATTCTAATTAAATTTACAAATACACATACTTTTGTTTATATTCAAAGAAAGTAACAGGTCATCTGACTCAGTACCAAATGAATGAATTCATTGACATTTACAGGAACTTATGCTTTCATTCAAGGTGATTGCATGATCAATATTTCTTTTCTTTTCAAATTGACTCTGTATAGATATGTTTTATGGTTCTTCTAACATATTTTCAATATTATTTTTGTTATAATGTAATTAATAATTTCCAATTTCAACATAACAACATAATATCAAATGATTTAATAATGAAGAATATATAAATCAAACTATTCCAAATATATGAGTATATAAGCTTTTGTGAGGAGTGAAGAGATGTCTATTGCTCTGGCTGCAACTTACTTTCTATAAGCCTGAATCATATATTAACAGAAACTCATAGATGCCAAGGTCTGCCATTCAAAGAGCAAATTACTAACCTAATTGTTTCTATTACCACTTTACTTGTTATATTCTGTAGCATCTGATATACACAAATAACAATAATAAAACACAAATCTTCAAGGTAATTTGAACACTAGTTGCATATTCACTCATTTGAGTTGGCAAATCTTATGCTGGTTTTATGGTCATGAAGAATTCAAAGATTTATGGGATCCTTGCTTGCAACAAGGTTTTAAAGAAAGACTTGGGGATTTGCAAAGTGGATTGCTATAGGATTAGAGAACCTGTGAATAGTGTTTTATGGGATGAGAACTAGTAGAGTTACAGAGCTAAAATCAAAGTGAAAATCACAGAGGGAGAGAGAGACCAGTAGCACATCATGATTTTCTAGGAGAGTCACTGAATTATAATGAAACCCCTGAGAGACGCCCTTTGGGAAACCATAGGGCATACTATAGAACTACATATGCTCACATTCTTGGGACTCAACTTTCATTTCAGTACTCACTAGTTGTATAATTTTGAGCCTTTTCATTTGGTATTCATGCTCTGGATGTGCTTTACTCTGGGACAATCATTACCTCCTCTTTGTGTGTTCATCCCTTTCAAAATGGAAATGTCCTCTCGGCTACATAGTGGAACTAAATTGTCTGCTTCAATATTACAGACTAACAATCACAAGCAATTTCTCTCATGCCTTAGATAAGACTGAAATTTTGTGGTGATGCTGGAATGAGTTATTCCTTTTGGACTGTCAGAGATACATTGCAATAATGTCATGAACTCTTTGAAGCCATAAACAAAAGGTATAATTTGAAAAGTGAGGACAATGTTTTGTTTAGGGTACCATTCAAGAATTACCCAAACCTTTATATTCAGAAGTCTAGTTTTCCTTGTGATAAGAAAGGATATAAAACCTAACTGATAATTTGAGATGGCCATCTGGGATACATAACAATAATGTCTCTGAGATACAGCGACAAGATTAAATTCTGTTTCTTTTATAAGATAAGGGAAAGATGAGATAGACACATGTAACAGATCATTATCTCTTTATGTAAATGAACCCCTTCTCTTTGTAAACTGATCTGCTCTCTGTATTTTTATTACAGTGATGAAAACTGACAATAAAAGTCAAAAACTATCACTTGTTAAAGTGTCTCATTAGTCATTATTAGCCAACAAAATGATCTCTGTGATTCTTTGTCAACTACTATTAAAAGAATTAACAAAAATTAAATATTCATATTTATTAAAGTTATTTTGAAAGTTTTTTTTATTTATTTTTACTTAGAACATCCCCCAAAGATAGCATGAATGGCCAAAGCAGCATCCCTCCCTCAGTTAAAGGTGATTGACAGTTTGTGACATAAAATTCCAGTAAAAAGTGAAGTTGTAACATAACGTTAATGATTTTAACTTAACTATGCTTCCTCTCTTCTGCTTAGTGATCTCTGTGTGTATATATACATATATATAAGCATATGCATATACATATATTCTATATATGTATGTGTGTATATATGTGTGTATCTATGTGGGTGTATGCACATGTGAGTGTATAACAGAGGTGTTAGATAGATCTCTCTAAAGAAATAGTTATTGTTGACTGTGAGCTGTCTGATAGTACTAATGTAACTTGGGTCTTCTGTGCCCAAGAACCACTGTGTTTTTCACCACTAAACCATGATTCCAGACCCTGACCATGTTTTTAAAACTCCCATGGAGACTCATAACTGTCTAATGTCCTAAGAATAAGTGATTGGGAGTACTGTCATCTATGTTAAATTCCCCCCATATAGGTTTCGAGAACATTTTGAAAGAGGGGGCAGAGAGATTTTTAGGCAGTCAAAAGATGGGAGGGAATACTATGAAATGCTCCCTCCTTTATCTGTCATGGTTATGACACACATGGACTCACAGCAACTTTGATTACCTGCACAGAAACTGCACAAGATCAAGCCAGTTAAAACTTCCAGAACAGAGAATGAGAAGGATCCTGATGCCCCACATGTGAGTGAGAAACTATTGACAGTTGATGGTTGATGAGACAGGAAAACTCAATACTCTGGGGGTGTGGCCACAGGTAGGTTTCCTATGCTCAATAGACTGCTCCTCATCTATGTACCTATAGACAGCACTAATTTAATTCAGTGGGTTACAAGAAAAGAAAACATGAAGTTGTGGGAGCCCTGAGAGAGCTGGATGGAGTGAACGAGTCTTATAATTAAATTCATTGTACACATGTACAAATTCTTCAAAGAATCAAAAAGGAACCCTCAGGAGTTGGCAATGCACTGTGAGAATTCTTTGCACATAAGCGAAGGACTGTGCTTATGAAAAGGCAGTGGCGGTAGATGTAGTATAAGCATTTTCTTGCAAGTCAATTAGCCCAAAGTCAGTGTGACAAATGAAACTCATTATCTTTCCACCATGTCAACTATCTGCACATCCTCCTCTGGATTTTTTGCTTCTGAGAATGAAATTGTCAGTTTGACAAGGAACAATCATCTTAGAAACACAGGCCAGTTGACTTTCATCATTTCAAATCATCTATTATCCCACAAAGGCAATTCCAGAAGAGTTTCTACTTGCATTTTTCTCCTGTCATTTTTTTTTTTCTATTTTCACTCAGTTTAAGCATCACCTCTCTTTTCCACATTGTCAGTACCTACCTGCATGAACTCAAGGCTGCATCTTTCCTACGGGCTTTGGTGAATAATGTTGCACTAGCTGTTTTACTCTCTTCTTTACACACTTTTAAGGTAATTATTATCTGACTAGTATCAGAAAAAAAATACATATACAAATTTAAATTATTTTTTTGAGACCTAGAGCCTATCTATACACTTTCACTGTTAGGTAAATTTTCTTTTCTTTGACAAAGAGTCTCATTACATAGCCCAAGCCTTCAACATGCTGTGTAACCCTGATCATTATACTGAAACACATGATCTTCCCCCCCTAGTTTATCTCTCCCCAGTTCATCTTTTTATGTTTATTTTCACTTTAAGAGTAAGCGACTCTTGGAAAGGTTTTTATTTTTTTTAAATGTCCCTTTATGCTTGCTAAATTGAGAAGAACCACAGCCAAGTTCATTTTATGCTAAAATCCCCACTAGAGATTAAAGCTAGGTTAGTATGCTGCAATGAGATAGCAAATAACTTTAAAGCTAATGACAACCTACAAAACTAAGTGTTCTTTTGTTTTCTCATTTAGAGGTCTGGGAATTGGCTTGGAGAATTTTGATTAGGTAAGGATATGGATGGCCTTGGACACCAACTCTACACATAGGTCTGTTTCTCTTTAGCTCAGGATCTTCCCCTGGTGCTTATCTCTTCCACCTATTTTGGGCCAGCAGACAGGTCCAATGGTGTCTGTAACTTTAAAGACTGAGCTCTATCATATCTAAATGCATTTCACTTGAAAAGAAACTCTCATCACTGATTCCCAAAACCACAAAAAGAAAAGGAAATGTTTAAGTATTTCTTCAGCTTGCTGTAACCATAACCACTGTCATTAATGTCTAGTTTTGATGGTGAAAAAACAAAGATTGAACTTTAATGGTAACATGTATCAGTAAGTATTGTATTCACTTGTAATAATGGTAAGTATACCTTCTGAGGTACTTTCAATAACTATTGACAAAGGTTCATGCTTTACCAATCTTTGCTTCTCAACCAGGCTCCCCAGAAAGGCACAAAGATGCATGTGTGCAATCCTCCTGAAGAAGGAAGAACTCTCCTGATTAGCTTTAGACAGAATTCCTTTCTCTTAGTTGAATGGTTCCTGTATCTAACTAGATTCCTTATCTCACCTGGTTGATGTTAAATAGTTGTAGCCAGTTCAAGAAGAGTCACAGGATAGTTTATCCAGAATGTTCTTGTTTCTTGTCTTTGATATATCTTCTTCCTAATTTCCTATTCATTGAACTTTGGTTATGAAGTTTAACCCACACTCCTTGTATCTCTCTCTCAGTCCTTTTCCCTCTTCTTCTTCTTCTCCCACTTCTTTCTCTCCCCTTTCTCCTCTGCCTTTAGCCTTCCTCTCTTCTCTAAAATTCCACTGTGAAGAGCCCTATCTATATCACAGTGGTCTGGACTAAAATATGACTTATTGTTCTTTAGCACAGGTCATTCCATAATTTTTTCAATCTCTAACCAGTCATACAATAATCGTTTGCCTGTGTCAGACTAAGCAATAAGGAACCTTCTTTTGAATGTATACTGTGACTTCTAACTGTTCTGTAAATCTCATTTTACTTTTTCATTTTTATTTATTCCTTTGTAATATATTAAATCCTGACTATAGCATCCTGTTCCTCTTTTCCTCCCAGTCTCTTACCTCTCCACTTCTCCATTACTCTTCAGAAAGAGAAGGCCTCCCAGGGATATAAGCCATAAATAAAATAGCAAGTTACACTAAGACTGTTCAAATGCCTTAATATTAAGGCTGTGAGGCAACCCAGTAGGAGGAGAAGAGTCCTAAAAGCAGACAAAAGAGTCATAGACAACCCCTCCCCTACTGTTAGATAAACCACAAGAACATCAAACCGCAACCATAACATATATCTAAAGGACCTAGATCATGTCTCTGTAGGCTCCCTGGTTATTGGTTCAGTCTCCGTGAGCCTCTATTATCCCTAGTTACTTGATTCTGTGAACCCTGTTCTTGTGGTTTCCTTAACCCCTTGGGGTTCTACAAACCTTCCTTCCCCACTTCTGCAGGATTCCATGAGCTCCACGTAAAGTTTAGCAATAGATTCCCTTATATTGGTTACTGGATAAGGCATCTCTTATGGCAAATATATTTACTTCAGTCTAAGAGTATGAGAGAATATCAATAGAAATTATTTTATTAATTTATTTTACGCAAAAGCGTTGGGTTCTATGATATGTCTCTGGGCTAGCCAGCCTCTGGTTCCCAGCTCCCCAGACAGTATAAGGCAAGGACTCCTTCTCTGTCTTGAATCTCAAGTTGGATCAGTCATTCTTTGGCCACTTTCACCTGTTCTGTACCCATCGCTGCCCCATCACCTCTTGCAGGCAGGATAAATTTTAGATTGAATGTTTTGTGGCTGAGTTAGGTTCCCAAATACTCCATTAGAAGACTTGCTTGATTACAGAAGATGGCTGGTTCAGGCTCTGTATCCATCATCACTAGAAGCCTTCTCTAGGGTTAACCCTTGAATGTTCCAGGGAGTTTCCCTATCACTAGGTTTCAACCTTGCCCTTGATATACCACTCAATTCCAGTCATCTCTCCCAGTACCTTCTTCCTCCATTCATCCCTTCCTGGTCCCTCTTCTTCCCATTCATTCTTGCCCCAAATCTATCCATGAAACATTTTCTATTTCTTCTTTTCAGGTATATTTTTACATTACATTCCCCTCTTGAACTGTCCTTGTTAGTTAGCCTCACTGGTTTCTTTGGGTTGTAGCATAATTATCTTGTACTTTGCAGCTAATATCCACTTACCAGTGATTACATACAATATTTGTCTTTCTGGGTTTGGGTTACCTCACTCAGAGTGGGATTTTTTTTTTCATTTTGAATCCATTTCTCTGAAAATTTCATAATGCCATTGTTTTTAACAGCCAAGTAAGCTCATTGTGAAAATGAACCACACTTTCTGTATCCATTCTTTATTTGAGGAACATGTAGGCTGTTTCCTGTCTCTGGCTATTATAAATAAGGCTACTACGGACATAGTTGATCAAGTGACCTTGTGGTAGGATAAAGCATCCTTTGGGTATATTCCCAGGAATGGCATAGCTGGGTCTCAAAGTAGATTGATTCCCATATTAAGAAACCATATTTATTTCCAAGTGCCTATACAAGTTTCCACTCCCTCCAGAAGTGGAAGGGTGTTCTCCTTGCTCCACACCCTGAACAGCATGCACTGCTATTTGTGTTTTGGGTATTATTCATTCTGAAAGGTGTAAGATAAAATCTCAGAGTCATTTTGATTTCCATTTCTCTGATAGGGATGTTGAACATTTCTTAAAGTGTTTCTTAGCTATTTGAGATTCCTCTTATGAGAATTCTGTTAGATTTGCACCCCATTGTTTATTTGGGTTATTTTGTTTGTTGATGTCTAGTTTTTTTTTTCTTTCTTTATGTGATTGGAAAATAGTCCTTTGTCAGTTGTGGAGTTGGTGAACATATTTTCCCATCCTGTAGGCTGCTGTTTTATCTTATTGACAATGTCCTTTGCTTTGTATAAGCTTTTCAATTTAAGGTAAAATTTATTAATTGTCAATCTTAATGTCTAAGCTATTGATATTCTCTTCATTGTTGTCCCCTATGTCAATGCATTCAGGACTATTTCCCACTTTCTTTTCTACAATTTTTAGTATATCTGGTTTTATTGTGAGGTCTTTGATCCACTTGGACTTGAGTTTTGTGCAGGGTGATAGATATGAATCTATTTGTATTCTTCTAACTAGATACTAACATCCAGTTAGACTGGCATCATTTGTTAAAGAAGCTTTCTTTTTCGGTTGTATATTTCTGACTTCTTTGTCAAAATTCATTTGTTCATATATGTGTGGATTTATTTCTGGGCTTTAGTTCAATTCTTGTGGTCAATCTGTCTATTTTTATGCCAATACCATGTTGATTTTTATTACTATAGCTTTGTAATACAGCTTGACATCAGGGAAGGTGATACCTTGAAAATTATTTTATTTCGTAGGATTACTTTAGTTATCCTGTTTTTTTTGTTTGTTTTTCCATATGACCTGAGTATTTTTATTTTCAGGACTGTAAAGAATTATGTGGGAATTTCAATGGGGATTGCATTGAATCTAAAGATTGTTTTTGGTAAGATGACCATTTTTACTATGGTTATCCTACAGATCATGAGTGATCTTTCTGTCTTCTAATAACTTCTCCAATTTCTTACTTCAAAGATTTGAAATTCTTGTCATACAGGGCTTTCACTTACTGGTTAGTGTTACCCTAAGATAATTTATATTATTAATGACTTTTGTGACGTGCATTATATCTCTAATGTCTTTCTCAGACATTACATCATTTGTGTAAAGGGCTACTGACTTTTTTTGAGTTAATGTTGTATCCAGACACTTTATTGCAGTTGTCTATCAGCTGTACAAGTTCTGTTATAGAATTTTTTAAGTTGTTTGTGTATACTCTCATATCATCTCTGAATAGCAATAGTATAAAATATTTTCCAATTTGTAACCCCTTAATTTTCTTTTGTTGTCTTATTGTTCTAGCTGGAATTTTCAAGTGCTATATTGAATAGTTATTGAAAAATTGAACAATCTTGTCTTGATCCTGATCTTACTGGAATTGTTTTGAGTTTTTCTACATTTAATTTGGAGTTGGCTATAGGCTTATTGCAAATTTCTTTTTTATGTTTAAGTATGTCCCTTGTCAGTTTATGTGTTTGTGTATTTTTGATTGACTTTTCTTTCTCTGGCAGTATATTATTAATATTTTATGATTTCTATTTTACTATGTGAGTGCAAAAGTAAGAATGAGGCTTATTGGGAGGTCATATTTGTCAGGTTAAGTCACCATACATAGTGAGGACGTTTCACAGCTATGGACAAGATGGTGTGTGACATTCAGAAGGCCACAGAGCCTCTCAATCCCTAACTTGTTTCAGGTATAAAAATTTGAGTGTTGCTTCTCATCATGTCATATAAAGGCTCAGAGAAAAGTTAAAGATTAATGAGATAGAATATAGCACTCTGTATCTTCTAAGGAAGGTGTGATAGGGAAATAAATGAGTTATTATCTATTAACAACAGCATGTAGGATGTTCTCTCCAACCCTAGAAATAAATTAATTTTGGAAGAACAATTAACTCATTTGGTCCATTAGGCAATGGATGAGTATATTAAATTTAATAAGACCTTACATTCTCATACAGAGTGCTCTTTACATGGTCTCATTTCACATTTGTAAAAATCTTATAGACAGAACAGAGCTAATATTATTATCTGAAATCTACACATAAAGATATTGAGTTCAAGCAAAATAAAGTGGCTTGTGTAAGCTTGAACAAAATCAGCCCTTAAACCTATGGCCTTGACTATAAAGCTCATATCTCTTTTTACTTTTTTATACAAGAGTAAATTCAACTACTATAAAAGGCCATTATTAACACACTATGAATAAAGAGCCTGTATGACCAAGATCTTACTAATAGAAATAACCATCTAGAAACACTGACACCTCACAGGTCAAGTTGCAAAGATACAATGTGTGTGTGTGTGTGTGTGTGTGTGTGTGTGTGTGTGTGTGTATTTGGAGTCACAAAATATTGTGATCCAATTTTATAATAGTAAATTTACTTAGTTCATATTTACTATTTTCTGATGATGTATGAAGCTTGCTGAGAATCCTTCACAGGTCAAGTTGCAAAGATACAATGTGTGTGTGTGTGTGTGTGTGTGTGTGTGTGTGTGTGTGTGTATTTGGAGTCACAAAATATTGTGATCCAATTTTATAATAGTAAATTTACTTAGTTCATATTTACTATTTTCTGATGATGTATGAAGCTTGCTGAGAATCCTTCACACTCTAATGGGGAAAGAGAGTATAAACAATTACGAGTTAGATAATGGAAACTAAATGACAAAAACATAAAGGCATTAAAATAGAAAATTAAAGCAGGATAGCCTGTATTACACACATTTTGCTCAGTAAAACTTTGCAATTGATTATTACAATTAAGAGAGCTGAAAATAGTCATGATTCTTTACATCTATCGGATCTTATGAAGGGCACAGTCACAGTGGCTCTTTTATTGTTAATCCAAATAAGTATTATTAAAATCCAAAAAGATCTCAAAAAGGGAATGCATATTACAAAATGCAAAAATATTAGCAGAAATAAGATATAGGTGGCTGAAGAACAGTGTTTTACAAAATAGAACTATTATAGTTCCATATATTGTAAACTATATGTTGTTTGTTGTTCCAACATAATCAGGGTTGCCAAAAATTTCCTGACATTTGCTGCTTGAATGTGTCAGATTTTTCTAATACTATTCATGCTCAAATTAATAATTTGCATAAAGAGATAGACAAAAGATCTCAAATGACCGTTGAATGACTTCCATGATTAAGATAGACTCTCCTTTCCTTTGTCTTCTGTTAGCTATTTCTATAATTTTATTATGGTTGCCTGGACTAATTAGAATGGCCATAGGGGCAAGGAATCCAATCTTGACCTATATTGCAGTCATGACTTTTTTTTAAAAAAATTAGAAGGAAGAAGAGGTTGGGAACACAAAATTCCTTATGTTTACAGACAAGTAGTAGGAAAACTAGGACTGCTAAATACTCAAGGGTTGTCTCTTCAACAGAGAAGATATATAACCTGTTTTCTATCCAGAAAGTTGGAAATGAAGGTGGTTAATATTTTATATGATTTTTGCACTAACCATATGACCAGGAGTTTCCCCAGGCTCATACAAGGAGAACTCAGGATAATAATATTCCAGGTCACCTCTGTGCCTTCTGTATGGCCAGGGACTCCCTCAATTTTATACAACCAGGACCAGAGGCAGTTAACAGTCTAAATGAGTTCTAGCTCTCTGTATAACTGAGGCCACAACACATCTTTCCCCCAGATCTTTAAGACAACACATACAGCCTATCTTTAGAATCCATCTTTGTGTAAGAACTGACACTTACTATGAGAAGTGTTTTGATGCAATTACACCTCTTTGTGCATATAGAATTGCTACATAAGGAAACCCTTCTGCAAATTTTATTGTACTTAATTATGCCTAAAATAAGATGCCTGAAATTCAATTCTAGAAGTGTTAACCATCGTGAGCTACTGAGTCATGCTAAGTTGGATTTCCATCTTTTTTCATGTGGGTCCTTATTCTGCTGACCTGGCCTTGATGTTTACAGAACCTCCCCATCCCCACAAGGGATGATAGAAAATCTTTTTCCTGCTGAGATTATACTTTCTCCTCAACAGAGGAAAAGAATGACTTCATTGTAAAGCTTCAGGGATGTTTCAGTGCAGGCTGTGTGTATACAAAGGCCCATGTGCAGGAAAGACAAAAAGGTCTCATGGTAAGAGTTTCTTTCACTGGTGTCAAAGTTTTAATTCTGAAAGTTTTTCACTTCCTCTGCTAAATTATTACAAGATCATTTCCTTATAGAGTATGGTGTTAGGAATGTTGTTTTCTCCTGACTTCTTTCTCTGTGTGTTTACTATTTGTATATAAAATGGTTACTGATCTTTGTATTAATTTTATATTGTGTTACTTTGCTCAATGTGTTTATAAGTTATAGGAGCATCTTCATTAGGTTTTCTATTCCTGTGATAAAACACATTGACTAAAATCAATTTTCAGTGCAAAGGGTTTCTTTCAGTTTACAGTTACCAGGTCAAACTCTGTAACTGAAGTTAGTCAACACAAGAACTCAAGGCAGGAATCTTGAGTCAGAAACTGAAGCAGAATCCATGGAGGAATTCTGTTAACTGGCTTGCTTGCTACTGGCATGCCTAGCTTGTTTTATTATACCAGTCCAGAGATGACAACAACACAGTGACTCCCCACATCAATTATCAATCAAGAAAATGATCCAATCTGGTTTGGACATATTCTTAGTTGAGAATCCTTATCATGTCTTGCATGTGTGAAACTGAGAAGTAACACCATAAAATCAAAACAACAATAAAAAACAAGAAGCTTTTTTGATAGAACCTTTATAATTTTTTTTTTTTGCAGAGAGAATCATATCATTGTAAAGTTTTCTAAGTAAGGACACTTAATACTTTTTTATTTGTATCTCATTTGGCTTCTTCACTTATTCACCTTATTTATAGCTCATTTATCTTATCTTCTTACTGTTTTACTTAAGAAGTCAAGGGTAAAAGGAGGAAAGGAGTGAACATCTTTGTCTTATTCCTTATTTTAGCAAAAATACTTTGATTTTTCTCCACTATACATTATTGGGTGTATTCTTTCTATGTAGTTAGAATGGCAAGTATAAACCACGTGACAACAATCATGAACACGGATGTGAGGATAGGGAACCTATTATTTACTGTTGTTGGGAATGGAATGAAAACTGGTTCAACCACTATGGAAATTAGTTTGGAGTTTCCCCAAAAATCTAAAAATAGATTTATCATACACTCATGCTCATCCATATTCATTACTGCTATATTCACTTTAATCAGTAAATAAAAATATCCTATATAGAGATTAGCCGATGAATGAATAAAAAACTATGTGCTATGTTTGCACAGTGGGATGTCATTGAGCTATTAAGGGAAATGAAATATGTAGGTAAATATATTGAGCTAGAAACAACGATCAGAAAGACACGTAAAGAAAGACATGTTTTCTTTCACATGTCTATGTTAGCTTTGAATCTTCAGATATGTGTGCTTCATTTGGAATACTCATAAGGGTCAGAAGATTAATAAAGGGACATGTGTAGAAAGGAAGCTTTTAAAGAAGGAGAGATATAAAACAGTCGCATAAAGGGGGTTAGTGCATCAGAAGTTTTAAGTTTGGGGTGGAATATAGGAAGGAAGGTTACAGGAGGGAATTTGTAGAGAGATAAATGACACTACCTATAGAAGCTTTCTAAAATATTTAAAATGGTGCTACCCTACAATAATATGACAATTCCCCTAATAGGCACTGTAAGCTAACAAATAACTTAACTTTTTCTTTATTGAGCTATAAGTCAATAAAGTGCCACAGAATCCCAAACATTATAAGCTATTGCCATATATTCTACACTGTAGAACTTGATGGTAAGGCCATATTGTTGAAGATACAAGGACTTGTGTCTCAAAAAATGGCAATATAAAGTTAGTACTGACCTAGAAGCATTTTCCCTATTGGTTAGCTTTCATAGTGCAGGGATTATTATGTATGCCACCAGAAAAGAAAAGAATCATCAAATTTATTCAGATGTGAACATTGCAAGCTACTATCTAACCTGGCAAGAAAAGTACCCACTGGTGCAATAGTGGCATGGATATCAAGAAAGGAAACAACCACTTCCTTTCAGTCCAACTCCACAAAATGAAACTTGTTGTCAGGCCAAAAAGTTGTGAGTACACAGGTCATAGACCCCATGGGGGAACCTACTATTTGTAATCTGCTAGATGGACATAAAACTAAGCCAACTCCTACTGACTTATCTTTATTTGTACAGATTATGTGGCTCTCAACCTTTAACAAATAAGTTTCTAATTATAGTTAGTGTTGATTATTACAGAGACCAAGTGACCACAGTTCAGAGAATAAGATGCTTCAGAATATTCACTCATTTTAAGACCATTGCCTCCTCTGGTAAGTCAACAATGCTCCAGTGAAAGTCTATCCATGAAGAATATATGGGCAGCATAAATTGAACCTAATGGATTAAAAAATAAAGGCTACCCCATTCCTTCCAGTTCTCCTGCCCCTCCCCTTTTCCCCTCCTTCTATCCTGCTGTTCTCCATTCTCCCCTACCCCCATCCTCCCAATTTTCTCAGGAGATCTTATCTATTTCCCCTTCCCAGTGGGATTTATATATAATACTCTTAGTGCTCTTCTTGTTACTTAGCTTCTCTGGTGACATGGACCACAGGCTCGTTATCCTTTGTTTTACAACTAGTATCTACTTTTACGTGAGTACATACCATGCTTATCTTTCTGGGTCTGGGTTGCCTCACTCAGGATTTTTTTCTAGTTCCATTTATTTGCATGCAGATTTCAAAATGTGATTTTTTTTTTTACCACTAAGTAGTATTTCGTTATGTAAATGTGCCACATTTTCTTTGTTAACAAACATTTAGGTTGTTTCCAGGTTCTGGATATTACAAATAATGCTGCTATGAACATAGTTTAACAAGGATCCAGCAGAGGACCAAACTATGCCCTCTGAATGTGGGTGACAGTTCTATGACTGGGACAGACTCTGAGACCATTGGCTTGCTCTGGCTTTTTGAAACCCATTTCCTTTGGATTGATACCTTGCTTAGCTTAGATATAGTAGGAATGGCCTTCGTCCTCCCTCAAAGCAATGTGCCTTACCTTCTCTGAGGGGAGGATGGGGGTATAGAATGGGGAGGAAGGTGAAGGGAATGGAAGGAAAGGAGTGGAAACTGGGATTGGTATGTAAAATAAAATGTCAAGGCATATTTTCAGATACAATTTTTTCTCACTTTTTTAAACCATGTAATTAAAATTAAATTTACAACAAACACTTGCACAATATTGGGTTAATGTTATTTTTAAATTGTCTTATAGGCTCAATATTATGCATTCTTAAAAAGTTAGATACGTTTTCTATTAGGAGAAAAGCCTGAGAATAATGCCATGGAGCAATAAGGTTGGAGGAGTATCCCAGCAAGTTTGAACATTATCCACAAGGTTACCATAACAAAGAAAATGTGCTGTCAGAATAGGGATAATAGATTGATAGAACAAAGAACAAAACAGAACTACATAAATTCCCAATACATAAAAAGCCTCTGATTTTTTAACCAATGCATGATGTTAATTCAAACAGGAAAAGACAAGCTCCCTTTTACATTCCTTTATCTATTCTATCAAGCAATTATTGCTCTAATTAAATATTAATGTATGAAATAATATACATTCGTCTCTACCTCTCATACACACCAATTAATTAGAGCTGGAGCATCAATTTAAGTCTTAAATCTAGAATCATAATGAGTAAAACTTGGAAAAATACATTTGCAAATATGATATGGGAAGAGAATTTTAGAGGAACATGCAAGGTACTAATTAAAACAGTTAAAACTGCATTTAAGTATAGGTGGAGAACACTGGAGGTGGAAAGGTTTAAGCAAGAATAGGAAGGAAGGGAAGTGTTAACCAAAACTAAGGGTTTTAGAAAATGTCATAAGGAAACTGACTACTCTGGAGCCTTATTAAAGACTATAACTAAAAACTAAAAACTAAATAAATAAAAAAGCTTGAGGAGAGGTACCATATATGAACAAAAAATATTGTTCTCAGAAATCTTTGGTTATTAAATGGAAAATATAAAGCCAACTATGAGATACTTCATGATAAATTGTTGGACAGGGAGGCCCTAGAAGTCCCGTAAACACAGGCTATTGCTTTTATTCTTGTCTGCCCAATAGAACTACCTGGTAAGACCCTATTTCTGAAGTCGCCACACACTTAGGTTACAGGACATAGCAAAATCAAGCTGGAACATAACTGGAAGTGATATTTCTTTTAGCTAGCCATTGTAGCACAAGAAAGATAGCAGGGAAGAAAAATTCATCAAACCTCCAACTGTGCGCCCTGTAAGCTTCAGTGATGACTAGCCTGGTTAGGAGTGTTCATTGGTGCAATGGTTTCAGAACAGTGTTATGGGGAGGGGTGAGCAAATGTCTTTTTAAATTTTATTTGAGGTATAGTTTGTTAGGGGCCATGAGACTAACAGCCTTGGCAGCTAGTATTCAGATGTCAACCAACCAGAGGCATGTTTACTTGATGAAGGACTAATTCTTTCCACACAAGGTCTATGGGCCATTGACTCTCAAAGCTGTTGCTCACTTTTGTTGAAGCAGCTTGGTGTCTCCCCAATACCTGCACTGAAATGTATAATCTCGTGTGGTATGTATATGTAATCTCATGGCTGCATCTCAATCTACTGGGGACATACATCTGTGGGTAGTCAGGAAGACAACTTTTTATGTGGATACTTAGTTTTGATATATAGAATATATATTGGATTATGCTTCATAACTGGATCTTTATGTTCCACAAGGTCTGTAGACACTTTAAAGCCTGCTTGTTCTTTGGATCAAACTAACTGCATACAATTAGTTCACTTATATCTCAGAGAAAGTTCAAATTAGATTTAACGGTTTTGTAAATTGATCTTATAAATTTGAAACATTACAGATATGTACAAGGTCACAGGCACAGATTTCCAACCAAGGTTACTAAGAAAACATGCCAATTCTTCACTTACCAGTCTACTGAGTAGATTAAATACTTGATCCATTTTTATCAGAGAGAAATTTTCATGACATATAAAGATAGATGAAAGAATTTGCTTTCTTTCTAACTTTGATATGCTTCAGAATTTTTCCTTTCAGAAGGATATCAAAAATTATGTAGAGTGGCTTCTGTGTACAAACTTTTTACCATGTAAAGTTGAATCCATCATCACAGAATGATCAGAGGAAGAACTAGAGCATTTGTTGGAAACAACAATCTCTCTCCATACAAGAGCTCACAGCAGCTTTGATTGAATGTTCAAACTCTGCATAAGATCAATTCAGCAGAAATCCCAGCAGAAATGGAGGAGAGTCCCATGAAGTTTCACCCTACCTGAGAATCTATTGATTATTGATAGCTGCTGGAGGCGTAGAAGACAGCTTTCTTCTGGGACCTGGGATGAAGCTACCCATGCTCCAGTTGATGCCCCATACGTTTGCACACTCAGTGAAGACAAGGTAGACTCATGGTTGCTTAAAATAAAAAAGAAGGGAATATATCAAGTTGAAAATTGATGTGCATGGTAGCAGAGAAACTTGAGAGAATGAGAGGCAGATTTGACCCAATTACATTATATGCACATATGAAATAATCAAATAATAAAACAAATAAATAATTGATTTTATAAAATCAAGAATTATGACTATATTAACATGTACTTGTGACAATGATTTTTTGGACCTAAGTACTTGATAATTGGTTTATCTTGAGCACATGATCCTGAGCTCAAAAATCCTAAGAATTGCCTAGTTCCAAGAAAACTTTACAGTCTCACATTTTAGAAAGAATTTTTGTTACTTAATTTTGGAGAGGCTGAATAACCTAATGGAAGAACAAACACACACAATAATAAAAGAATCATTCTTTAATGATTTGAGATTTGAGACAGTTTTCTCAATAATATTGCAAATGTATTGGAATAATGTATCATAATATAGCACCAATTGTACATATTGTTCTAAAATTAATGCTACAGATAGACAAGGAAGGAAGACACTTTAATAGAGAGAATAAATTTTATGAGTGTTATACATACACACTGTATATATATACATATATATATATGCAAAGAAAAATTGGATGAACTCCATTATATTAAACATAGCAAACTCACAAACAAAATGGAAAGAAGGGAGATAAAAGAAAATAAAACTAATCAGCCAGGTAAACCAAAATTTATAGCAAATATTTTTCAATAACATTAAATATAAAAATTGTAATTCACTAATAAGGAGATGGGAAATAACTACTTGACTAAAGACAAAAATTCAACTCTGTTGTTTCCAAGAAGCACACCTCATTAATAAGGCAACCCACAGACTGGATATAAAAGGATTTTATAAAAGTCAATTTATCATGAAAAGACATCATAAATCAGCTGAAATATTTATTATAGCTGATAAAGTGGAGTTCAAGCCAAATTTAGTCAGAATATATAAAGAAGGTCATTACATACTATGCACAGTATATAATAATGGGGCAATTAATCAAGAAGACGTAACAATCACAAATATGTATCACTCAAACTGGAATCACAATTTCATACAAATAAGCAAAAATGGACATAAAAGATCAGAAAACAATAGCTGTCTTCAGAAATCCTCTTAAATTTATATAGAAATGTAAACTAAAAAAAAGAAGTTTAGGCATAGACAAGGACTTTCTGAATAAAGAGACAAAAAAGAATAGTCAAAAATAAATTATTCCAACCTATAAATGAGCTAATGAACTGAATAGACAGTTTTCAGTAAACAAACAAACTAATAAGGAGTGAAAATGTATCCAATATCTTTAGCCATTAATGAAATACAAATTAAAAATGCTTTGGAGTTTTGTCTTTATCCCATTAAGAATGTTTGTCAACAGAGAAAATGACAACAAATTTGATGAAGATGTGGGGAAAGAAGTCTTCTTTGTACTGATGATATAGAAGGTTTCTATGTACTGATGATGTACAAGACTCCCATGTACTGATGATGTAGTAGGCTCCCATATAAAGATGATATAGAATGTTCCTATGTACTAATGATGTAGAATGTCACAATATACTAGGATATACAAGGTTCTTATGTATTAATTTGTGTGTGTATATATATACATATATACGTATATGTATATGTATATATATATACGTTTCTGTGAGTGTGGCATGTGTGTCATTATAGAAAACACTATGGGTATAAAAAAAAAAAATAAACCCCATAGGATCCAGCAACACTGTTGAATATGTATCTCAAAGAGGGAGAGTCAATATACAATACAGATGTTACACATTAATGGTTTTTCTCTATACTGTTTAAAATATTTAAGATGTAGAGCATTAGGAGATGACTAGAGGTTGCTGTTAACAGATAAAAATGTAAAGAAAATCTGTTGACATATTAAAACATTGTTGAAGAGAATAATTAAAATATAATTTTTACAGAGAATAAAACTGGAAATTATTATATAAGACAAAATAAACTGGACCAGAAAGAAAGATAAATATTATATATATTACATTTATAATGATAAATATTATATATATTATATGAAAAGAGAATACATGTATATTTGCTGTATATATAGATACATACAACATGAAAATAAAAACAGCATTATGAGGAGAGAGGAAATAAGATGACTAAGTGAAAGAGAGGAGAGTCAGAAGAGCAAATGTGGGTAAGAAAATGTATTTCATAAAAAGAAGAAAAGAGAAAACAGAGAGGGGTGCCAAGGGATGACAATGAGGGGACACATGAGAACTCTGTGATCACATACTATAATTTCACAATTAAACACATTTATCTGTCTGATAACAAAAGAATTATTAGAAATGGAAAACAATTGGGAATACATTTAACATGTGAACCATTTGCTTGATGTAGCGCTAAATTTCAACATTAGATCATGTTTTAACATTGCGATCCCATGTTCCTTTGGTTGGAAGATGTCACTGAATTTAACTCATCATGGAAAGATAAAAGACATTGGCAGAAACTAATACTGTGTAAGACTTATAATTATTAATGACTATTTTCTTAGAAAACAAGTATTTTCTCTATGAGGATTTTCTACACACTATTAAAAAGTTGTTAAGACATAAATTCTTATTAGTGTTCTGATATACTTATTAAATAGGACCACATGGTCTTTCTTTCAGTCTAAGGGCACAATGAGAATAAAAATATTACTGAGGCACTAAAAATGCATTAAAAGGTGGATAATTTTTGCTGGATAAAATCCAATGTTAAGTCACAGCAATTTTAAATGCATAAATGTTAATTTTGTTGAAATCCCCACTTGTTACCTCGCAGAGATGTAGGTAACTTCTGCAGGGTTGGGTGGTCTTCACCTCGGGTTACAGAATATATTGGGCTATGCTCTACTGTGCTTGATTCTATACCTTAGACTGAAGGAGGGTTGGTCTTTGCCTGAGACAAGAAGTACTCATATATCAATAAACACAGAAGGTTGGCTAAAACATGCAAGTCCTTTTAAGAACTTGGCTCAACCAAACCTAGATACTTGAAAAATGTGACCCAGTCTAGAAGAGATGGCAGTGTAAAGAAATGAAATGTCTGCCTCTTTCAGGTATTCATACTTTGATGTTCACTGAAAACTGTCCAACACCATACTAAAATATGTTTGGCCATTTTAGATATTATAGTTCCCAATTGGCTTTATTGGTTTTAAAGTGACCATCTTTACTGATTTAAACATGGAACTGGGGCAGAAAAAGTACTCAGCTTTACTAGAGCCCTTTAGATACAAAGAAAATTATATTCATAATTATATACAAGAATGTTTGGGTGGTAAAACAATTACTCTTCATGCAGAAGGTATTCTTCACGCTTTGGTTGGACTTATTTTGTCTTTAAGTGATATTTAATCATTTTAGTAAATGAATCGAGTCTTCTTTTTCCCATTTGTCTATATAATTTATTACATGATTTCATTATTAAGCACTTGTGTTGATACAAATTAACATTAATTAATTTTTGTATAATGTCCATTTATCTTACTATTTTTACCCTTTTTTCCCAACCTGATAATTTTCCACAAGTTTCCTAGTCAAATTTATCTAACTTCTAAGATAAATTTTACTGTTCTCCACAAGAAAACATCCGATGATATCCAACACACCCTCTAATCAAGTATTCACAGAAACACACACTTTTGTGCACACTTATTCAAGCTCGCTACTCTTTTTTCCTATGTCACTACTTCAGACAGGAGAGTCAACATTTTTCTTTTATACAAAGTTAGTCTCTATTGTCTTTTAAAATTTGTTTTCTTTATCATTCCATATTACAATTTTGTACACATCTTATCTCCCTGCTATGTGTTTTGTTTCATGAAATCAGTAACCCTGTTGTGGTCATGTCAATATCGCAAATGTCTAAAGCTTTAGATAATAGAACCTAGTATTGGGTTGCAGCTTCTGTGAACTTTGCCACTACTTTCACACTGCTATGAAAAGATTAAATGAAAATTCCAATACAATGTGCATATCACAGGCATGGAAGGCTGGGCCTATGTAGCTTAGAAGGGTCTAGCACATACGTGTTTTAATGAGTTAATTTAATTCTTGGAATCACATTTGGAGTTAGTAGGAAAAGTAGTGCTGTTACCTCTCTTTGCAGATGAAGAAACTGAAGTTCAGAAATGTTGAAGTTAGGTCAGTTATTCCCCGAATTAATGTGTCCTGCTGTAAACTCTTGTTGTAGAGATTCCATTTGAAACAATGTAGTGTGTCCAATTGATCAGCTTTCTGCACATTATAAAAATATGTTTCAGAAACATGGGTAATATTGTCAAAGAATAGTTTTGAGATATATTCTGCAGACATTTGCATAAGCAGCATTATTTAGTATCTGAAACCAATGTTATTAATATTAGTCTTATTGAACATTAATTAAGGCTTTTGAGGGATGACCACAGGAAGTGACTCTTGCATGGTCCCTTGTGACCACTCCATTCTCCTACTTCATCAGCCCTCTTCTTGGTATATTAGGAACCAAGCAATCTGTTGCCCTTTTGAGGATAAAATCCAATGTTGATTTTGCTCATTGGTGCTGATCCATGACAATGTTACTCCCTGTAATCTATGCTATTTGACTAAAAAACTAGAAAAAAGTGAACAAATGGAGTAAAATTATTGTTTTTATCTACAATGCAAAAATTAATTACTTTCTTTTGTGTTGAAATCCAAAGAATCTGCACAGATGGCCTTGTCACCAAAGTCAATGCAATCTCTTATTGCCAAACGGCAGAGCTTACTTCTGAGTTAATGATGCATTTTGGGTTTTAATACTCCAGTGACTGGAAGGACTATAATGAATCTCTGCCTTGAATTTCAAGGTATGGGCCTGTTAATCAATGGCTTGGAAAAATCACCTTCAAGGCTGTCAACGTGCTACATTATTCTTTACTCCTCTGTCCAGAATACTGGCTCTTTTCTTGCATGAGATTATAATACCTGTGTGTTTGAGAGTATTAAAGACTAAAGAACATGCAGGCATCATTTTCATAGGGATTATTTCCATCCCCTAAACCCTATTAGACTCCCATTCAAGAATCTTCCCTATGGAAATGCACTTGCAGAAGTGGGGTAAGCAGTCAGCAACACAGTAAACTCTAGGTCAGTTACATTTTGTTCTGGTCTGGAACCTATCCTTGTAACTTTGAAATTTTCAGACACTGCAGAAATGATTTGAGTTCACAGAATGTGCAGCATGTATTGTTTACACATTTCCCTGTTTCGTGTGAAGCCCTGTAGGAGGACAGTCTGTGACGAGGCAGCAGCAATACCAGATACCACTTGAGAATTCAAGACTTTCTTTTCCTTTTTAATTTTCATTAGTATGTAAGCTGGCCAAGGGTTTTAATGTTAGATACAACATACAATAGTTTCTGGAGCATGTTTGTAACAGAACATGCCAAGATGGTGACAGAAACACAATAGACACCATCTTCTGAGAGCATGCTTTGTTTCTTCTGTGTAAGAGTTCCCTTTTTCTTTCGCTCTTCATTCTCAGTGAACCACTAATAGCCGAAATCTTGGCTCAAATGCCACCTTCTTTACGACATGTATGCTTATTATTTTCTCTTGTGATGGCATGGCTTTTTAACCATACTTGTCCATTTAATATCATATTGATTTGACATATTTTTATTTCGACAAACTTAAACTCTTCATGGCAAAAAATATAAGTTTTCTTCATGTCACCTTCCTTCACTTAGCAACAGGGGTCCAGGTGAATGTTCTCAGGTAAATTAACAAGTATGTTTAGATAGATAGGCTAGAGGAAGCAGGACCAAGTTTGGCAGAAGTTACTAATATGGAAGAACTGTTTTTACAATATCTCATGTAGTTTAAAAACTCACAGGTGATTTCCATTCTTAATTGACTTGCTAGCTAAAGCAGATTAAACCTGTGCAGGCCATAGCTTCTGAGAGACTTTTTAATAGCTAGTTAAATGCAAAAAAAAAAAAAATACCACAGGCCCCAAGCCTTACTGTAGATATAGTTCCAAGAAGTCAATCCTGTTCAAATGGGTGATGAAACTCAAATTATAAAACTCAGAACATTTGTCTACTATTTAGTAGTGCTGTTATTTCAGACAGTCCTCAGGGGAGTATGGATTGATTTCAAAGGTTAATTCAGTCACCAAGATGTGACTGACTATAAATGTACAACTCTTCATCACAAAGTAGTCCAACAGGGAGACTTTCAAGATTCTAGGCAGGGCCTCCTCATCACCTCTTGGTTTGCACACCCACTCTGCCAAACTTTACAGGGAAAAGAAGGATTTAATAAAGATAGAATGATATGACTGTGAGCATAAGATCTATACAAAAAATTCCTGAAAAAATTGGGGCCAAATATGATCAACAAAAGAAGTCAGGACCGTGAGGGATGCACCCACCCACTGAGACAGTGGGGCTGATCTATTGGGAGCTCACCAAGGCCAGCTGGACTGGGACTGAAATAGCATGGGATAAAACCGGACTCTCTGAACATGGCAGACAATGAGGGCTGATGAGAAGCCAAGGACAATGGCACTGGGTTTTGTTCCTACTTCATGTTCTGGCTTTGTGGGAGCCTAGCCAGTTTGGATGCTCACCTTCCTAGACCTGGATGGAGGGGGGAGGACCTTGGACTTTCCATAGGGCAGGGAACCCTGACTGCTCTTCAGACTGGAGAAAGAGGGGGAGAGGAGTGGGGGAGGGGGAGAGGAATGGGAGGAGGGGGAGGGAAATGGTAGGCTGGGAGGAGGCAGAATTTTTTTTTTAATAAATTTTTTTAAAAAAGCAACTAAAAACATTGATCATCACAAGTATTCAAATCTTGAAATATAAATCTGAAATAACAGCCATAACATAATATCCTCACTGACTGTCACAGATACCATTGTTTAAAGAATACAGTAGTATATTCCAAGCTCCACTATACATTACTCCATAGCCCCAGGATAAATTTGAAGACCTATGACAAGGAACTCAAATATTTAGCTAGCTATCAATTCCATGTGTCCGCTTCCTTGAATACAACCTGAGGAAATAACTACAGGTGAGAGCATGCTGGCTCTAGCAGGAATATTGCTTTATGTTCCAACAGAGAAAAAAAAAGGGAATATGCTATATAATTTATATAAAGAATTTGCCTAAATAATAATAACTAACATAAATAGCCTTATAGTACTATTTTTGAGACACAGTTTCTCAGTAGCTATGGACCCAGTCCTGGAACTCACTCTGTAGACCAGGCTGGCCTTGCACTCATAAAGATCCACCTGCCTCTGCCTGCCAAGTGTAAGCAAACCAGCCAGCTTATAACACTATCTTTTATTTAAAAAGAAAAAACTATTTTTTTCTCATTTTACATGCCAAAATAACAAGAAGGTTGCTCTAATATCTACAAAGACAAGATCCAAACAATGATAATGTAAGGAGACATGCAGAAGAAGAGGCTACTAATTTGAATGTGGGTCATGGAAGAAGTTGTAGGGAGACAGCCTAGGAGGGACTGGAAGAAGGAAAGGGAAGCGGGAAAGATATGTGACAATATTTTAATTTAAACATATAAACAAATTAAAAATGACCTTATGATTTAATGAGATTTTAAAAATAGGGTACAATCACTCAAAGCTTATTACTTGATAGTGTTGTATCAGGCTTTCCTAATTAAAGAATGGGCATCAGTTTTTATATAAGAGCTTTTCCACTCTTAGGCTATTCTCAGACCCCAACGTTTTAAAACCAAGGTAGTAGAAAACATCCTCACAGAGTTTGACATATTAAAAGGATGTTTATTTTATTTTTCCTATGTCTTACAAACTTAAAACAATTTCTTAGGGAAAGTGTTAAGCAAGAATGCCTGGTCTTAGTTTTGCAAACAATTTTAATAATGGTAGTATAACATCATTTCTTTAATTTGCAAAATAAAAATAATAAAATTGCACCACTGATGAATCAGACACTAGGGCATGCACGCTTTCACTAGGAGCTGTCTGCATGGGATGCCTGTTCTCATTTTCTCTCAATGCTAGGTCTGTCCTTCAATCTTCTTTCTCGTCTTTCCCCAGAGAATGTTGTTCAAAGTGCTCATTGAAACACTTGTCATCATTGTTCAGTTACGCTAACCAAAAGGAAATTAGGGTGCTTATAGTAATTTCTATGCCATGGTTTTAAAGAACTTTTGATTATAAAGAAATCAAGCAAACAGAGAAGGAAATAGGAACTGATTTCATTCTCTCTAAGGATAATGGCTAGTGTGCTGAAACTGTGCTTCTCCATCTGAGGTGAAGATCCACCTATTGTCCATCTACTCCTCCATCTATATGTCATTTAACTGTTTGCCCATCGGTCTGCTATTTACTGTTTACTATTTACAGAATTCTAGGTGATCAGTACAGATGGAATGGCTTTATCAGAGTGGTTTACAGGTTATGGCCCACCTAGTCCAACAGTAGCTGTTTCTAATGGAAAGACTGAGAATTTGGCAGTTGTTCAAGCCACAAGGCTAGTTGTCTTATCTGTCTTAGGTTTGTGTTGGAATCCCAAAGAAGAGGGTTCCTTCACCAATGAAGATATCTTTGAGTTGTAGCATAGATGAACTTACCAATGAAAATAAGAACAAAAGCAAAACAATAAAGCTTTCTTCTTACATTTTTTTACATGTGGACTACCAGAAGGTATGGCTCAGATTTAGGGTGCATCTCTGATCTCAAATATTTCAATCAAGAAAATTGTCTATAGCTGTACCAGCTATTTGGGAGTTTGTTGATTTCAGATGTAGTGAAGTTAGCAACCAAAATTAGCTATCACATCTATGTATCTACCGCCTGACTGTTAGATAATCTGTTGTACAGTATTCAGCAGAGAAGACTTCTTAGACAAGGATTTAAGCTAGGCTATGACTATGCTGGGTGTTCAGGATCCCAGTGTAGCCCTGAGCCTTTCTCGGAGTGAGCTTGGAAGCAAAAAAAAGAGAAAGAAACGATGTTCTGGGTTGACATACTTCAATTAACAAGAACAGTTAGCCAGAAGCAGAACTACAGAAGCAAAAAATATACTTAGAGATTTTCCCATAACTCTGAACTTTGCATTTTCCTGATGACTAAGGATGTTGAATATTTCCTTAAGTGTCTTTCAGCCATTTTAGATTCCTCTGTTGAGAGTTCTCTGTTTAGGTCTGTACTCCATTTTTGATTGGATTAATTGTTCTTTTGATAACCAATTTATTAAGTTCAGGTATGTCAATTTAGAAGCAAAGGTGGGTTGACTCACCTCTGCCAATGGACCAACTAGAGGCTAAAGAGTGCATCTTTCAGGTCCAAGACAGTATACACCTGTTTCCCTGAAGAAGCAAACTCATGAGAATCAGAGGTTTCAGGTTTCTTCATAGGCAAGAGAGCAGCATTCCAGGAATAATTACAGGGCAGCAGGGTGCCTGTCTCTTTATGCCATTCAATAAAGACTGCAATTCTATTTTTCTTTTTTGCTTCCAAGGTCATTAGGTATTACTTAATCTAGACAAGGATGGCTGAGCTGGTTATCAAAATAATTATAAGAACTAGGTGTAAGGCCGTTTTTAGGGGCTTAGTTTCTGCCCGGACCTCCAGAAATCTTTGTTGTCAATCTAAGAGACAGTCCAGTTCTCTTTTGATTTGAGGCAGAACTTTCAGTAGGAGGTAATCTTCTAACAGAGTGTAGGACACCAAAATTATGCTAGGAATCTGTAAGTCTGACTGCATCTCATAAAAAGAGAAGGTAATGGCGGCTTTCAGTTAATGCAAAAGGTCTCTCCACAATCAGTTATCTGTTGTAAAACACCCTTTGAGTTAACTTGAGTAACTGGGACCTACTTATACCTTTACTTTTTTTTTAATTTTTAAACTTTTTTTTTTCTAATACCTGGGATGATTGGATGGCAAAGGAAATCTTTAGTGGCTGTCTTTAATCTATTTAAGAGCATCTAGTGAAAATTTCTTCAAATCTCGTTGATCAATGTTGGATAGAAGGGAAAATTTGTTCTGTCCAGGCTGTATTGCCAAGAAGTAATCATCAAGACCAGTCCAAGGGCAGATTTTTAACTTTTTTTTTTCATAGAATGGTGGATTTAACAGATAACTGGTTGAAAAACTGACACTAATTATGAAAGAGAAAGGAGATGAACTTTCTCTTTTCCTTCAGGCCCAGTCCAAACTTTTCTCCTTAGAGTAGACACGGGGAGGAAGGAATGTGGCTCACCTGGGAAGAGCTATTTTCCTGTCCCCGTGTGCATTCTGGTTAGATGGCAGGGAAACCCTGCATGAAAGACTTGGCTCCTCCCCACCTTTACACAGTGGTCAACCCTAACCTGAGCTGCAGTCAAGAAACAAAACAAGCTAGTGTTCCTGTACCCGGAGACAAATGGGTTTTTTGGGGGTGGGGTTCTCTCAGTGACTGGATGAGCCAAAAGGATTTGGGTTCCCAATAGCAGGTGTTGGAATAGTGTAAGCTTCACTGAGACCCCTATTATTCTATATCCAAAGGGTCCAGAATATTTGGGTGGAAGCTCCATCCCAAGCTCCTTCCCTCATCTCTCTCCAAACCCTGTGACATCTCATAAAATCCCCCAAACGCTGACCCCTCCTCAGAGATGTTCAAAACCACTACCACCGGATATTTAAACTGTCCCACCACTACCAAAAAAAAGACGAGGTTTTCAACTCTTCCTTTCCAATCTCCTCGGGGCGGGGGGGGGAGGCTGGACAACTATCTGGGAGAATTGTATCCATTAAACCTGGGCCTTTTCTAATTTGGTTTGATTAGGTATAATTTGGATTGTTGCATCAGCAGATTCTTGGTACAGAAACTTTTCAGTAGGGAGCATAGGTCTTAAACTGGGTGGACAGAAGGTCTCACAACAGAGAAAGCTACTGGTCAATACAAGGAAACAAACCTGATAGAAGCACATAGCAAGACACACAGAGACACACACAAAGAGAGAGATGGACATTCATATATGTGAACCAGTGGGGGAATCCAGTGACATCTCACAGGGGTCTTGGACACTGGATCAGCAGCCATTTCCAACCTCTCCCATGTGTCTGTCTTATTTAGAGTTTCTATTGTCGTGTGACAAAACACCATGTCCATAAAAGCCAGGCAGGAAGGAAAGGGTTTGTTTGTGTTACACTTCTGTTGTTTTCACTTTGGCCCAGTGACTGTGCCTTAATTTGTTGCCATTTCTGTCAGCAACTGCAACTCCGCAGTTTCTGGATGGCTTCTCTGGGGGCAGCTAGGGCACTGAGGCCACAGCCTGGTGAAATTCTGTTCCCGCAGGTTCTGACACTGCCGCTCAAGGTAGCTTTAGCTAAATCTCTATTGTTCCATTTATAAATAAGACTTGAAATTCAGAGACTCAGGTGAAAACCTGCCAACTCAGATTGCTGAGTAGCAAATTGTTAACTTCCCCTCCTTGCTGGCATCTCACAAAGAAAGTGTCCTTCCACTCAGCCCAAACAAAAAAAGCTATGTCACTCCAAATGCCTCCCCATTTCTTCACTGTTCATCTCTCTATCTCTCCTGGTTGCCCTCTGAAGCTCTATGATTAGTCTCTGTCAAATAGTTGCTAACTCAGTCTCTTGTCCCAAGGTTAATTTTATTTAGTTAACATAAATGGTTTCACAGTGTGATTAAATATCCCCCAACAGTAGTCCATCATTGTAGGAAGTTAGAACCAGGACTCAAGCAGAGATCTTACCTGGAGGCAAGAGCTGATGTAGAGGTCCTGCAGGGAAGCTGCTTACTGCCTGGCTCCCTATGGCTTGCTCAGCCTGCTTTCTTACAGAACCCAGGAGAAACAGTCCAGGGATGGTACTTCCCACAAATGAGCTGAACTCTCCCTGATTGACCACTAATTGAGAAAGTGCATTGCAGCTGGATCTATTGGAGGCGTTTTTCAACTGAGGCTCCTGCCTCTCTGTTGTATCAGATTGATACACAAAATCAGTCAGTATAGCGTTCACACAGAAGGTTCTTTAACCTGATTTACCAAAGGAGGTGACAGACCAAGTGGTTCTCTAACTTGGTTTTTTTTTTTTGGGGGGGGGATGGAGGTGTCAGACCCCTCAGAAGTATGAAGCACAGTGATGGAGGAAACCCTGAGGATCTGAAATATCTTAGGTTGGCACTGCCTAGGAGTCCTCTGAACATCGTACTTTTCCTTGCTTAAAGTGGCTCAGAAACCTCCAGTGTTTTGAGTTTTGATCTCTGAGATCTCCATGGGACCTCCAGAAACGTTATAGGGTATTCACAAGAAAAGACCGATTGAACATGTGTTGAAGCCAATAAAAAGTCTTTATTTGCTAACCGGTGACTACATTGGGTGTTCAGAATCCCAGTGTAGTCCTGAATCTTTCTCAGGATAAACATTTAAGCAAAACGAACGAACAACCAAAAAATCATGTTCTGAGTTAACAAGAACAGTTAGCCAGAAGCAGAACTACAGAAGCCAAACAGCATGGTTAGTACATTTAGAGACTTTCCTACAACTATGGACTTTTTATGGATTAGATTTTGGTTTTCCTTTTTGGCAGGTGGTGCTGGTTACAACGTGAGTTTTGTAGCCCAAATAGCACATCATGAAGTCAGTTATTCTAAGGTCTCAAGACCTCATAAGGCCTGGGGCCCTATAACAAAGCAACTATTTTTCTACATACTTATCTATCTTCTATCTATCAACAGTTTGCATATATATTTTGTTATCATTTATAAATTATAATCTATACTTTATATCTTTTTGATTTGTCCATAATTTCACCAGAAACAGAAAAAGGACCTATACCCAAATTCTTTGGTCAAATTAAACAAGCTTTATTTTATTTTAGTCAGAGCTGTCTCCCCAAAGCAGGGTTTGGAAAAATAGCAGTGAACCCAGCAGAAAGTAAAGTTTATATAGTGCAAAAAATCCAGACAAGTAGAGAGCTTTTGAGAGGAAATTTCAGTTACTTAGGAATTTGACTGAACATTTTAAAATTATTTAGCAGAACATCTTGTTTTATCAGTGTATGTTAAAGGTGTGTGTCAAATGCCATAGTGTTTGACTTCATTTTTTAGTCGAGGTGCATTTAGGTTGTTTCTAGGTTCTGGCTATGACAAACAATGGTGCTGTTAACATCGTTGAGAACATGCGCTTGTTGGGAAGCATGTCAAATTTAAGAAATAGGTTAAAGCACAGTCAATTTGAATATTACAGCAAACAGGAAGGAACTTGTTCTGACCTTATAACAAAATGGTTTCCATCCTTAAGATGGAGTAAGGATGGTGTAACATTGTGACTGAAATTTATGAACATATCAGTGATTTACTAGATAATCTGAATTTAAAGTGAAGATACAAATTTGAAAGCATGATTTTTTTTATTTTAAAGTTTAAAATTATGGAAAAAGTTGTTTCTGGATTTCTTTTTCAAATTATAAATGTATTATTTTGCTGTCAGTTGCGAATGATTGACACAAGGAATTCATGTATCCAAAAACTGCAGTGTGTCTTCACCTCAGCATCATGATTGCCTTGTATTCTTGGTGCTCAGAGTCATTTACTCTGCTGGTAGTATTGTGAATCATAAAACGATGAAACTCCTCTTTATAATGAGCCTTAGAACCTTCTCTTATCATTCCTTCTTTGCTCGCACTCAGAAATTTTGATTTAAACGATTGCAAACTTGCCCATCAGCCCAAACATATTCTGTTGTTTTATACTGCAGCAGTCATAACTGCAGCAGGATCTCAAAATCTCCTGTTACTATCGTAACTATTAGTGATGCAGCCCATATCGTGCCATGATGGCTTAAACATGAACAACAATTCAAGGAAATCATTCTTTACTTCACCCCTCCCCCCCTTTTTTTGGTGTCAGGAAAAAAATGATAAATTATTCAGTAACTGAAACTTCATTATTCTGTTAAGTGTGATAGTACGATAGTACCTAATTAATTGATGCTTTGTGTTTGTGTAACCTATAAATGTTAAGTGTTTTTCAAGAAAATAAAAAAGTGGATTGAGGGTAAGACAGAAAATAAAGTGGTGGTGGTGGTGGTGGTGGTGGAGATTTAGACAGATGAACCTGAGGCTAAGTTGGAGAAATTGAATCAGAACATTTGAATTCTACTCAGACCTACCCCTTAGCTATGTAACAAAATAGCTTTACACTAAGTGATTCTGCTTTATATCTCGGTTTAACTACATCCCCTACCATTTCACAGAACAAAAGATGGAAGGATATAAGACATCTGTTTGTCTCATAAATTAAGCTAGATGAATTTGGGGAGTCACCTGAGAAAGTTAACTGCTTTTCAGCGAGGCTGCTGGTGAACACTAGAATGAAGTGCTGGACAGTTTTAGGTCTACCTGATAGAGGGTAAAGTCATTGGAAAGGTGGGAACGTCAGTTAAAAAAATGATTCCGAAAGATCAGGCTATAGACAAGCCTGTAGGGAATTTTCTTAATCAGTGTTTGATGGCGAAAGAGACATCTCTTTTTGTGTGATGCCATCCCTGGGCTGATGGTCCTGGGTTCTACAAGAAAGCATACTCAGCAAGCCACAGGGAGTAAACCTATAAGTAGCACCTTTCTATGGCCTCTTCTTCAGCCCTACCTTCCTGGTTCCTGCCCTGTTTGTGTTCCTGTTCTGACTTCCTTCATTGATAAACAGCAGGGTAGAAGTGCAAGCCAAATAAACCCTTTCCTCCCCAACTTGCATTTTGGTCAGGCTGTTTCACTCAGCAATAGAAACTCTAAGACATGTGGTTTCTGGGAATTCTGGATTTTCCTGCAATCTGAATCTGGTTCTTCCAGATACCTATGTCAGTAAGGGGTCCAGATGAATAGCCATGGGCATGGATATTATTTTCAACACTGCATGATTTAGAGAACTTGCATAATCAGCATGCCCCACTGTGGTGAATCCAGACCCTCTAAGGCCTCCGTCACCCATGAAGGCCTTTGTTCAATACCACAAAGATCAACGCAAGCTAAAATTGCTAATATCCTTGTTAAAGAAGATGGGACTTTGTTGGGTAGTTAATTTGAATTTTCTTTACAATGAGGCCATGCAGAGGGCTTCCATATTTCCTGAACAAAATTGTTTTGATCAAGAAATTTTTGACGATGGCACATTTAACTTTCTGCCTTCCCTATAATAAGTAACATAAATAGTGCTATTTCCAACCTACTTGTTTTCATTTTATGTAAATATCTGACAATCGAAGATGCCATATTGGTAACTTCTGCTTGACCTGGCACAAAGCTGTATTAGTTAAAGTGCATGAGACTGCAGTAGAATAATGGAGAATTTAAGCAAGGACCATGATTGTTGGGGTGAAAGGGGGAGGCATGAACAGGTGACCATGAGGTACCCTGGATGCAAGAATACCAGGATAGATTATAAGTAGAACTATGATTTTAGAAAATAAAATCAAGTGAGGATTGGTTAGAGACGTAGATGGCTGTGAGGTGAAGTGAAAGCTACACAGAGAAGTGAGGTCTAAGGAGCTTGAATAGTCAAGTCCTCCTCTGGGGTGATACAAACGGGCTAAAGTTTAGCATTCCAGGTAACCAGTGTATCACGAGGTAAGGCGATATCCCAATGTATCAGCTAAGAGGCATGCACTCTAAACCTTTTCTCCTTGTGCCCAGCTGTGAGACTGAGTGATGGTGGAATGGAGCCAGTCTAGGAAATGCCAGGTTCCTCGGCCAAATGTCAATCTGTAGTTTTGCATATGACCTGCTTTTAATGGACAAAACTGAAGAGAAGGTTGTAGATATTTTGCAACTCAGAGTACAAGGTTTAAGCTCTGGTGACATAGATCCAATCTAGATCTAATTGTTTCATTAAACATGACTTAAACTAGAAAATCTTGCACTTTTAATTTCATTTAATAAACTGACACTTTTTGCTATTTTGATATCTTTGATTATATATTATACCCAAGTGCTAACTATAAGGCAAAGATCAACTAAATACAACTAAAAATTTTATGTCACAGATCAGCTAATGATTCCTATAGAACTGGGTGGGAATAATTGGGTATGGCATCACTATAAAAACTTTCATAATTCAGTTAAAAATAGCCAAGGTCTGATTAGTATTATGTACATTAAAAAAGCAAAATACTACAGTATTCTGGAGGCATGAAGGATCTATATGGCATAGAGAGGAGTTAAGAATTATAAATTACCATAAAGAAGAGACATACAGAAGTATAAAACTGGATGAATAGAGGAATCCTGACACACCAAGTTAGTTAAGAGGAGTCATAATTTACGGAGCAGAAGTAGAACTCAGGTGTATATGATAATACATTTCATGGTTTCTAAAAGATATGGTGCCTCTTAGCAAGGTGGATTGAAAGTAATTTGAAAAATATATATATGAAAAGCCAGTCATACAGAAGACTGAGGTTTGTTGTAATAACTTGAGTCACATTCCTAAATGAAAAAAGTATCATTTCTGTCTTGATTCTTTCCAGGAAAATTATATAATTACTGAATTTTTAATGCAATAACTCAGCATATCTTATCTATGTCTGTCTCTATTTATAAGCCTTAGTTCTTCTTCTTATTCTCATACTAAAAGCAAATATCTTAATGTGGCCTGTAAGACCCCAGCTATGAAGCTGTGACCTTTACAGAACCTGACCTGATGCTTAGCATTCTAGCCACAGGTGCTCCTTACAGCTATACCCTCTCCTTCTTTCATGATGCCTGTCCATTGGTAGATTTTTATTATGTTCTTCACAAGTAAGTGAGAAATGACTTCACCCAGGAGCACTTCCTGAACTTAACAAACACATCGGCTTGCCATATCCATGGCATTTCCATCTATAGATTCAACTAAATATGAACTGAAATTATTATTAAAATCTCTACCCATATATAACTTCAGCTCCTATGATTGGTCCCCAGTAATTTAGTTTTACCTGCTTGGGAAGGATTAGGAGGCATGGCCTTGTTGGAGGAGATGTGCCACATGGGGTGGACTTTGAAGTTTCCAAAGACTGGTATGAGTCCCAGTGCCTTCCCTGTCTACTTCTTTTGTATCACATGCCATTCCCTGTATTTGCTCAGTCATCAAGAACACTAGACCTCTGGAAAAATAAGCCCAAATTAAACACTTTTAAAAATGTTTCTTTGGTATTTTTTGTCACAGCAATATGACAATAACTAATACAGGAGTTCATGTGAAATGTGTGGTCTAGCCAGCTTTATATGTCAAGTTGACATAGCCTTGATCCTTCAAAACATTCACCTTTCTTAAAGAGACTCTCAAGGAATTGCTCACCTCACACTGAACTTTGGACATATCTGTGAACTTATGTTTTTTATTGCAGTTCTCTAATTTTCTCTTTGATCAATTCCATTAGTTGGTAAATTGAATTATGTCCAGTCTTCAGGGCTACACACACGGAATTTGTTTCACTACTATTTTTGAATTAATGAGAGAACATAAATAGGTCTGTCCTTACTATTATCTGATGGTAGGCTTGATCCTACTAGTCTTGAGACATTGCTATCTCAAACATCCTCTTTAAACTACTGGTAGATAAAGATGGAGTGTGTATCAGGGAGAATGATTTTTCTGTGACAGGCTTGATCAGGCTGCTTGTTGGAGAAATGCAGGCTTGGAGACTTTAGATTAGTAAAGCAGTCACTTTAAGTGGGGACTAAGGAAGAAGAAGGACAGTGATGCTGACAGCATTGTAAACTATGATGATCTGCCTCATGAAGTTTCATAAGGGAAGAATATTAATTAATGAGAATAATAATTGGAATTATTATTTAGTGATAGCTTAGCAAAGATTCTAGCCACTTTTTGCTCTTGTCCAAAGAAATCTGCCTGAAGCTAAATTGAAGAGTTTACCATTAAAGCCATTGGCAGAGAGGATTTAAATAAGCCTAATATTGACCCTGCCATGTGGTTATTAGTAGTTACGCTTATGCAGATCTATAATGGAAAAAAAACAAACAAACAGAGTAAGGAAGAGTGCAAAATGTACAGTTTGAGGAGCAAAAGAACACCAGGAAATGATGTTGCCAGGTCCAGTGTTAAAGAAGATAAAATGTTTAAAGAAAAGGCCAGATTCTAAAAAGAATAAAAGGGGGTACTGACCTCTGGAAAAGAAAACTTCCAGCTAAGCTTCCAACTTGTGAAAAGGAATTAAATGAGAGCTGAAGCAATAAGAAAAAAAACTACTATAGAAAATTATGTATATGTAATACAAAGAGGAGGCTAAGTTCCAATCCAATCAAGCAACAGAACTTGGTATCTTCATCAAATAATTCTGGCTTTAGAGTCAAAGCTACAAGAGGTTGTGGAATCTACCTCCTTGGCTAAGTAAATCTACCTCCTTGGCTCCTTGGTAAAGTCACTGAGGCCAATCATATGCAAGAGGCATCCCTGAAAGGAGGCCAAGAGAGGCCATTGCGTAAGGCTGAGAAGATGAAACCTGAATTGTATTGTAGACTCCAAGATCTTAGAGATGCCAGATGCAAGAGGAAAGCTACTAACTACACATGAAAAGAGCTAGAGAGAGAGAGAGAGAGAGAGAGAGAGAGAGAGAGAGAGAGAGAGAAGTTTGTTAACAACCTAATCAACAAGGC